>NC_060249.1:107938762-108246262 GCF_921293095.1 Ischnura elegans
GGGCAAGCACAGAGTTCTAAACTCCCTGTCAGGCGGTTGGGCACCTGATAACTGAGTACTAACGATAAAAATTTGAATACTAGTCTCGACCAGTTGAAGTCGAAGCTCACTTCTGAACTGCCGCGTGCTCATATAACCCGCCTTCAGATGCCAGCCCACTTGACGCGCTCAAAAGCACTCAAAAAGCCAATGGCAAGAAGATTGCTCGCACAGAATAAACTCTCGCGGGAAGTCGCCATAATGAGGATTATTTCAATTTGGAATCTGTCCGGGGAGAGATAATAAAAACACGCGCAAACAGTCTAATGCATCTGGAATATATTTTCAACGCGGGTGATCTCGGAACCTCCCCCTTCCCTTCTTCCTCTCACCACTACTTAGCTTCCACTCATGACTCCAAGTGTACCATCGGTGACTTCTCGCTCTCGGAAGCCGCTATTTATTTTCCAAGTTCTGTCAATTCCAATTGTCTCACTACTTCAATATTTATATCCGAATACGGCCGTAATTCCTGGCATTTCATTACTCGAATTCCTTAACCTCATCGAATGTCAATCATCACTTAAAATATATGGCAAAGCGACTTAATGATCGTATTTATAGCTATTTTTAAGGGATAAGGGGCGGCATGAAAGTCTTCCATTTCAAACGGCAAGATAAAAGAAGATGAATAATATTTTGCTCCCTTTAGCAATTAAGAAAAGAACTGAATAATTGAAACCATTAGTCGTAGAAGCATTTACCTGCGATTCAAACTATTCACATTATTAAAAAAGTAATAGATATTACAGGTAGGCTATTGCTACATTTGAAGAAACTATATTAATGGTTCTATAATTCCCCTTATTTGAAAAAGGTTCATAATATCGAAAGAAAAATCATAGCTGATAAAATATTTCAATTTAAATAACTGAAATGTCTATTTTATCACAACTGTGCATTATACCACTCATAAAAAATATCGGCACGATGAAAATTCACAGTTCTAGAACATGAAAAAAACTCATTCATTCCGAGAACAACTGGAAACGAAGACTACTCACTTACTCGTCGACCTAAACGTTAGAGTTCTATTTTAATTTACTACATTATAATTCTCTACTTCTGACCTGATTCAAACACCAAGGTTGCATCAGTACAAGGTCAAGGGCTTTTGCTAATTCTGCTTAAACGAAAAAAGCTCCATGAATAGTGATACGTATTAATGGACGTCATCCATTATCATTCTCCAGACATAACTCCCTTTTCGCATGGTTCATAGGCCCTGGTTTAATAAAATAAAGGTTAGGCGCTTTCACTGGATTCGAACCGAGTAACAGAAGATAAATAATTCCAAAAGAAACGCCATAAGTGGCATGAATAACTGAATGATATCAATTGTCGAATTCTAAATGCCCTCTTCCACTACTTCAAACAGACTAGTTTAATCTGGTCTAGGCAAAAGGGTTTCACTGGCTTTGAACATGATGGTCTAACATGCCGAATCCGATAAGGAGCCCGAAGTGAAATATAAATATTAATCAATATAACCAGAAATAAATTTCCAAAAGACCTTTAATACAGATTCAAACACGCTAGTTTGATCTTGTAGAGGTGAGAGGCTTTCAACTTATTCGGATCGGAGAGATGTAAGCGATGATCCGAGAAGGAATCCCAAAATGAACGATAAGGGTGATACGTATGAATGGATATTACAATATCACTTTCCAGAAGACCTTTTGAACTGATTGAAACACCCAATTAAAAATGTGGTCAAGGCCAGACACTTTCACTGGAGAAGCTAAGAACAGGATCCCAAAAAAGGAACGTACGTGCAGTGTTACGTATCAATTGTTTTTACCAATTATCACTTTCAAGACGACCTTTCGAACTGATTCAAACTCTCATTGCATTAATCTGGTCAAGGCCACTTTACTTTCACTGGATTCGAACCTGATAGCCCCAAATGATGACTCGGAGAGGGAACGCCAAAGGGTGATATGAATGAATGAATGTTTCCAATTATCACTTCGCAGACGTCCCTCCTCTAACGATCCATTCACTCTTGGCCCGACCTCTTTCCTTCCTCCCTCCATCCCCCTTCCTCTCTCCGCCGGTGCAGCGTAGGTATACGCACTCCGCCCCACCTCGTTATCCGCGCGACTCGCCTGCAATCCGATGATGGGCCGCGGCGACGCTCGCTCCCTCGGCCGACCCCTCCGAAGGTCGTATCCCCTTCGCCCGACGCGGTCCGCCCATTCTCGGGAAGTGCGATACTCGAATGCAAGGACCATAGGGACTGCATGGATGAGGCCCGATTCCATCCCATAGAAGGATCATTTCTGTTGCTACTTCGGTCGCATTTTAATCGGCTTTCAAAACTGTCCGCGACGCGGTAATGAGATCAATGTGATCCACTTTTTTCTAATATTTTGCTGTCTGGTCTTTGAAAATGCGAGGAATAGCATTGAAGGGTTATGAATTAGATAAGTCACATTACCATTAATGTAAATTTCGGTTTAAACCCTATAATTAATCTTATTTCCCCATGAAACTCGGATCACTTTGTCCATTAGCGACTCGAGTGGCGACTTTTGTAAACCCATTTAAACGCGCAGTGGGTGACAACACATTTAGACGCCGACTTGAGGATCCTCATTAGTAGTTCCTAATCCTAATATTCGTGGTGTGGAGAAAGATCGCGCCACGAAGTTTTAACCCTGGATGGCTGATGCCATTCGGAACCAAAATTAATAATAATTTAAGGCCGAAAACGCAACCTATTTAAACTACAGAAACTTTTACACATTGACCGCGAGTTTGCCCTATCGCCGGATCGCCGGACAACCTCTGACTTCGAATGCTTTGCCTGCCGGAGATTGCGATATAGCGAAGCGATATATACATTTCATATAATGCTTCTACGAATCATCGCACACTTGATAGGTACGGACCAATGTCAATAGAGAGATTGCTTCACATAAATATTTGGTGAGTTAAAATTGCGCAATTGTTTAGGCCTACTTCCAGAGCTATTTCCCACCGAGCTGTCTGGTGACCATTATCTCAAGGCCCTACACAAACACGGAGGGAAGAATAAAGAAGAAGAAAGGACGAAGAAGTTTACTTTTAAAGATAATTTGGGTTCCCTTCAAATGATCACACCCCTAAGACCTCTTGCGCTTTTACGCAGCTGAGATTAACAAAAGTGAAAAATTCTATTTATTAGACTTCAAAAGAGAATTACGTAAGCAATTTTTTATACCAAACGTTCGAGAAATGGATTGAATTCTGCGATTTCCAGCACGATTGAAATATATATGTACATTAATGTCGCTATCAGAATATACGCCACTAACTCGAAGACAAGTAAAAATGCACAGCATAAAATGTTCAAAAAGACATATAAAGATGTCGAAATAACAAAAATTAAGGATAGGAGAGGCGATTTATACTTATTCAAGGGTAGTCTACATTGCAAATGATTATTAGATCGATGTGTAAATAGTATTTCGCTCTTACTGGGATATTATGAAGGAATTCGAAAAATAAAAATGCTTACGAAAATTTTTTAATCCATGAATAAATTTTTTTTTCAAGAGATAGGCCTTAAATTCAACGAGATGAATTCGACAACTTATTTTAAAAATAAATTCCAAATTATGCAATCCCATGAATCATTCAGCGATATGAAATTGGGTACATATATACACCGCGCATTACGTAGGCACGGTGGGAAAGCCTTGGCTCATGGGAGGTACAAAGCAACTCTCGAGCAGAGATGATTCCTCCCTTTCATCATGCATCCGCCCACGTCTCGCATGTTTCCCCGAGCCTTTTCTTTCATTTTTGCTATGCGAGCGCGTTGGTCGCTATGGACTGGGTGTGGAAATGTTAGAGGATCCTCAACTATGCGAGGAGAGAGAGATAAGGGAAATTCCCTTTCGGCGAGAGTTTTGCGGAGAACAACCAGAAATTCCTTGGAGGGAATTTTTCCACTAATCTCCCTATCTCCGCTTTCTTCTGGAGCTTTAGTTTTTTATTCTCTTTTCTCTTCAGTGCGTTCTCTGAAGCTTCCCAATCTACCTATCGCATCCACTCTCTTATTTCCATTGCTTTTATTGTCAATTGCATGAGGTATTATTTCTTAACAGATCACAGGACTATAAGGCTGAACCTAATAATTCTCATTCGAACACAAATAACATATTTGATGCTATCATGGCTAAGCACTTACATATCGACGGAAAAAGATTTCATCAACCGATAGAAAATTTTACCACGGACGAGGTTGTTTAAATGACGCACAATATGAAAGGAATACGAACTCTTCAAGCAAACCTCTATCAAGCGTGCACTGACAATCAGTGGTGAATCCAGGATAGGGACAATGGGGCGGGGGGTTAAAAGAGAGGGGGTTAAAATTCCGTAAGCAGTGGGGGTTGGAAAAAAATTTACCATTCTATCTAGTATAAATTGGATATCCGCCACTCCTGATAATCATGAGTGGATCACGCCAGGACCTCCGAATGAACACAAGTATCATGGTGAAACTATGATTACCCTAACATAAAACACTGCGTTAATTTGATAACATACAATGGTGAATAATGAGAAGGGCTGCGAGATTCCTCAAATATTTACGTAGAATCATATCATCAAACTGGAGAAGAGTCATGGATTTGCTAGAGTTTTAAGTTTCTCTTCCAGCGGACCGATTGAGTGATCTCGTTTCCCGTGCATTTACAATCTGATCCTTTAAATAGCAAATAAAATAAATACATTGATTAAATAATTATGTTTCTTTCTTTAATATAGCGTTTCCAAGCCTGATAAAATCGCAGGTGCATCCGTAAGGATTTCTACAAAGGCCGTGACGAACAAAGAATGCAATGCAATGGTTGCGAGAATAATAGTTGGTTAATACTAAAAAAAATAACCAGGCGTGTAGAATAGTTTGAAAAATCAATGCCCTGATCACTCGAAGTATGACCACAATATATGATGAGTTGATCTCTCGAAGTGCACCAATATACTCGTATGACCACAAGATATAATGAGCAGAATAAGTATTTCAGTGGGAATCATGATTATAGCTAATCTGCCACTTTTTCTCACTTATTGGCGGCTGAACTTCGCTCTTTGGACTAATTTACCTTGCACTAATCTCGTTTTTGGCAATTACAAATTCGAATTTTGATGGATATAGTCTTTATTTCAAGGCAGTTTTTTTTAGTAACACGATCTTTCTCAAGGTTTTAGTTGCTCAATCCGTGAAATCCAGGCCCTATTATTATCATATAAAGTTAAGAGCTTTGGTTAATAGTATGTAACTCAGCATTTCGACATTATTTCGTTCACTTCTATGAAATACATACCTACCCATGTGTAAAGAAGCGTGAATATGCTTACAAATAATTAAGACTACAATTTAAATCACAATATACAGGATTCTTTACCGAAACCTCTACTGAGTACACTACTATCATGATGGTCACATTAGCCTTTCGTAAGTTGATTTCTGGTGTACGTTAGCCATTACCTAGCACCCTGTCCATGTGCAGTTCTCACAAATCGAGTTTACTAGCCGAGTGTTTCCTTTGTCACGCCGTAAGTCTCTCAAAAAGACAAGTAACGCTTCTTCCCTTCGCGAGAGACGACAATCGATCACTCGGGAGGAAATCTCTGCACGCCAAGGACAACTCGATGAGGAAGACGAGGGAGCGAGCCAAGGGACGCCCACGCTCCGAATGCTAATTGTGGACACACCAGAAACCATCGCCACCCTCGGTCCTAGTTTCTCCGCTGCCACGGACCCCAACTCATAAATTACGTGCTATACATTCAAGCTTGTTACGCTGGTTACTTCTTTTTGGAAACTTTTATTCCTTCATTACAATTCTATGAATGCCATAATTAAATCTTCAGTAAATAAGACTGATATTATAGTGGAGATCCGTAATTGAACCGGGAGGTGTTTATAAAACGTGTAGTTTCGATTTTTTAAGTGCTTCTTCTCTCATTCGGTTTAATTTAATTGTTTTTAATGCAAGATTTTAATATTCTGCGATTACATTTCAACGATTTACAATTGGAGGCTTAATTACAATTGATCGAATGGTTCTTTTTAACCCATTAGGGAGCTAAATATAGATATGAAAAATACTTCGCACTGCATTCCGTTTTTTACTGTTTTGCTTTAATGTTAGAAAAAAGTTTCTGTAAGTATTTATTGGCATACAAAAAGTGGGTGGCTGTTGAATACTGATGCAGATGAATTGGGTGCTGCACAAATTCTCCTCTATAAAGGAAACGCATAGCAAGATAGTGGATAGCAAGGATAGTACCGATTGCCTAGCCCATGAAACATAGTCCACAATATCACCGTTGAATTATCCGTCACTAAAAAGGTAGGAACACCACTGACAGAAAGTTTTCAGAAATTTCAAGACAAATACGGAGGCATCAGCGAAAATAAATATTAAAAAGTTTTGCCTTTCCGTAAGATTTATCTATAACTCTGGGAACAGCCACTTGCAAAACATACAGCGTTTGAGGAAATCTCCACCAAAATCGTGATTGAAATTCTTTTCGCCGTATTTTCTAGGTAGATGGCGCTCTAAATCTTGCGAACTTTCAATCTCCTCCTCTCATCTTACCTTTGGCCTAGAATTGCGCTCAAAAAGGAAGATAAGCTAAGAAGATAGTGGATTAGAATGATTTATATGGGTTTGTGTTTTTCAAGACCCGTACGTGACCTGAATAGAAGCATAAAGCGCTCGCTGTATCCGTAATTTACGTGGCATTGTATGAATTTAAGAGAAAACCTTCGCCATGAGGGTTCCGCGAGCTTAACTATAGGTTACTTGATTCAGATTAGAATCCACATCTACTTCAGATTTTTTATCAGTCGACGATTTAAGTGAATGGATTAAATAACTGAAATAATGTAAGATAAAAAAGTCCATGTTGATGCTCATACTCTTTAAGCACAGCCAACAACGCAAACTAAAAGGAGAATTGATAGGAAATCGTGTACAGCTATTCTTCGGAGGAGCTAGTGATGTTTGGGCGAAGCAACATCAACTCCTCTTACATCGCCTAATGCTCGAGAAGCAAGCCACTCGAATGTTCACTCAGCTCTTCCTGAGTTTCTATTAGAAAAATCAACTCAAATGAGCTATACTTAGAGTCACCGATGACCACAAGTGAAATATATTAGTCACAAAATTAAAGCCTCCAAATATTCCCAATATCTCATACAACCCATACTCAGAATTTATTCGATTTTCCTTAGAAAAAAGCGTATTAGCCATTACATAAGTAGCTGAGTCTTAAAGCGCGAAATCGAGATTGCAAAGGCAGTTTAATACCAACACCACGAATCATTACAGGTACTTCCTCGAGAAAAATTTTTAATTTACCAATAATTGGAAATTTCTCGTAAGTTATCGCGCACTTGGGAACTGGAACACCCTAATAACCACGGTGTACTTTATCTCGATCAACCTTAAAGCATTTTACCAATGAAGGCAAGTACGGGTTCACCGAAAACATCATCCATAAATATATTTACGTTAAGATAATATTCCAATGCGCTTATTAACACAAATCTCGGATCACTCTGATGACCATGGCATCTCTTATTGTGATCAAACTTCTGCCCATTTCCCACTCGAGCCTACGGCTTCACAGAAACAATCATGCGTAAAAATGCATTATATACTTAAAATCATCGACGCTCGCTCCGAAACATGGGTATGAGGCGTATTTCTCACCAAAGACGTGGGTCTAGGGAAGAGGAATCAAGATTTTAAAGGCATTTTCACGCTATCGCTCGAAGATATGCATCCATTCCAGTCAGGAATATTTCTGAACTTATTTTTCGAATCTTCACGTTCGTTACCGGGTAGTTCCGAATTGGAACACCCAAAATACCACGATATCCTCTAACATGATGGGCTCCATGCCGATTCTCGAACTTGACCACGTGCAGATTCACCGAAAAAAAACACCCATAAACAAGCATGATATAAAATCCACCACGTCCTCTCCGGAACACGTGAATAAGGCATATTTCTCACCCTATACGTGGCGTGTGGGTCTCGAAGCAAGAAATCAAGATTTCAAAGGCATTGTAATGCCATTGCACGAAGCTTTACAGTGAGCCTTGACGGGCGAGGAGAACTGGCTTTTGAGACACGGGGCGGAAGGAAGGTAGGTAGGTGAAGGAGGAGGAGGCGGCAAAAGCGCGCACTATTCCGACGACGAAGCGACGTCAGCCGGTGCACGAGGCCGTAAACGCCACCCGCCCGCCAGCCAGCGAGAGAGAGCATAACCGCCACCCCAACCCACTAGACCCCTTCGCTCGAATCCTTTTGAAAGGAGTAAAAAGGCGACAAAAAAAATCGCACGCATAAAACGCCACGCCTGCGCACACAACACAAGACGCAATGCAAACAGTGGGAAGGACGGCCACGCGGGATGATAGAGCGAGCGGGACGATTTTTGTGGGCACACGGCAACTCCGGGGCAGCGTGTTTATATTCGTCGACAGCCCGACAGAGTTTACGTTTTTATGACGGGAGTCCCTTCATGATTTATTGCATTGCTTCGAATAAATAAATTATCCTCGACCCGGTGTCGTTCGCCCCGCGTTTATGAAGAGGAATAATTAAACGCGGCCTGGGCGGACCCGGGAGAGCAATGCTCCCAATTTGAAATTTCGAGAATGGCATTCGTTGATGGGCATTTCTCGGTAACATTTCCCTCTCCAATAGAGAAGGTTATTTATTGCGCCGAGATAATTAATTTTAATCTCGAGGAATATAGACAAATGCGCTGGTGAGTTGTGCCCGCAGCCCGACCTAAATTATTTATTTTTTTCTTTTTAGCATCGAAAAAAATAAACTCTCAGTTTTCCAGTAAAATTGGGGTGACTTTTAGACTTAATGACTAGATTTTACAAAGTGCGTATGCATTTATGAGTAAAAAATTCGCAGCAGAAAACTTCGCACCAAATGTATTCGGAAGACCTCAATCCTATCAATAATATAGATGATATAAACATAGATGAATATGTCAACTAAACTTGTAAAGCCCAATAGAATATATATTTTATAGAAGTAAAAAGCATGTTAGAATTGAATTATTGATTTCTTCTTACGATCGTGCATAAATAAACAATTATATATGGTAAGCACATTCGCAAAATTTTCTAATGTACTTCAAAATATGATACGTTACGCTCTCATGGCAATTCGAAGTTCGCAACCACAAGGATTAGTTTTATGCACATACAAAAGCTCACCACCTCTCCTTGAGTATTTCCAAATTCCTGAGGCTACAATAGGGTAGTTTCCTTCATCAAAGAAACCGAAAGGCATTGATTGCGATTTGTTACCCACCATTACTGTATTCATAATATACAAATTATTTCGTTTTAGAAATACCGGTTTAGACGAATGGCAATGGTCCATTTTTATCCTCATTTGAAAAGGGCCAGATTGGCGCCCATGCGATGCCACTCCACGTGACGTCACAGGGACCTAGTTTCTACACGAGAGGATAGGAGTTATGCATCGTCTGAGGTTACCAATGCATGCATGAGGCACAGAGCTCAGGGAAACATCTCATAATAATCACACATTAAAACTGGCTAAGGTCGGAAAGTTTTCTTCGTTTGATAAGGTATTAATTAACCTTTTTTAAGCCAAGCGCTACCATCCAGCAAGGCACTCAGCTACCCGCTAGCACCCTGCGTCCTATCAGCGCTCAGAGCCTCGATCAAGGTCACCTCACAAGGCGGGAGGGGGAACCAGAAATACGTCACACGGAGAGATTTCCTTACCCGTCGCGGTTTCGCGCGCTTGAAAATTTTCACTTTTCATTTAATCGTGAAAAATAGATATCGTCATTTAAAAATCTAAAAGCGTGAAATACGTACTCCAGGAGTAATAATATTCCGATATAGGCAATAAAAAAATAATAGGAAACCACCCTATTATTTCGAAAATCGGCACGGTTCGAGGCATTTTACCAACTGACACATAAAAGGATTAAACCAGCAGTAAATGCTACCATTAGTGCTTCCCTCACGAAACACAATGAATTCCACGAAGAGAAATCCATTCTTTAATTCACTTTGAAGCTTTTTTATCCTAACCCTATACCATGATATATCTAGCAAGGAATGGATCAGAGTAATAATAAAATGAAATAACTACATCAAAAATATTCAGAGATACGCAAAAATGTAACGGAGGGGCAGGTGCGATAAATTCTCAAATATGGTTTGTGAAAGATACGGCTGATAAAAAAATTCTTAGTTCAAGACGTCCAGAAGTTTGACCCTTGAATTACAGCACACGGAACAGAAAGAAGTAGGTACATCTGCTTAAAAGCTCCTTAGACGGGAGACGTAAGCTGAACGGCGATTTGCTGAGATGAGCACAGCTGAAGGAAGATTTGATCCATCCCAACATGCCATCCTCTGCAAGATAAACATTAAAAGTTAATTCTTGTACTCTTCCTATTTTTTCGCCCAGACTCTTCTTGTGTTCCGAAAAATCCCGCAGCGACGGCGTGTTCCTCCGGTCTCCCGAAGCGCGTGGGATGGATGTCCACCTCCCGTTCTCCCCCTCCCCCTCCTTTTCATTCCCTGCGTTCGTTTGACAGTGATTGAGGTCTCTCGACTTATCCTCTCTCTCCAAATCCACTAGCCCGCTCACTCATACCATATCTCCAAACTTCACTCACTCCACCTCCTCTGGCTCCTGCTGCTGATCTTACAATGGCATGAATCTAATGCGGATAGAAATTGATGATTGGTGGATTGACTTCTTGGAAGCTCATGATGGAATGACAATGATTCATACTTTCCCGTGCTATTAGCATGACTTGCGACCAGTTACGATATTTATATCGTATAAAACAGAATATTTTATTTTGGTTTATATTTTATTTCAATTTTGGGTTATTACTTTTTTTACTGTGCTAGTTTAGGGGTGTATACTGTAATAATTGCTGGTTGGTCATCAAATTCTGTTTATGCTTTATCAGGTGAGCTTCCTGCTGTCGCTCAAACTAATTTTTATGAAGTATGTTAAGTTTTGGTTTGCATATGTGCATTTTTATTAATTTCTCTTTCCTTGTTCATTACAAATACTTATGCACTACGGTTAGCTTCAACGATGCTATGGTGATTAATACTCATTGGAATAATTTATATGCCATTTCACATTCATGGAAATAATAGCTTAAATTAGAAAATAAATTCTTAAATATTTAAGTGACTACGGATTCCAGAGAAAAAGACGCTTTATTCCAGTTAAATCGATTTTTAGCATAATTTACTGCTTTCATTTCTTTCCCAAATACATTTTACATAACAGCTTCTTGAAAAAGGGCTGCGATCAATAATGAAGCCATAAAGAGCATAACTCACTCTGCATTATGAATGTGGATAAGTAAACAGAATTCCTCACATTTGTTTACAGAGTGACAAACATTGAAATTTGCTGCAATGATTTTAAGGTGATCGATTTAAATGTTCTTTGATAAAATTTAGGAGCTAATTCCGTCATTGTATTTATTTATCTTTTTTCTGTATTGTATACCAATATGCTATTTATTAGAATGTTTTATGCCTATGCAAGGAATCGAAAATATCCCAAAGAGCATTTTATGACAGTCTCTTCTCTGCATAAGGTCGAAGAAAAATAATTTCGTCTTTTACTCTAATATATTAATTGTCAATCCTCTTTTGAAAATTAGCCGCCTCTCTGTCTAGTGGGTAATAGAGAGGGATGTGGACTTACCTTGATTGTGACGTCGGCATCGGTGTTCTGGATGCCGTCGGACGCCCTCACCACCAGCCGGTACGTGTCCCTCTCCTCGCGGTCCAGCGCTTCCTTGAGCCGAAGTACACCCGTGTTCGCGTCCAGTTCGAACCTCGACTCGTCCCCTCCCTCGCTCGCTACAAGGGTGTACGTCAGGGTTCCCAAGGTGTCCGGATCGGTGGCTCGGAGCGTGGCTACCGCCTGGCCGGCTGACAGGTCCTCCGACACTGTGTACTCAATCGGCGTGTCCCTGAACGAAGGCGGGCTGTCGTTCTTGTCCAGCACATTGATTCGGATCTGTTGGCGAGAGAGAAAAGAAAGAAACGAAATAATTAATAAGGTTATTAATATGACGTGCGCCCCGTTTTTTCACACTCTGACGTGGTCTAAAGGAGCTAATTTGATTTATTTGATTCATCGGGGAAACAAGTTTTTCACTCATTAAGATTAATGAGCGATGACATCGTGGAGGGGATTTTTTTTCAAACTAACACAAACAGAAATGATGGAAATTAAGACGTACAGCAGTTACAACAATGTCCATAGAGGCCGCGAGGGCAACAACGGAAAATGATTCGAAGATCAGGTCACGTACGACAGGCAATAAATGAGAGCTTCTGGATACCCATCTGTATACCGGATAAAAAATTCAGTAGAAAAATATATTCTTGATGCTAATCCAAAATAGCACTGTCATTTTTTCATAAAAACATGAGTACACTAGTGAAAAATAAGTGCGAACAATGAACAAAATCAAGGCAAATTTTACTAATACTTGTAAGGGATTTCTAACGAAATGCCCAATTAACTAACCGCCTAGCGAAAGCCAAAGTTCCTCAGTAAGATTGATTCATTCTTGGAGGGCCACTAGATGAGAATAAAATACAGATACAGTGATGACGAAAATAACAAGTAAATGGGATATACTATTTGCGAGCCAATAGTAATGGTGTCGAAGTAAGACATGCATGCATAACGTATCAATTTGCAGGTTGTCATTCACTCAACACACGCCGTGATTATACTGTATTGCCATCATTTACCTTAAATTCTTCAAATTTATTACGTCGCAATAGAAACTCCCCGGCTGTACAGTCTGAAATTAGCGATCTCACCCATAATGAAATATACCGCGTTCCATTTCACGCCTTTTAAGAGCAAAAACCTTGCCATTCACATAACGTTGCCCTTGGTACATGAATACCAGAGTAGGTGCCATATACCATGATCATTGTACATAAAGATTGCGGAAAAGAAACCAGTATAGTTGGATAATGAGTGAGATCTGTATATAGCTTAGGAAAGTGTTTTATATTTTATTAGTGTTAAACTGTCTTGACGAACACGGATATTAGTCACGGTTTGACGTTCAATACTGCACGCTCAACGAGTCAGTCTTGTATTTAGGGTGAGTAATCGGGAGTAACTAGAAAAATGAATTAACTCTGGTGAACTCCAAAATCTTTACTCGGTACTAACTGAAATTTTCCATACGATCGCATTATTGCTGAACTAGAATTGCATGATGGGAATGAGCTAAATACGACAATTTGAGCGCGAGTGATGCGTCATTGATGAAGGTAAGGTCCATGGTTTTAGGCATATTGAAGCAATGGCAAGATGTGAGGTGTAGGGTGTACGAGAGGAAAAAAAGGCAGTGAAGAGGTGGCATGCGGCGTTGGGGGGGAGGGTAGGACCTGTCCGATAAGGCAGGGAGAGAAAGAAGTGGGGGAAGGGGGTTGGCGCAGCGGGATAGGGAGCAGGAGACACGCAGCGTGGCGGATGGACTCGCTGGATAAGGCGGATTTATTATTTGGCCAACAGCACGGACTCTTCCCATTTCTCTCTCTCGCTTTTGTTTCACCTCTTTTTATTTCAATAAGAACCGACATCGCACGCGGTTATTTTTCAACCTCCTCCCTCTTTCTTTTGCCCAGGTTTTTTCTCTCCATCCTCCCTGCAGAGAAGGAGGCCCTCCGACCACCGGCTGCCCGCCCTTCCCGAGAGGATTCCAAGGGCTCCCACCAGAGGTCACGTTATTTTACGGCGGCCCACCGCCCCGCGTGTGATTGCGTGTCGTACGCACGGATCGCGAAGGGATGGGCGAGATTCAGTTTCCAATGCGGGGAAATACATAATAAGTATAAGCAAAGACGAATATAAAAAAAACTAAAAGCCTGTGCTCAGCAAAGCAAACCCAAATAATATACACGGATGATTGAAGCATACATTTTTGATCACCACTAATTGCTCCTGAAAAATGAGAGAGAATCAGGGACATTTTAAATCATCTGTAATTTTTACTGCGACCGGAAAAGATTTTCCAAAGCTAAAATTATGACTTGAGGATATGAATTGTGAGTACGCATTGAGCTGTAGTCTCGCACGAAGTACTTCAGCGCATTTTATTGGATAAACAAAACTGATTAATAAATTACCTACGACTAGCGGAGCTCAAAACCAAAGCATAGTCGTCTTGCTGCTCTTGTATATCGCTGTCTTCGGCAAAATACTTCCATTTTGTTTGGTATAGAATGTAGCATGCTTTCAAATTTTCACAACAATGGATATGCTTATTGAACCTTCCGAAGATTACTTACTCATTTTACAAAAGTAGTAAATAGTAGCGAATGGTATTGCAGAAGAGAGGCAACTCTCATTTCAACCAGGAAACGCATTCCATAAACCCTTCCGCTCATTCCTCACCACCTTCCTCACCCAGGAACATGCAAATAAAACGCGATCGTTTCCTAGCACCGAAAATCACTTGCGGAACCAGCCCACGCGTCTTTACACCGTCAGCAGTATCAAAAGTTGACCACGATCCCTACTCCTCTTTCCGTATCACTTCCATTTGACTTCTTATCTTGCCAACCTCACGACAGCGACAATCTCTTCGAACGAAAAAATCGTCTTAAAGACGACGAACCTGCGGGAACCTTAAAACTCGCTATTTGCATCCATTTTACATCATCCACTTTCTCTACATCTACTTTCAATCCGTTCCAGCAGCAAGTTGTACTTTCACTCCTTTTTGCACGTGCCTACCGTGCTTTAAACACAAAATCTTCGGTTTTCTTTGCCGGCTTAAAAATTATTACGTTGCTTCAAGTAGCAACTGTTAACCTCAGTTTTAAGGGAAGATATAAAAGAAGCTGTGCTCACGGAAATAACCACGGAGTAGCCAGCGGCGTAGCGGAGGCACCCGAAAGTGCGCATTATGTGATAAAATACAAGGATTTCAAATTTATGCGGATTCCCCAAATTCATAAAATGTGCACGCTAACAAGCTCTTCCTTAAAAGCCAGCAAAGCTCCGCAGAAGAAGAAGGCACCTTGGTAGCATAAGTATTCGTGCTTAAGGTATAAACTCAGGGGATCGTGGTTCGTATCCCGGTCAAGGCAAATGATTTTCGTTTATGAAATTTTCGCGATTAATGAAACTAGCAGTTACTTTCGCAGGTAAAGACACCACTTTATAATATAAAAAAATGAGACATCATGCCCGAAAGAAAAACGCAATGATGAAACAATTATTCCATATAAATTGTAGATTGATGGCAATGTAACACTGGTTCCTTTCTTCTGCGAAAATCGGTTTTTGAGAGATCAACATTTACATCGATAGTATTTTCGTCTGAGCTGAGAAATAGACAAATAGTTAGCAGAAACGTGGGGGAAAATCAAATGCAATTACTTGTGCTCACAGTGAATGCTTTGCGCTCAAGCCATCCAAACGCTCCGTTCTTCCTATCTGAATTTTACGAATCTTCACACGGAGACACATTCTCATTACAAAAAAGACCCTAAAAAGGCCTGTTCAAAACCCAACCACCAGCATAATCGAGAGAAAAAAATCGAATGACTAAAATTTATTGCTGATGACCACAAATAACGAAAATACCGCACGCGGGGAGGGGGGGTGGCTCGTTTTATCAGAAAGAGCCGTTCTTCGCTTTGTTTGACAGTAACGCCAGAGGGAGGCATATTCATGACTTGGAACATCTTAAGAATATATTAGGATAGAAGAATAAACGTGGCGGTCTGAACACACATCTCACGGTCGGCTGTCTTATAACAGAGAGAGAGAGAGAGAACACGATTAGATGGTGCGGGCCCTTACATTCAGAAGACGGGCATGACCGCTGGGAAGGGTTTAGACGTTCGGCGAGAGTCAGAGAAAGAAGAGGAGGGTCCCTTTTTCCTGCCTCCGGGGAGTTTTGAGTTATGTGGGTGTGAAAAGTAATACAAGGTGAAGGGGGGGAGGATACCATAGAAAGGCTGGCGTAGAAGTGTGAGAACGATAGGGTGCTAAGATGCGGAGGAGGAGTTTTTTTTATTCTCGCGAGAGGGAAGTCAGAATTGGAAGAAGATAGGGACTGGATGTGTGTGGGGGAGGAAAGGTTGTATTATGTATTTGTGCGCAGCGGTGGTGTTAAGGGAGTTTAGCCCGCCGGGTTGCGAGCGGGACCGGATTTGGGCTTTCGAGTTTTTAGCGTTTGTATGAGAGGGATGGGGTGGGGGTGTGAGGCGTGAAGCATAAGCAGGGGGGGTGGGAGTGGACGGCGATAAACAAGGAAGGAGAGAGAGTGAAAGGTGGAGTGGGGGGAGAGGATAATAAAGAATAGGAGTGAGGGTGGGGTGGGAAAGAACTCGGAGCGACGGAGAGATCACGCGGGATAGTAGGAAGAGCGGACGCGTTTTATAGGGGGGGGGAGGGGTCAAAAGGGGGGTCGGAGTTTTGGGGGAAAGAAGCGGAAGGGGAGTTGGAATGCAGGGCACGAGATAGGGAGGAGAGATTCGTTAAGCTCTTGAATTGACGTCACGGCAAAAATGTCAAAACCCAAAAAAGAGAGTAACGCAACGTGTAGGTGCGCTACTCCGACGTTACTCACATTACTACATGTGGCCAGTAAATGGGATTTCGCATTCGTCCCGCTGGAGTGTTATGGTGATAGCGCAGGAACATTTTTAAATCTTGAAGATGGCAGGGAAAAAGCATTAGAGAATTCATTGGAATACGCATCGCGAAAATTAAAATTTCCGTTCATTAGCTTGCAAAGAATATTGAAATGCTGGTTAAAAAATACTTTTTGGCCAGCTAAGAAAGCGTAGAAAACAAAAAAATTGCATAAATTTTAACGCATTAAGAAGAATTGCTAAAATTAATCCAATATTAAAAATATTGTGCTGCAAATCAGGGCAAATACTCAAAAGAATCCTCAATACCTACGTCATACCATAATTTGACGGGGAACAGATAATAAGTCATTAAATTTTAAGAATTGAGATGGATAACTTCCACCAATATTCAGAGCCACAAATCCTCCAAAGACCTGAAGGCTATGGACATTAATCTCTAAATGAAGAGGCGATATAAAACGAAGATTTCTTAAAAATTGTGCTTGAAAGAATTTTTTAATGTATGATTACTATTTATGGGAACCGTTCTTGGTGACTCGATAGACATCCAAAAATTAAAAAAACAGAATTACATTATATTAATAAATAGTAAATGCGTATTCACGAAATAGTCCCAAGAAAATTTCTCCACGTGCATAATTTTCCCAACAATTTACACGGCAGAAAGACAAATTTACAGATCTAAAATTAGCCATCGATAAAATATTTACTTCATGTTGCGGAATGTACTTGGTAGGCCTACTTGCGGCAGAGTAAGTCTTCAGAGGAAAGGGTCACAAATGAGCAGATTATTACGGCACTGAGAAGAAGAATAAGATTATAAGGTTTTACCACACCAACTCGTCAAACAATTGACATAGCATCGCTCCATATAATTTAAAATGCAGCATCACGAACTGGGAAATCATTAAGTACCGAAGTACAACAATAGCGGCCATGCGCATTCATTTCACATTATTTTAATTGACTGAAATTGCGAATGCCCTCATAAGAGCTCCGCAATCCAAAATAATTGGATTGCACGGGAAATAAATATGACGCCCATTTCCACGCAGATGATACTTCTCATTCCTACGTATGGGAATAGGCTCCCTTCAGAAGGCTATAAAGCATCGATAGGAAACTACGTCCATTGAAAAGGTAACAACAGGAGAAACACCAGGATTGCTGAGTGACGAGATAGGGCGGAGCCTGTGCATTGCAGTGTGCAAGCCATGGGAAATGGATAAAGCGTGAGGAAAAAAGGAGCGGAACATAAAGAGAGTGAATATTTTAACTCCCTCCCATTAGTGAAAGCACTAGAGACGAGGGAGAATGAGCGCTATTAAACGTACAATAGAGGTTACTAAGGAAATAGGGGAAGATAATACTAGGAATAAGGTCGATAACCTCCTCCCAGGGAATGCCCGAGCAATTTAACGATGTCTTCCCATTCGTTAAGGGAACTTATTATCATTGATAATAAACAGTTTGATCATAACGCGGAGAAAATTTAATGCTGAATATTTTTCAAAAGAAAATATGCTGAAACGACGACCAAACAGATCTAATTTTCTGTGATGCAAAGTTACTGTAATGGAAAATATATCAAATTTATCACTTTGTTATTTTACTCCTAAATATGTTACTTCGGTTAATAATTCATCATTTCCATTATTAAGCGCCACAGCAAATGAAAACTTGGGATAGGAAACAAACCACTACTACAAAACTTCTTAAGAACTATTTATTGAGGCCTTTCATACGGAAAAAGTTAAAGACAAAGTAATCTATTTATATTAAAGGAAGTCGAAAATCGTGTTAGTTACGCCATTTACAACTCGAGAATGGCTGCAACAATTTTAATGAAATTGGGCTCTTTGGATGCTACACGAGTTTTACATCGTCTGAGATTACCAATGCATGCATGCGGCACAGAGCTCAGGGAAACATCTCTTAATAAACACCTATTAAAATTGACCATGGTCGGAGAGTTTCCTTCGTTTGATAGGGTATTAATAATCCTTATTTAAGCCAAGCGCTACCTGCTAGCAGGGTACTCTGCTACATACTAGCAGCTTGCATCGTATTTGTGCTCATAGCCTCGCACAATGGTGGCCTCACATGGCGACAGCTGGAACCAGAATGGCGTCACACGGGCTTTTCCCAGCAATCATACTGTGCCGTCGCGTTTTTGCGCGCTTAAAAATTTTCACATTTCATTTAATCGTGAAAAATAGATATCGTCATTAAACAATCTAAGAGCGTAAAAAACGTACCCCAGGAGCAACAATCTTTCGATTTAGGCAATAAAAAAATAGGAAACCACCCTATAGCTGAATATCCGTGATGGCTGTGTTTCTGTCGACGAATCTGGCAGATTGATTTGATTTCCTCGGAATTTTGGCAATTTCGTGTCATCGAAGGTCCACAAAGTGTACCCGAACATGACTGATAACCACAAAAATCAAAAATGGTTGACTGAGTGAGCAATTTGGGCGGCAATGAACGAAGATGTGGATAGCTTAAACTTCTTAATTCAGAATCAAATCTTTGGTACTCCGCATTCACTCCAATATATTGACTGCGTAATGAACGAAAACGGGTAAGATAACGAAGTCCTTATTCCGATGATTTCTTAATCCCAGCCGATATGTGCTTTGAGTTTCCACGAATTCAATTTCCAATGCGTGTTTCATTCGCGACGATGATTAAGAAACCATAAGGTCAGTGTTTGTGGTCAGAAACTATGCTTTTCTCATGGTCAAAAATATGTGGCATGTTTACGTGTTGGTAAATCATCCGCTTTATTTGTTCCTGCGCCTGTTAACAAAACAAAAACTAGTGTACATCAGAAGGTACTTGACACAAGAGAAAAAAGAAGGCCCAGGGTATACCACGGCACATTTAAGCATGTGGAAGGTTTACGCAGCTTTTGGTCGCGTAAACTTGCCCCAAGAACGGAGCAAGTTTACGCGAAAGACTTGGACCTAAAAACATTTTTTACCGTTATAGGCCAACAACTGAATGTGTAACAGCTTCACTTGATTAACTGCTTTATAAGAACACAATGTCTAAAATTTCCTTAGTCAATACATAAACTTTAGAAAATTCACTGAAAAAATCCCCGTAAATGTGCCTCGGTCTACCCTATGCAGATTGAATAGAGAAAATGTCTTTCAACAAGGGATTGTAACACTTATTTTTGTAGTTTTATCGTTTTTTCATATTTTATTATAATAATTAAGAAATTATTAAAATAAGTACAGCAACTTTTAATTTATAAATGGTGTAACTAAACTGTTCATTGATAATTAGGCGGTACGAAGTTCGCCGGGTCAGCTAGTAAAACATAAACGTCCCGACATTAAAGAAAAACATAAAGACAGTGGACTAATAGCCCCTCATTCAAATAAAAATATTTTTAAGCCTACACATGAATGAGGGAAGTAAAATTCTGGAGCGTGAAAAAATCTCCAGCAAAATGCACGATAGCGAGCGAAACAAAATGTTGCAAGGAAGGGCAATTAGCTTCAAAGGCCCCTAATCCGTGGCCATCCGACCATCTCATTATACGGTATCTCCGAGCAATCCCTCATTCTCTCGCCTACCGTGCTCAACCTCTCCCTCTGACCCGTGCGCCCATATTTGGGAGATTTTGGACGTCAAATTCGTAAAAGGATATCGCCGAACGCGGCGAAAAAGGCACTAAAAATTGAGGTTTTATCGGACGGTCCGATCGAGCGAGGGAGGAAGAAAGGACGCGGGGTAATCGGGCAAGGGAGTCTGCGAGGACACACTGAAGGCGAGGGAATTGTTCTCCGGGAGGCAGAAGAGCAAGTTGGCGGAGGTGATGCAAGGAGGGAGCTGGGACGCTGTACGGGGGTGTGGCGGTTAAGAGACCATCAAGGGATGCGACCACTCTAGGGAGATTACCCCCCTAGGCGACCTACACCACGGCCGTCATTTTTTCGCCGAAGTACACAGTGCAATGCAGCAGTGAAGATTTCTCGGGTCTTGCATTAGGTAAGGTCCTCCATATCTCCTTTCAACGTTTCGACAAGCAATTCTCTCCATTGGTTTTCGGGTTACCTGCGTCGAAGTTGAGTTCTGATGACGTTTCGTGGCCTATGCTGGTCACATCTTCAGATCAAGTCTGAGTTTATAAGGTCTTAAAAATAAGGCTTTTGATTCCATCGATCACAAGATTCTGCTCTTTAAGCTTCAGAGGACCGGAATTCGTGGAATACCACTGAAATGGTTTAACAGTTATCTGTCATCGAGAATGCAGTGTGTAAAAATGGGTGATGTTTATAGTAATTATAGTATGATAACTTCTGGAGTGCCTCAAGGCTCTGTCTTGGGTCCAATCTTATTTCTTGTTTATATAAACGATCTATGTAATTTCAATTTTAGAGGTCATGTGACAGAATTTGCTGATGATGACGCCTTAAATTATTCAGGTTTAAACTGGATTGATGTAAAATATGATATGCAGTCAGATCTGATCAATTTGCGACGTTGGTTTGCCTCCAACAAATTGAATATGAATGTAGCTAAAACGAAGTATACATGTTATAATTTATGTAACAGGTACAAATTTGATTGGGTTTTACATTATCATGAAGAAAATTGTCCTATAAATTTATGCAATAGTTGTTTACCCATTGAACGGGTTTCCAGTATTAAGTACTTGGGAGTAACAATTGACGATTCCTTAAAGTGGAATCAGCATATCAACAGTCTCACAAATGTAATGCGTCACACACTGGCAATTTTTTATTTCATTAGAAATAAATGTCTAGAAAGCTTTACAAAGATAATTTATAACGCCTTAGTACAAAGCAGGCTGAGCTATGGCATTTTTGTTGGGGTGGCACGTATTTAAACTCCTTGAAACCTGCCGTTTTTTTTACAAAAAAGAATTGTACGTATTATTTTGAAAAAGGACAGATTTGAAAGATCCTTCCCACTTTTTTTTCATTTGCGTTTGCTTCCGTTGAGGCATCTATATATTTATAAGGTCCTACGATGTTTTTATGCAAGAAGTGGCAACTCTAAAATATTTCAGTCCCTGCCTTCTCCCTTTACCCTGCGTAAAATAAGTGTGCCCTTACAAGAACCAAATTTGACTTTGTTTAAAAGATGTTTTTCGTACGTAGGACCAAAGGTTTTTAATTTGTTGCTCCAGTCATGCTGTATTTCAAAGTCTTTAAAAAAGTTTTTGCAAAATGCACATTCTTGGCTTCTCACTAAAGAAAGTGTAGAACAAATATTGTTATAAAATATTGATGTAAACGAATTATAAATACTACTTTTGCTGTTTTTTCATGTACGCACTTAAGCTTTGTTATTATAGATTATCAAGCTACCTAACACAAAATGAGCTACAATATATGTAAAGCATAATGTATTATTATTTTGGATGGTAGCCTCAAACAGGTTATCCTTCGCGGCTACCTAAAATTACTCAAATTTTGCTATTGTCATGTAATTTGTGTGTGTAGTAATAGCATTATTTATTATTATTATTAGTTGTCCATCCTAAAACCTGATCTGAAGATGTGACCAGCATAGGTCAATGAAACGTCATCAGAACTCAACTTCGACGCCGCTAACCCGAAAAACAATGGAGAGAAATGCAATCCAGCGCTGCGAAATCCTCCAACAGAAATTCCGACGAGCAACTCGCCCATCGTCTTCAAGGATTCAGGTATCCAAGATGAAAGGATCATTGGATTTCTAGCGAATTGCTTGTCGACACGTTGGAATGACACACGGAAGACCTCACCATGTGCAAGACACGAAGAATCTTCACTGCTATTGGTCGCCGGGATAGAACCAGACATTACATCACAGTGACACTCGCTTATTACGATAATGCATTCCTTGGTCCTAGGGGAAAAGTTTTCTCTTTTATCAAGAAACTACGACAATCTTGGCCACTTAACCGTTTGTTACCTTATTATCAGTAGTTCTTACGTGTGCTCATCACCACATAGTTCTACTGTTGATCTTAAAATCCTTTCCTTTACCGCCGTTTTATGGAAAGGGTTGGACGATGGTTCAATTTTACTGATCTGTTGCTTAAATAAAGATGATTTACGGAATATTAGTGGGAATCATAAGACGCATGGATAAAAAATAATAGGGTAAGAACCAACAAGGAGTAAGAGTGTTTAAAACAGCCATGGTTTAACCCAAAATGTTGTTCAAGAGCAATAAGATCCGTACTTTAAAACAAACGAGCCTTACAAAAATATTAGTATAAAAAATGCACGATTGGAAATCATTCGCAATCTTTCATGTAGGCCGAACAAGAGATGAGAAACAACAGATAACAAAAGAGTATAATGCATGTACCTACTTCGGATTTTCCAGCCTCGATGAATATAGCTGCCGATACAGTAAAACCTATAGTATACTAGTTTCCCGTTATCAAGACCAGAACATGAAATTATTGAACTCACTGCAACTCTAGTGACTCATAATTTTTCGCATCAAAAGGAGCAAAAGTGGCAGCAGGAGGATTGCGAGAAATTTCTCTGCTACCCTCCCTCTCACGGGCGTGATAGCGATTCTCGAGCCATTCATCAAAGGCTTCCGACCTCGCTCATCTCCAGGGAAATATTTACGATCCAACCGAACAACGGAGACAAGAGGACTATCACGCAACCATATGCCCCTCTTCTAACCCGGAGCTCAACGACTGAAAGCAAGCAATTAGTTATGACAATACGCCAGACATTCACGCGCAAGGATATGCATTTAAGACTGCTTGAAAGCAGCCAGAAGCAGTTCCTAACTCGTCGCCTAAGAAAAGGCATTAGCACATTCCCTTTCTTTTCACGCGTTTGAATTGAAGGCAACGCTTCTAATTCACTGTCATAGAAATATTAAGACTGCGAAAAAGCTACGACCTCAAAAGCAATATGCTGGGGCGCAGAGATGTTATGCTTAGAAAACAACTTCAGCCGGTTTGGAAGACAAGAATTGTCTTCAATGGACAGGCAGCGAAATGGGATTGAAGGAATATTTACTTCAAGATTCAGAAAGTCATCGAATCGTTACTCGTTTGAGAAGATCCAAGGAATGATCTCAGACGCGCAATTCTAGCAAGGAGAAGGACATGAAATCTAAATTTACTCATTTTTTACATACTGTAATAAGATTTAGTCTTCGCATGACTATCTACGTTACTTTTGGAATACATAATAATTATAGTGCACCATGCTAACACGTACACTCGTACAGCCTATTACAATGTGGCGTCATCCTCTGGGGACAGGCCCCAGTTATACACATAGAAAGATTATTAGGATTCATAAATGAGCGATAAGGGTATAAAATGACCTAAAATCATATGAATCACGTAAAAGATATCTCATTGGTTATACAGTACTGTCATACGTACCGTCATACTGATGTCCAGTTTTTATGCAAAACCGTTTGACCAGCCTTGTAAAACTGAAGGTTAGCAATAATATTTTTATTACCATTATTTACTTTGATTAAGCTTCAGGTAGCGCAGTTGGCATCCACATATCGATAGGGGAAAGGCACCAAAATTATAGTTAGTCGATAGTTACGATAAATAAAAACTAAATAAAATGAAAAACTAATGTTTTGCCGGTCTAATCTCCATAGTCGAACATCATTTCAGAGAGTGGAATAAAATCACAAAATGGAGCATTATCACAGAAATAACACTAAAAATACGCATAACTACATTATAAAAGTTGATACATGAATATTATATGGAGAAAATATTCAACGCATGGGCATTTTTTGAAAAGCGAATGAAGTAATTAGTAACGGGTGACAGCATACTGGTGACTTTTCGGAGAATAAAAGGGACAGCGGTATGAAGTGATAAGAAAGTGTGGTGGGTTAAACAAACTCATGCTATGGTTATCAAGGAAGAGACCTACCTAGATACGTGATGAACAGATTTTTTAGGATGATACTTATAATAACAAAGTCTTGAACAAAATACAAGGAAACTGTTCAAATCTCACTCACATATGCTTGCACTGAATCGGAAAAATTGCAAAAAAATATCACACCCAATTGCACTTCGTAGAGAAAATAAGTATCGACAGAAAGATTTATATCGACTTCATTCATGATACTACTCCTCTGACTTCCTGCCTTCAACATAAGGTTGATGCACCATAACACTTTATGGAGCAATACTATGTCCGTTAACAGCCCAAGTCGATGTCAATCAGAAAGTAAACAACGAAGTTGCTGGGAATAATTGCCTAGCACCTCAACGTGAAATATCTGCATGGTAAATTAAATTGCGGTCTCCCTCCCTAAAACAAATTGCTGACAACAGAGGAGTCAAGGAAGAAAACCGAGCCATAAAGCACCCGCCAGTAACATGAGGGCGCTTATCTCCATGCCATACTATTGCTTACCATAAGTTGTACTAGAAGAACCACAGAACATATACTGTGATAAAAGAATTGGCAATATTAAATAGAGTGAATTTATTGATGAACTACTCTATGGGCTCTATTTCAGATGGTGCACTCCAGCGAAGTCCTTTCATCCACAAAAAAATAAACGATAGGATGACGCAATGGTTGCCAGCGAATATTTGACTCCCATCTTGGTCTCACAACAAGAAACCATCATCACCACTAGCGATTCAGTCAACGGAAAGGTTTCAATGGCACTGCATCAATGACATAATTACCCGAGACTATCCATCTCTGAGTAACCCCTTACTCGTTTGACACTTGTCAACAGTCTGAGCCTCATTTTCCTCTTTCTGAAACTATTCTCACTTAAAATACTACTGAAAATAATTCTTCCTTCCTTCGTATTTCTGCTTACGAACACAATTATTCCCAAAAATCAATCAAATGAATGAAATTTACCCTTGGGCTGCGGGAGTTCACGGTTTTAGCTGCAAGCCAGTGCAGAAGAGACACCCTGTGCAGGAGGCACCCCTAAGCCACTAGGGCTGGCCTGTAGAGTTTAGCCCTTTAGCGATCTTTATGACAAGGGAAAGTGCCCACGTGCAAGACATCCAGGTAGCAATAAAAAATTTCGGTAGGTGCCGCAGTCAGCGTGCAAAACGAATAAAAATGTTCCTGCACTCTTAGGGTTGAAGTCCTTAACTCTCGCCACACGCCTATTGAGGCGGCTTACAAGGTAGCGAGTGCACACAGATTTAGAAATTATATCGAATAATGAGATATATCTGAATAGCAATCATATTAATTTATTTAAAAGCGGTATTCCTCTCTTGGAAAAGAAAGAATAAATAGAAAGAAAAGAAATAATACAAGAAAAGAATAAATCTATCTGTCGATACTTATTTTCTCTACGAAGTGCATTTGAGTACGATATTTTTTTGCAATTTTTCCGAATCAGTTCAAGCATATGTGAAATGAGGTTTGAACACTCGGGGTAGAAGAGGGAGTGAAGAAGGCGATAGAGCTGTGAAGCACGCGCTATTAACATAGGATAGCCGCACGCTATCGCGCTCATCTTTCCACCAGGGCCTGTATACCGAGCCCGGCCCTACATCTCTCTTTCTGAGCCGCCCCTGTCGCGGCTAACACGCCCCCGCCCACGCCGTGGCTTGTCGCTCATCACGAGAGACCGCAAACGTAAGAGGCCGCACAAGACTCCCGGCCAATCACGTCCCGCTGAGCATCACGGTCGCTTGCGCGTATTCAGGCTTGGGCGGTTTGACATGTGTTCTAGTTCCCCGCAATTTCGGGGCTGCCCTTCAAATCGGACGGCAGGAATGATGGAGCAGGAAGGAGATGCTGGGAGAGCTAAAAAAAAAAAAGATTCCGAATGCTTCGAAGCCTTCAAAGAATCAGCCGCTCATTCCCGCGAAACATATCAGGCACGGAATCAGGGAGGGGGATAAGGGGCTACTCCAAACAGCGTCCCCTACATTCTGTGCAGGTTTTCCAAAAAATCTCGGGTGCCACATATTTTTTTGCCGAACGAAGACAAAGTTTAACCGCAACAATTGCCTTCAGTCATAATTCATACTTTTTACACTATGAATATGCTCATTATTAAGTGGTCCAGCCGTCCATTTTTACAAAAACATTGTCAAAATCGTAAACAAAATTGCTAAGCAACTTGATGACAACCCTGCTGCGACAAAAAACCCGTCATATTAAATTATTAACAGAGCAGTGGAAGTAATTAAAGAAGAATATCAATAATATATGTATATATTCCACGACTTCGCGCTTAATAAAATACTTCACGTCCATCGACTATGCTTCGGATGGCCATGTCTCTATAGATCAGTACAGCCATACACGAGGAAAACAAAACGATAAGAATGACGTAAGGGCTACATCGGGGGAGTTAGGAAGAGTCTTAACCCCTCGAGAGAACAAGCGGCTATGCAAGGCTGCAAGTGACCCCCATAAGAAATGACAGTCGATTTGGTCCCCGATCGCTCCGCGCACGACTCCATAAAGCTTTCCGGTTACAGGTCC
Organism: Ischnura elegans; assembly: GCF_921293095.1. NCBI lineage: Eukaryota > Metazoa > Arthropoda > Insecta > Odonata > Coenagrionidae > Ischnura > Ischnura elegans. The sequence continues at coordinate 107,965,967 of NC_060249.1, forward strand.
ACGCTCACCTACACAGCCTTGGGAGCGCCGACACTGATGCGAGTGAAAGATGCACGGCGGTCGAACCACAAACAGAGGGAGGACTGCGATGCTGATCTCCAAATCCTCTAACGCTGCTTGTCGGATAGCTGCGGTGGGACGGGCAGGCGAGGCGAAGGCAGCAGCAGCAGCCATGAAGGCGGGACGAGAATGCGAATCGTGGAGGAGACGGAAGAATACGCGTATGCCAAACCTGTCATATCGATTGAGGTTACAGAAAAATAAGGGATGCAAACCTAGCTTTTGGGAGGGCGATTAATCCAGAAATCCGTCGTCACAGGACAAATCCACGGAAGTAAAAAAATCTTTTCAAACTTTTCCTCATTTTTTGATGATACATTTATTTAAAAAAATAATGCTTCCCTGAGTGGAACCACTTGCTGAAAGTCAAAAATTTAACATTAAAAGGACGACTGAATGGATTGGTCACGACCTAATCGTTCGATTTAACGATACATCGTGATACGACCGAGAAACATACAGCCAGTTAAAATATCAGGAAAATACCAGATAATTGATCACAATATACTGAACTCCGTACAAAAGAGGTCAATATAATGACAACTTACTTAGAATAGTACAGCCACAGCAAATGTTTCAATAAAATTTCAAAGAAAATGTAAAGCTTCCCCTCAGATTATCCGGTCGAAGAGCTATATAGATTAACAGTTGTAAAAGATTTTTCGGAGCAAAATGTCATTGCGCAACCTTTATAAAGATACTCTTGAGCATCTGTGATTTTTTTCATACTTCAAGACATAATTATTCTGTAATAAAAATAAAATACGTAATCGTGAGAACAGATTTAAAGGCACGGCAGACATTATTATAGTAGCGTTTCAATACATTTCAACTTGGATGTCTCCATGCATGATTGCTCTACATTCTTCCTGGAAAATAAGATAAAGTATCACTATTATAATTATACATTCATTTTTTCGATAGGTTTCCTCAAATTCGGTTAAGGCAACAAGATTTAGTAGGTTTTATGCATTGTGGGATGAATTCTGATTTCCAAAAGGGAGATGATTCAACAGAATTTTACCATAAACGAAATGTGTTGTTTGACTTAAGTGTAAACGCATGCCTACACTCATAATATCTCGCCATGAATCCTGTCCTTTCGTTTATGTAAGGTTCAGACTGCGTTGACTTAAATATGAAAAGTACTTGTCAATAACTACCTGTTAACGTTGTTCAATAGGTTTCACGCACGGCTCATACCTAAAAGATGGTTTGAGCCACTCGATTTCATCACAAATAGCAAGTTCATTAATGCGGATGGAGAATCGTACTTGTGAAAGTAAATACGCAGACACCTTTAGTATGCGTAAAATCGGTAATATCTTTCCTCCCAAAGCATGCCAAATAATATTTACGTACACATAAGAAATCTCTTCATTCGAAGTTTACAGAAACCCAAATAGTATCAGGAATCGCGAGTCTCATATTTCACTTCCCAATGTCCACCACGAAGTAATTTTTAATACTTGGAATTTACTGCGACAATATGGAAAGTCAGTACACTAAACTCTTACGCAATCAATTATATCCAGTTATTCCTTTTCCAATTATTCCTTGTATGCGATCATGTTTGTTTACGTTTAATTCTAAAGCAGCGTTGCCAAGCCGAATCTTCCGGCATCCGGTCGTCTGCAGGAAATGCCTGGAAATGCCTGTTCGACGAAAAGTTTTTCTTTTATATTTTAATTATACTACCGGTGACCTATAATTTTAATGCAACCAAAAATTCATAAATGAAGTTTACTACACTCAGTTAGTTTTTCGTCGATTTCTATGGACGGGAAATAATTCTTTTTAAATAAATACTGTCGCCAAAGCGCATGGCTCCTATCTATGCCATGTAAATCAGCTTCTCTTTGCTCACAAATATCTCTGAATTTAGCCCGGTAAGGGGTGTATATTATGATATCACTGGAAAGATCAAGACTTTTTCTTTACAATGAGATAAAAATCATAGAATTCTATGATGATTGATTTTTCGCTCAAACTACCTTAAGGCGAGAAATAATAAAATTACGTTCATGGAAGCAGACAAGTCAAAATTTCTTCAAACGCTCCGATTACTTTTTTTTACTTGGATTCTTCCATGAATTACTCAAATGCTGGCATCTAAACTGAGCGGACAGGAATTTTATTTCACGATCGTAAAGCATTCGCTCCATCAAGGGTCAAGGTAATGCCAGAGCGTTCTTGGGCTCGCAATTGCACTGGCCAGAGAGTGCAACCCAAGGTCGTCGAGAGAGAGATTTCGAAAAGCCGTGCAGAGAAGGAAATGAGGGCGTAAATTTATATTGAAAGGGCTAGGGTGCGACAACGATGTACTAACCGAGACGTCGGAGAAAGAGAAAGAAAGGAGGAGGAAGAAGGAGTAGAGAGAATGAGAGATGTAGGTGAAGAAGAGAGAGAAAGGAAGTCAGAAACACCCTCCTGGTAGGGAGAGAGAGAGAGAGCGGTGTCCTTCGGCCCATGCTTGTTGCGGTTCCACGTAATCTGATGATGAGGGTTGTCCTCCCTTTACCCCCATCCCTCCTCCCCGTCCACCACTCCCCCAGTTTTCCTCCTCCGCACAACCTCCACTCACCCTCCTTTTATCTTTTTCTTCGCTCAAACCTTTTTTCCGACTCTTCTAGCTTGTGAGCAGGACAAATATTCGAGTTAACTCCGCGATAATATTAACTGTAAATGCACATATTGCGATGGGACTTGGAATCATTCACTACAAGTGTATATAATGTTTCCGTTTGATTTATTTAGCCACTTCCTCCCTTCCTGAATTAAAGGCTGGCTTTAAATGCACTAAATTCGGTGTATCTAATTCCTATTCATAATTAGATATTCGTAATTTTCCTCCAAACTCACCAATTTCTAATTTTGAATACAATTTATTTCCACGAAAAAAAAGCTTGATGCGGTTAAAGTAAAAATAAATTCTTCCACCAGAAGAGTCAATAAGGTCTCCGTTGGATTTATTTATTTCCGAAGTCCCCCATATCTACCCTTAATTTTGCACAGTCTAGATGGTGAAATTTTATTTGTTTCGATTAGGAGAAAAATTATTTTCACACCGTGAAATTTAGTGCTTCGTGTGAACGTATTGGTTACTCACATTGTATTTACTACTGATTAGTTCGCGTCTATTTCCAATATATTTCATTATTTGTTCACACTAAATTCTTACTTCGACTCCAGCCATATGTATGTAGCAGTGGCGCAGCAAGGGGGGGGGGGTTTGGGGGATAAAAGCCCCCCCCCCCCAGACCTCCGAGAATTTTTTAAGTTTAATCCATTTTACTTTTTCGGATCAGTATTACTTATAGAATAGTGTTAGTATTAATCAAATATCCTTCACAAAGTCGTAAAAATCGCCATTTTGAACCATTATTCTTAAAAAATTTCTGGAGGAGGGCCCCCGCAACTCCTGCTTACCCTGGTTGGTATGCAATACCCCCACACCCGTAAGTATTAGTTGCTGCTAAAACCCCTTTTAGCCTTAATTCCTGACTGCGCCCCTGGTATGTAGGACATTCCAAGGTAAATCCCCAAAAATACTTACTTAAATGTGTAAATCGCGTTTGGAAGGTGAAATCTACAGCGACGCATATCACAAATATTTTCGTTTTATTTATTATTCTTTAAAAACCGTAGAAACCTACCCCATCAGCACCGACAGAGAGTTTTATTTTTACAGAAATAGACTCGCGAATAATGATGGGGTTAAAACTAAAAACCTTTATCTTTTTTTAAGTTAATAACGACGCCGTATTCTGATATTCCATATTGTGTGTGGTCGCAAAGGTAACAAAAATAAATGCCTGGGTGATATGATAAAAAGAGATATTTATTTATATAGCGTTGTTTGTTTCTATAAAATTCGCTGAAAAGAAAAGGCGTTTCAACAAGACATTAAGCATAAAAATGATGCACATCAAATTTACCCTACAAATGGAGGAGGATATTGTGTGAAATGCTTAAAAAACAATTATTCAAATTGTTGAGAAAAACACACGTTACAGTTATAAATCTTAAAATTCACCAATTAAAAATAGAAATTCCAATTGCACGTCACCGGTTCACTGCATAATGTCTCTATACTCCAGAAAAAATTGGTTCAGTTGACCAGGGAATCCTCCAAATGGAGTTTTTCCGAGTTCATACTCGGAATCAGAACTCGTTCCTCCCCACGAACCCTTTTCACCACAAATCTACCAAGCGACTCACAAGCAGATCCAGCTGTAACATAATTCATTATTTCCCCCCGCAAGTGGCTCTACGCGCACACGACCACAGACAAGGGCATAATGAACGTTTTCATTCACGTGGAACCGGATAGGGGCCTCCTCACAACGGCCTCAAACTTGTAAATCCAAGCCAAGACCTATTAGCAGTTATGTAAAGCTGGAAGATGCGAGCGCACACATTAGGATTTCAAATTCCTACCGCCCCTCCCTCCGGAGCGCAAAAATAATGAGAAAGTGAGGGTTTGTTGGGGGAAGTGCAAGGTGAAAGGAGGAGGTGGGATTATCGACAACGGGGGTCTTAAAGGGGAGTTGGGGGTCAGAGAGCCCGGACGACCATGCACAGGGTGTTGCGAGCGAAAGCAACCCTCTCCTTTCCACCCCTCCCCACTCCGTGTACGTGCGATCCTACCCCCAGATGACCCCTTGACATCCTACCCACAATCCCCACGGGGAAGATGGCCAATAAGGAACCTCACGCGCCGGCAGGAGAAGAGGGCGACCGGCAGGCACACATACCCGCCCCGTCGCCGTCCAACTTCGACAAAACCCTCCGCCCCCACGGAGATGCGCAGACCCGAGCGACATTTGTCATAGAACAACAATTCTCGAGCGCCCGGTAAATCTCCGCGTGGCGTCCGACGGGACGGAGCGTGAGGAGTTTTGCCGTCGCCCGATTGGTCGGGCGAACCGAGGTGCCCTCCCCCCTTCGGCGTGACTCTATAATTTCTCTCCCGCGATGGAATCTCCTCTCTCGAGCGGCGGGGGAAGGAGGGAATGGCGAGACCCATGACGGAGCCCTTTTGAGTTTCGCCGAGCCTCGAACCGGGTTTTTTTCCCCTCCGTGCCATATTCGTCGTCCATATCGCAACGGCGGCGTGGGTCGATAACCCACCACGATTTGAGCGCAATAAATCTGATGGACGCATCGATCATATAACACAATGATAATTAACGAAAATTCTTCGATAGAGGAATTATTCATGATCACCAGGCGCTGAGTATTCATTCCTCTTGTTAGGGAAGGTTACAGTTTAAGGGAAAATTAGTAAGTCACTTTATGACGTGCGCCAACATGGCTAACACAGTCATTTAGTGCAAAGGAAAATAGCGGAGAAGAAAAAGATTCGCGATTTAATACATTCGAAATCGTAGCAGAGCTCAATGGGAAAATGTTTTTAACAGAGTTCAGAAACCTTTTCTCTAGTTTTTTTAGATATTTAAATGCTCTACTTCGTTTGGAAACCTGAGTGATGTTGTAAGAGTCAATGGCAGTTAAATAAAAACTACCAATAATACCACTATAATAAAACCACATCGTAGATACTATCAATTAATCCACTAGAATTAGGAAATACCTTGGCGAATGCCTCTTGATTTTATATTTATATTATGGTGGTTTCACTTGATAGCTGGGAGATAGCGTATTACACAATCCCTCGTCACTCTCGTGACAATATCCAGCACCCCAACATAACTAGCGGTTGGAGTCCCTCAGGTATACTCCCAACCACATCATTTATATAAACGCCGCATTGTTGAAGATACAAAATAAAAGATTCTCAAAACAACCGATTCTCCGGTTACTACTTTTATGTGTAGGTCGATACTCTAAAAACAGCATTATATTCGTAATAAGGCGCGGTGAAGGTATAATAAGTAGTTGTAAAAGGGCATTTCAAAATGGCAAAGCCAAATCATCATATTCCACAATTAGCTGTCTCTACAACACTCTGCCAAGATCAAATTGAGGAATCACAATTTATTGCAGCATAAAATTACCACATTATGGCTACCATAAAAGAAGCATCGAATTGCAGCCTAGGAATGGGACAAGCGCTCAGGATGAAATATCTTTACAGAAAGCCTTATTAGAGGCGTGCAATAGGAAACAGGTGTTAATAACCTCTCTCCCCTTCAAAGAAATAGGTTTATCCTCAGTCGATCACGCCTCAGCTGAACCGACCATCATTTTCAAACCAAAAAACGCACGCCAGAAAACATTTCTAGAATCTCCCTCTGGCTTATTTGTGAACGCATTTTCCCCGCAATAAATTTCCCAATCTCACCTGGTAAACCCACTAGCTAACTCTTTAATACTAGACTTGACCGTCTTCACCTCCAGGGATACCCATCCTTTGCCATAGCATTTACACTTGTGCTTCCAGAGGGGGTTCACTGCCTTGGCGGAAAGCGTTGCTGGAGATCATCGCTATATTATTTTCTTGGCTTAAAGACGGGGATGGTGCACTGATATTCTTCAATATATTCTAACTGTAAGTTGACGATGAATATGTGTGGTAATTACGAGGCGCTAGTTATGTTTTCGAAATATTCAGGAAAAACAGACCTACCACAGTGCTTTTTTCGTTTTCAAAAATACTGCCATGCAGTTTCTGACCTCAAAAAAGAGCCAAAATTTCAGAAACACTGGTAATTCATTTTCGCATGAATTAGGTATGCAATACTCCATACACTCTATGAATATGAAGCTACAGTACGGAATACACGAAATCCTGTATCGATATTTTCATAAACGTTTTACTGGCGTCGGTAAAAAGAACTCGAAAATGCGTTTGCATACCCCATTCTATAGCTAATCATACTCTTAAAACTGCATCATTATACACGCATCACTCATGAGCAGTCTTTTCCCGTGACATTTTTCTCGTTTAAAACTTGTCAAATACTAATTTCACGTTACATAAAGTACACCCTCTTCAACATTTGCCTGCACCTGTCTCAAATTTGTAAATATTACCTCGGCATTTTACAGACGTTAAATTCATTTATGTGACCAAGAGTAAAATGTAAACAAAGTTACTATACACGCCCTGAATATTTGAATACGATGACGCAGTTTCATTCGAGTGATCCGACGCGGAAAATTACGCGACAGGTCGGGAGGGATCCCCCTGACAGGCTGCGAGATATTCTAAAAAAGGCATCGCTCGGATTAGAGCAGTCTAACATGCAGGAGACCCGAGGCACTTGTCCTGCAATTTTTCCACGCATTTATGCGAGCAACATTCTTCACGTTCGGAGCGTCAGGCGGGAATCGTGACGGCTCGTCCCGTGGCGTGCGCCATGGGGGAGAGGGCGCACCTCAGTCAGTCAGTCAGTCGTCAGTCGGGGGGGGTGTCGGTTGGCGGGCGCCGCCCCGCAGCCTTCACCTTCTTCCCCCTCCTCATCCTTGACCGTTCCCTTCACCTTGCCCTCTTCACGCCCCCCTCCCGTATGCACCGAGACCACGGAATCGCATGCACGCCTGCCCCTTCTGCACGCCGCCGCCGCCCTTGCACTAAGTCATGTTTCGTCTCCGCCACGACGGCAAATGGGGAATCTGTGCACCGTGGAATTCTCCACGAATGCCTCCCCGCTTCGTTTGCATGTAACTCGAATTCTCGTTGATTTTAAACTCGCTCGCTCAGGGCTTCGACTAGAAGGTTGGTTCATACAGATGTGGGTAAAGCTGACGCTGCCAAAGTTTCTATGATCATTTTCACACCCTTTTATCTTGGCACATTATAGTAACATCAGCTGGGATGAATATCATTCAATGACGAACCTCTTTAGAACCATACAACCAATTCTTAATCTATTGGACGCAAACTTGAAATAATTTGGAGTAAAGCTCACCCCGCAGAATTTTCTTGGATAATTTTCAAACCCTTTTATCTCGTATGTCTTATTTTACTAACCTTTTATCATGATTATGGTACTAATTATAACCAGCTGGGACGAATATTATTTAATAACCACCCCTTTTAGTATCGTAGAAAGCGATTCCCATTCTCTTGTAAACACAATTGAAATAATTTTCAATTATGTTTTAAATTTCAAATTTAAACAACACTCAAAGTTTATTCGCAGCTGGGCATTAGCGAAAATCATCTTCACAGGTTCCCTCATGGCGAGGAGGATAATTTAACATACTTCGCCAAGAAGTGTATATCAATTGGCACACATTACTTTGAGAGGGTTCAACATATTCAGGGGGCAAAACAACTTCTAGACTTGAGAGAATTCATTACCTCCGCTTCTCTGCGATCACTCGTGATTGAATTATGCCCACCCCTTTCCTCGGTGCCTTGTCTCCCACCCAGTCGTTTCCTTTTCCCTCAATCACCCGTGTTGTCCGTACAACCTCGTGCCAGGGGCGGGTGGTGCGCTGCGCGTCCTGCACCCGGGAGGTCCGTCTCCCTTGAAGCCGCCCATCCCATCATCACGGCCCGCCCGCGACCCCCTTTCCGCGAGTCCCTTCCAACCCCCTACCCCGTCCCCTGGCCGCAAAAACGTGAGCTGCTGTCGCTGTCTCCGGTCCAAGGATTTCGGTCATGGCAATCTTATGGAAGATGGAAAGTGGAGCGCACAGAGGAACAGGGAACTGGAAGGAACTCCACATACATCCTGACATAGGGGCAGAAAAAACTGAAGAGGGTGAAGAAAATCGTGATATTTAAAAGTTGAAAATAAAATTTCTAAATACCAATTGTCGGTAGTGACTGATTTTTATTTCCTTATACAAGATATAAATTCAGTGTCGTTATCGAGTTGGTCTTCAAAATGGCATTGCTGGTGGTCAATATCCTACCATTGGTGGTCAGAATGCTACTGTCTTATGTAAAACTAGTTAAAGAAGTAGGCTCTTTCAATAATTTTTTTCAAGAAGACATAATAATTTTCACCATCGGTAAGGGATTGATGTTTGGTCAGAAGGCAATATTGCTGACCACATCTTCGCCAATAATTTTTTTTTCACATTTTGTTCGCTCACAATGAATTTGCGACACATGCCTGGGTAAGGAAGAAAAATCATTGGTTACTCAAAATAATTTGGTCATTTATTATATCGACGTTACAACAAAAGAGGTGAAAATTTCAAAGTTCTTAGGTGGAAAATACGAATCTTCCAGCTGCATAAGACAATACAATGCGCACAATGGCTTATTTATTCCTTTGCGTCAACGGGCGCTCCTAGGGCTGACTAATGAATTTTGGCATTGTAAAAAAACGTAAGTTCGTAACACGTTCCTAATATTTCAATAAATTTAAATTATCTGGCAATTTTCCAAAATAATTAAAATTCACGACCGATTTCAATACATTTCGCATTATCTTCAGCCAAGTTAATTTCCTCAAAGATTGAAGAAAATTCAAAACGTAGTGAAACCGGTTGTCCAATTTATGTATTTGTGGAAAAGTGCCAGTAACTTCTAACTCATTTTAACATATTTATACTTGGAGTTACGCATATTAAGGGTTCTTATCCAGGTCGGAAGTAAAGACGAGAGCTCGCCTGGTAAAAGGTCGTCTCGCCCTCGCATTTCGCTGAGAGCGTGGAGAGAATTCTACGTCGCAGGAAGTAACAAAAGCTCTCAAGCTCGCCCCTCTCACGTGTCAAACTCTCCGAGGCATCAGCGATGGAGCGCGGGTAGTGGATGCGCGACCGTGCCTTTTGCACACGTATCTAATTCCTTCTCTCCCATTTGGGGCGGCCCCTGTCACCTGGACACTCTTTCACTTACCTCTCTCATTTAACCTCCGACCTCCCATCCGCTCAGCTCACCAACCCAAAAGCCCTGAATCCATCGTGACTCTTCCCTTTTCCCCCTCACCAAGGTCCTCTGACCCCCAGAAAGCCACCATCCTTTACTCCATCTCACCTTTCCTCTCTCCCTCAACTCCTCTCCCATGAGCATACGTCTCGCGATGTGTGCAAATCTTTCCCAAGCAGCAATCGATATCCCCACAACATCCAGACAATATGGGTGTTAACGTATGACATCCGCGTATAATCCATCTTAATCCAATTAACGTTGTATGGATATCTGTCACGTATCCAAAGGATCCGCAAAACAACGTTGCAGTAATGTCCAACAGTGTACATGGAGGTCCATATTACCACATCTCTTAAGGCCGCTATACACGGTGAATGATCATGTGAATGAAATCATTCGCCGTGTATTAGGGAAAAATTCGCGAATGAACCGTCATGCGCATGATCGCTCAGTCAAAATTAGAACAAGTTCTATTTTGCTCGCATGATCGCGTGATTGATGGCATGATCGTTCAGCATGATCATTCACCGTGTATAGCGGCCTTAAGATATCTTCACAATATCTAATGAGTAGATAACGGGTGTGCTTATTATGGTTTTTCGTAATCCCCAGACATACAAACAAAATATTTGTATTCTTCAATTCTATGCGGAAAATATGCTACCTATGGTTACTGGTTTGAAATAAAAACTTTTGAATATCACAACTTGATATTTATGCGACGTTATTTTTGCAACTTGTCGTTGATGTTTCAAGTAAGATATCTTTGTAACGTTGTCAAAATATCCATCGTGCAATAACAACGTGTGTTGGATATATCAACCTCATTTAGATATCCGAATGATATTGTCTGCTGCTCGGGTTGTCTCATTCTCTGCCGCTGAACCGCTTCACAAATACATATTTCCATTACGGTACGTTTCTAAAGTTATTCGATGATTTTACAATACAGAAGTAATCAAAATACCACTGAAAACGAAATGGTTATTGTTGGCAGAGTTATTTTTATTGTTCGCGGGAAGTAGAGAAAATAAGCGTCCACTTCCAGCTTTCCAGTTGATCCGCTTTTGTTAATGCAGTTGTTTTGCAATTACAATTATGGTCACAATTGAGACTACCAGTGCAGCACAGTATTCTTAGGAAATATTGTAATTCCCAACAGCTATAAATTAAACGACAGAAAATTCTAATTGGAGATCACGGATGTATCCATTGAATGAAAGAGTGAAAGTAATTTAAGATCACTGACAGTCATGCAACGAGAAAGATGAGAAACGACATGGCTAACTTTTTTAACTTTTCAAATCCATTTGGATTAGTACGTTTGTAATTATTCCTTAAGTGGCTATGAGCAATTTCCTTTCCTCCCACCACTAAATATGGTTCTTTTTAATGCTGTTCCCAAACGAATTCTAACGAGGATTCCGTAAATAAATTGGAAAAGTAAAAAACTCTGAACTGATAGCCTATCGATAATTCATAATTTTCTACGCCAAATTGCAAATTGTAGAAGTTTATAGCTTCACATCTACTGGTTGGGTAGGTATAAAACAAAATTTTTATTCATTATTGCATTTATGAACTATAATTTAAAGCATTTTCTGGTGATTCGATTTTTTCTAATGGCGGCACTATATTGATTCATATTTATGGATTACACAACTTGCTTAAAGAATGCAAAACATGCAAATACATTATGGGCACCGGGAAATGCAAATATGGCATTCAAAAATGAACGAAATAAAGGTACAAAGACAGGTATGCGGCGGTGAAACGAAAGAAAAATCCGGATATAAAAACGCTATCTATCAAATTCGTAAAATAAAATCGTCAAATTGCACACTGTTTAAAAATAAAAAAATTAACATTTTACAAGTTTACGGTTCCAATGATACTCAATAATTTTAGCAATCACTCAATTCTTTCGCAGTTTTAACCATGCCTACTTAAAGAAATTAGACGGGGAATCTCGAGGCAAAGCCGCCGAATGATCCATGAATATTCAAATTTTCGCGGATCCAAATTCGTAGAGCGAAGCATAATTTCGAGTAAGCATTTACATAGTCATAACATTTCCCCATTTCCATATCCCACCTAAAAAAAAACTTCCACACAATCTCCTCGACTTGGACTGGGGGCCTGGAGGCCAGGATCCCACCGCGCATTGAAGTCTCCACACGGGCAGCACGCCCCCGCTTTGGGAAGTCAACCCCTCCCGCCCAGACCACCCTTACCGGCCGCCCTCTCATTTTCCCCTCTCCCTACTTCAACTCCTTTGTCTTCCTCCGAGAGATCCCACCTCTTCTCCCTCCAAAGCCCACCGCGGAGAGAGGAAAGTTGTACACTGGAGGGACGACCGCCCTTTGGTATACCTTTATGCACCTTCTCCCCCTTCCATCCCAATGTCTAATCCACCTTCCCACGCCCTCTTGGGTCACCCGCACGATATTTATCCGTTTTCCCCCTGAATCAAATCCTCCTCGTACAAGATGGGGTTGGCCGTACCTCCTCTGAACCCACATCTCATCCGCCGCCGTGAAAAACCCTTGAAGCGTTCCCACCGAAAGGGAATTCACCTTCATGGCCCTAAAATTGTTAACTTGTACCGTTTAATCTTGAAGAAACGAGGGGATCTTAATTTTCAACTCTTTGATTCGGCTGAGAATGATTAGATCTTTTCAGAGAAATTGTATACTAATGAAGACTATCCCTCGGTTCTCTATTGGTCAGATGACTATGAGTGTTCGCTATGGTTCACCCAGAAGATTCACTCTTTCACGTAGAGAATTTTTATATTAACTGATACAATTATTGTTGCAATAATACTCATTTCATTATAAAATATTACGGATAACGCGATGAATTAATAAGTCTCAAGGGTATTGGAAAATGTAGAGCAACATGCACCATTCAAATGAAAAAATTCATAAGGATTCATAAACCTGAGAAAGAAAAATCAGACTATTACACCACAATTCAGAAATGTTATGAGGTCTTCGTTTTTGGTTAGACAAATAATAACTACCACCATCACGTATTGTAGATTCTATACGAAAGGAATTATTAACATATTCATAGTCAAACCTGAATTCTAGTCATCTCGTCCGACCATATGATGAGGGCGGAGGAATGAAATTGGAGAGCAAATCCCCTGACAGGGAATTAAGATCACGAAATAAACACAAAAGATATGACCGCTGATTCTTCTGTTGGAGAAATGACCTAGGATACAAATTTGAATGCCTTCTAGCGTTTATTTTACTTTCATAAAAATTGCTATGAAGCGGGGTCTCTGTATATTTTTACCGCTTATGGAATTCGTATTTGAATTGCTGACCTATAAATTCTTAAAAAACTCATTGATCTAACATAATAAAGATAACTCAGACCGAAGCCTTATCGATTGCAAGTCGACGGACAATGTCCCAAACCAATAAATAAAAATGTAACTACAATAGAAGAAAGTCGACTACTTCGTTATTCGCATTAGATCAAGCAAAAGAACCGGAAAAAGTAGAAGGGAAAAAGGAGCTCGAGGTGAAATCAGAGAAAAGAGAAGAGTTGCAAGGAGGAGCAGAGGGAGGGGGAAGAAGAGGGGAGGGAGACGGAAAGAGACATGTCTAGGGAAAGGTTGTAGGAAGGGAACGTGTCTTCTTCCTCGCCTTCGCCCTCTCAGTCCTCCTTACCCTTCACTTTTGCCTCCCACTACCCAACTACCTCCCCCCCCTTGTGCTCTATCAGAAGGGCTCGGAATGTACACGGTCGGAACCGAAGCCAGCCTCCTCTCCACCCGACAACATCACCACCACCCCACGGAGTGGGCAATGAGAAGAGAGGAAAGAAATAAAGCAAAGGGAGAAAGGAAAGGGTGAAACTCACTCTGTGTCCATATTCCGCTCTCCTTCTCCGTATGTTCCAGTGCGGATGCGAGGATGAAGTACCCACAGTGGGTACCCATTAAGCCATTTTTTTGAACGGCTTGAAGAGAATAACTTTCACTGATATAACTGTCAAGGTTTTGACGGACCAATTAAAGGTCAAAATATCGACATATTTTTATCGCGTATTCAAGCAACGTTGGTCGTAATAAAAACGGGGTAGACTACTAATGCAAGTAATAAAGCCCAGTTATGCAGTTATTATGGAAGGTAGGTAGTAGGCATGGAGCGTAGCTGTAAATATCGAGAGGAATGTAAAGGTTTGTTGGATTCCCTAAATAAGCACTGATCGATGACCCTGGCGACAAATAATGACGAGCATCTGCCGAGCACATTTCAGCCCACAAATGCATGGTCTGCTAGCTTGTAAAGAAAACATTATATGCTTAAGCTAATTTCCTCTTTTAGAAGAATTAACACATCCCGAAATAAAATTTACAGGCATCAAAACTTTAAAAAATATATCTTACACTTAAAATTGAACTTACGATATTGATGAAAAGAACTTAACCATCTGCGATTAAATTCCGACTCGAAGAATATATATTGCATAAAAAGTTCAATGAACCCAAGTGTTGGTTGAATTAAACTAAATCCACGCTGTAATTCATTGGAATATATACGAGGCACAAGCCATTATAGTAATGAGGAAAATTATGTCACTTAAGAGCGAGACTAGGCGTATAAATAACACAACCTATGATAAATTTGGATAAAATTTAAATAAAATAGTCACCATCTAAGGAAATATAAATCGTGAGTCATTACAAAACATTAAAATTCGAAAAGGGCGACGGATATCTGGAAATTAAAATGGAGAGTCGAACCTATGAATGTTCATATATGATTCATGCTCGATCACAAATTTTTAGCCTCGACATGATTTGAAAAATTGCCCCTCAATAATGTGCTTTCCAGCGCATCCTTCTAAAGAGAAATATGTTTGAGCAAAATTAGCAATATGAAAATAAGCAGATTTAAGTATCCCGTGTGTAATGCAGAAAATCCGCGTCATAAAAAATATGCAGAAAAAATGAATTGATAAAACAAAAATTTTGGGATATAATTAGCTATTACTGGTACAAAAATTTTCCTTTTCTCCAAAACTGCAATTCATTTATCTCAGATAAAGTGTCAAAACGCAGGACAAACGCAATCAAAAGAAAAGTCATGAAAACATACAAAAGAAGTACTCACGAATGATGATTCATAAAAAGACAAAACTATTGCTAGAAAAATGATCATTAAGGAAACGAAACGCGAAAAAATTGTCCCTAAGGTTCCCGAAGTATGCTGATGACGATGTTGAGCAGATTTACGGGCATATATATCTTGGCTATCGTTTGTTCTAAATACCGCCAGGCCAGCTGTACACCATTCAGCCATCCAACTCCAACGAGTAACCCTCAGCCTCCTTTTCTCCTAAAATACAATGTATCTGAGTCCTGCACACGTACGTGGGCAATGTTACATATACCTTAATATCATAAAAATTTAACATCACTGTTTAACATCACGAGGGCGATGAAAGTTGAAACAATAAAAAAATATTACCAAGCACAACTACCGCAGCCATAGACCCTTTCTTTCTTCACGAAGGAATTTCCGAGGTAAGGCGTTAAGAAACAAAACACCCCTCTCACGAATCGAAACCAGATTCACGATACTTCACGATACAATCGAGCCAGAATATTCATAAAATGAGGGGATAAAATAATCCGACGGGTAAAGAAATGCATCGGATGAAAACGCTGAATCGAAAATGCAAATCAGACCACCACTTAAACAATGCGCTTTTATTTACGGCTCGGGACATAAAAATTTCCTCGGAAGTGCTTGTAGAGAGAGAAGAAAGAATCCATTTCCTCGACCAAAAACAGAATAATGGCCGGGCTTTCATTTTTATTGACCCTCCCACAGTTTTCTGTGGCGAACATTTTGAGACCGCGCAGGTGGCACCCAAACGAACGCCCAAGAGAGAAAAACGGATAAACAAAAAAGGCGATCTCCTACGATTTTTTATGGTCCGGCTATTACATCCATATCGGACCTTTCCTATCTGAAAAACTCAATGGCGCCGTTGTATTCCCAACCCTCTCCGATTCTTACCACATCTCCTCTCCCTCCCTCTCGCGGCAAAAGGAAATACTAAGAGCGAGAAACGGGGATGGGTAGGGAGGCATACATAAAGAGGCGGGGAGGGCGGCGTTGTGTGTAAGGGGAGCGGAGAGCGGCAAAGGAAGGGGGCGGGGTCACTCGAATTAAGGAACTCGACCAAAATGCTTTTGGTTTTATATAAAGTGAGGCCCACGCCTTTAACATCGGTATATGCCTCTCTCTCTCTCTCTCACTGGCGAGCGTGGCCGCGGGGTACACGCGGTGTCCGTGGGGAGGGAGGGAGGAGGTTGTTGGAGAGGGAGGTCCACCCCTCTCTCCCATCCCCCTTTTATCCTCGGCGGTTCTGCTTCGTGCCATCCCCCGAGGCTGATCGCATACCTACATAATGAGAGGGGGACCGCCGCCCGCCTCAGTCTAGCTCACCAATACTCCCCTCCCTCCCCCCTCCTCCCCTCCCAATGCCGCCCCCTTCCCCCTCTCTGTAGTCTGCATTGCCCTCCCTCTTACAAGCACTCATGTAGTCATGAGTATAAGAGTATTCCCTACAACAACAGCGTCAATGTCAGCATTTTCATCGCTATCTGGAGAGTATAAAGTATTTTCTGCAATATTTATCGCTTTCCCCATCCCCACTAGAACCCATTTTGTAGTCAAGAATACACTAGTACTTCCTACACCTACAGTGTCCTTTTCAGCGAAGAGCATGTCTTTATCTATAGAGTAAGGAGTCTTTTCTGCAATATTCATCGCTTTCTCCATCCCCACTAAAACCCCTTTTGTAGTAAAGAATACACAAGTACTTCCTACACCTACAGTGTCCTTTTCAGCATTTTCATCGGTATCTCCAGAGCGAGGAGTCTTTTCTGCAATATATTTCGTATTTTCCCCTCAGGCACCCCTTCTGTAATCAGCAGTTTACGAGTACTTCCTACACCTACAGCGAGGGTCATTTTCAGCCAAGAGTCTGTCTTCACCTGTTGAGTTATGAGTCTTTTCTGCAATATTCATCGCTTTCCCCAGCAAGCACCCTTTATTCAATTGCACTTGACACTCTTCCTACAACTGAAGCGCCTATTTTCCTGGTTATCTGTAGAAGGTGAATATTGAAATTGACATCGGAGGCCGGTAGTAAATGAAATTCTACTATTGGAAATAGAATTAATATACTTTCTACATTCTCTGAGTGAATAAGTGTAAAATTTACATTTTTTATTTCCCAAAATTAATAGTTCTTCTCAGCCTTCACTGCTGTTCCTCGAATATGTACCCTTTTCCCTTTTGAAGATACACTCTTTCTATATATCTATACGATAATTTTTCAATTTTTAGTTGCATCTGTGAAGAGCAAGAAGTCTTCTCCCTCGTTTTCATCACCATCTCTCCTTCAACCACTAATTTCCCCCTAGACATGTAATATGGTATAATTTATTAAAATAAAATACGCAATCAATGACAGATACAAAGGAAAATCGCCTGAAGAAATATTTATTATAGTATGGATTTGGGCGGACGAGTGGTTAGGGTAGATATATTAAATGATTTCTATCGGGTAATTTAGGTAAGCTTCACCACCAGATGAAGGTATCATATGAAGAAGATTTCACAAAAAATGTATACAGAGAAAAATCATTTAAGAAATTAATTGGTAATACCAACGACCATTTTAAATTCAAAGAACACATAAAATGAAAGCAAATGTATGGAATATGCAATTAAGGCACTGTAATTCTCTACAATATCCTTGGAAAACATTGCGTTGGTTCATGTTCACGGGATCTTTTCTTCAAACTGCTTTTAATTTTGTTGGCGGGCATTTCTTTTCTTTCAGCTTTAATTTCATATTTCGACGCACGAAATGAATATTTTGATCAGCTAAATGCGAATTGACGTCCTCCGAGAAGGTATTGTCGAAATATCGGTTTCAAGAAGCGGATAAAATCAAAAATAATGACATTATTGAGAGAGAAATGGCCATGGTAAGAGTTTTAATATTTTTTTAATCAAAGAGGAGACGCGCAAACTCAATTTTTCAGCATTTAAGACAAAGGAATAAAGTTCCGAGACATCACAGTGTGAAGTAACAAATCTGAAGGGTAGGATCGGCTGGGAAGAGAAGGCGACTGCAAGGGGGTGGGGTAGGATGCGAGGGGTGGGGGGAGGGACGCACAAAGAAAGGGATGGGTGGAGAAATAGATTGGGCGTATTTTGTGCCAGAGGGAAATCGGGAGACGAGGGTGAAAAAGATAAAATGGCCGAATCATCGAAGAGTACGCCACTCCTATAATCTCGAGGTCACATCCGCCCTGGAGGCAGGGAGTTTGGGACGGGAGGAGGAGGTGGTGCTGGGTATTTTAAGGGGCCGTGGTATAGGGGGGGGGGTAAGGGTTGGAGGAGCGACCCGCGGGGACCGTCACGTAGGTATATCACGCTCGGCCCAGCGCCACGCATCGCCATGGATGGGCGTGCTGCAATCCACGCTCCTAAAAGCGTCTCCAACGCGGAGGGTGCGGTCGCAGAGCATGCAACCATCTCACCCACAAAATATTAGCGATCGTGATGCAGCCAATCATTTCGAATATCAGGACGGGTTCCGGTACCAGTACAGAGAATTCTCCTCTTTGTATCCAATAAAGACTCGTGCATAAACTGAGGCGTGTTTTCATTGAGTTTTTTTCCGTCTTTCCCTTAGTTTCTACAAAAATAATGATGAATATCATCTACGGTTTAATTTTTTACTGCTGTTATTGTTACCGCATCCAATCCTTTCGCATGTCAGTCATACTGATACTATTGTGTAATCATTTAGGAGTCAAACAGTTTCACAATTCGTTAATTGAAAAAGGTTCCAAGGGGATAACTGGGGTAGTGAGTACGACAGAAGAATATGAAGAGCGATGTAGTTTCTTGCTGCCTCTGATTATCCATCGACCAAAGAGTTCTTCTATTCTGAACCATGAGTTCTTTTGGATTAAGACCAGTTAATACTATCATTCACTATTGAAAGCTTTAATTGTTGAAAATCGTAGGATTCTCCACAACCCTACCCACTTTCAATATTTAAGGTTGATTCTATAACCTAAAATTGCAATTGAAAAAACATTTTTCGTTTATCACGTGAATTCATCATTCGTAGTTACGCAAGGGGTAAACAAAACCTCGCTCGCACTTCCTTATTTTAAACCAAATGGTATTCTTATTGCGATGTAGACGACTAAGAAACTTAAACAAGGGAATTATCAAATGCAAGTTGTTTTGAATGAACCCTTTTTCTAACTTACCCCCGAATCTTTGGGTTACCTCTTCCACTCAAATTGGAGTACGAATATTCATGAAGAATGTGACTGTTAATTAGAGGTGGCGGAGAAATGAGCACTTCTTTCGTATCATTTTCATGACAGGTGAAGGAAAAAATAAATAAATACTTATCTGTCTGAGCTAGAATGGGGCACAACGCTGAAATAATGGTACGATTGAAGGAATCCAAAACGCAAAGATAAATAATTTTCTCAATGATTGAGCAGCAGAAGAAAAGACCGCAGAAAAAAGGCTGTGTAGTATTTCTTAACATGAATTTTAAGCTTCGTAGTAAGGTTAACGAGAGGTACAAAAACAATGACTGGCTGCATTACGTGACATTGTTAAGTTAGTATACTACGCGTTCTAGGAAACCAGCCATTGTTTTTGTACCTCTCGTTAACCTTACTACGAAGCTTAAATTTCTATGTCATCCCCAATATACGCTTTCTACGCGTATATTGGGGATGATATTCAAGTTTCAACAAATTTACTGCACCATAGAGTTCGAGCTTTAAAAAGATGCCCACCTCCATTTCGGGAGGTAAGTCAACACGAGTTTTTAAATTAAAGTATAAAGAAGAAACAGTCACTTCCCGTACTAAATTGACAATTCATAACAATTTTTACAGCTCTTAGCTAGTTCGCCTTCCCTTACATCCAAACCCTCCCATCAATCCAAAATGAGAACCTTTACTTGTACACAAATTCACATAGAGGCAAACTTTATGGCTCTATGCCGAACGAATCACTCTCTCGAACACACATACACTGAAAAGTATAATTCCTTGCTCACGCACATACTCCTCGTTAAAATTTTCGAGGGAACAATAAAGCAATAAAAGAGATCGACGTCCTCCAACATAATGGATTGCTCGCCGTGGAAGCGAACAAGGGACAAGATAACCCTTTGGAGGGGGTGATCCAACTGGGATCGTTTAGAAGGCACGGAGAGAGAGGAGGCAAGCCGATGGAGGAGGGCAGGGAGAGGGGAGGGGAGGGGGTGGGTGGGAGGGTAAGGAAATGAGAGGAGGGGGAGTAACAGAAAAAAGTTCCCACGCGAAAGACACAAGCTCACGGATAGGAAATCTCTCCGTAAAAGTCATGCCGAGGCAAATATCACCGAAAGCAACAGCAAACCCTTTTTAGGATATGGCAGTCGCCCAGAGTGTTCTCTCCGCCTCCACGCACGCAAACAACACACCTCCGTCTCGTCATAGCCCCGAAAATCCACGAGGATGACACGCGGCGGAAAGATCCCCACTGAAAACTCTCATCCAGGGCTTGATGCTTTGGGGTTTCGTTCGTTCCCGTCTCACTCCCACGCTATCTGACGTGCGCCCCTGGATCATGCGCCCTCATCCGATGAAATGGGAGGAAAGAAAGGATATTTTCAGGATGGATACGAGATGGTGTGATGTCGTGATAATTTATTTTAACTCAATTTTTCCCCTAGATGGCAATCGTTTAATTTCAAAATACAACTGATAACTTCAGGCTTTACTTTGTGAAACCTCTCCATATTGGAAATAAAGAAATATAACTTTGTAAGGTTCACTATTATTTTAATATGGGTACGACCCAGGTTTTGATTTATTTGTTTCCAAGTTTAATTTCAATTTCAATTTTTTTCCTGATAGCTCTTAGCTTAAAATTTTAAATACAATCCCCAAACACTTACATCAAAAACTGCAGTACAAAAAAAACCTTAAACAATTTAAAAACATTTTTTTCAAATGCGTACATAATAAATGCCTACTTTCCAAAGAAAAATGATGAATTAATTTAAAAATGAAGCTTAAAAAGTGACTTTTATAAGAGGCAGTGAATTGCCTAACAAAGGCGCAATGTAAAATACATGTCTCATCAAAAAATTGAGCTCATTAGTACTTCTAAAATGCTGGAGAGCGGAGAGCCTAATTTACAGCTTACCAGCCTATAATACAAAATATATAAATGACATATATTGCTGACAGGGTATCGTCATCATTCAATTAATGTCTCCTTCCCGAAATGAACTTCCCTCTTAAATTCCCGGAGCATTCCCGTATTCTATCCCGTTCTATGTAAAATCCTATCCTTCACATTCCCTCGCCTGCTAAAAATTCTCCCCTCGAAAACGGTTTCTAACTAAAAGTAGCCAAATAAATGTTACATTTTCTCGAGGTATTGCATGCCAACCACACGGGCAACAATACACCACCGATGCCGGTCCTGTTATACCTCGAAATAACACATGCCTACTCTACTCTTTTCACAGGCCTGGCTTGACCTGGCACTTCGTTCCTAGAGGCGTGAGGCCGACCCCGATTCTGTCGGAGATAAGATTGCGAAGTCCCTAGAAAATGCTCCGTAGATGCGTACTCCATATTTATTCCTAGTTTTGCACTGCTTATATCTTGGAGCACTATCTGTAATTGTTATTGACTTATTCGTGCCGCAAAAAATACCCTCGTCATGCCTTCGCCAAAGAAATGTTTACGTTCGGCGCGCGTGTCTATTCCCATTTTACTCCCACGCTATTGGCCATGCGCCAAGGGAACATTTGCCTCCAAGCACAACGAGGGGAAATATTTTTCTCATGCTGTCTTCGGATTGGTTCCCCTTGGTTTCATACTGTTGGCCGAAATTCCTTCCTGCCCGTCTCTCCGAACCAATCCCCGCAGCCATCCAACCTCGCGGATCCATCCGTCGTTCCCTCGCCTCAACCAACCCACTTGTCACTCTCATGGACATGCGCAGTATATCAAGCAATCATCAAGCCTCATTTCTTTTTCATAGGGCGGCGGGAGAAATTCAACAGCGCGTGCTCGGTTTTTGTAGCTCCGGGTGGATCGTGGCTCTCAGCGCACCCCGTCATTCGCGGCTGCATAAGAACCAATAAGGAGAGGACTGTGAATTAAGAAGATTGAACTCTCTCCCCTCTTCTTCCAACCACAAACTCAAATTTCCTCCTTCCGCGCCCAACACAGGTCTTCCTCCTCATCCCCGCGGGTCATCCAGCGAGAACTTTTCTAGGGTGTCATGAAGGCCCATCATCGTTCCTCCGCTCGCCCTCAAGGTAGCAGGATGCGAACTTTTTTTCGAAGGAGGACGGACAGTTTTGACAGACGTGTAGGCCGCGTTTAACTGGACGTTTATCCTCTTTAGGAGATAGCAAACATTTTCACGTCGCTTCGGTCACTCTGCCGTAGGATATCCTCTCCATATAATCCACCCACTTCGCCCATTACCCTCACTCTATGGGCCTCAAAGAGAACGAATCGGTGGAAAAAGCGGTCCGAGATCTGGTACACACCACCGGGAGGTTTTTTCGGGAATTCGTAAAGATAACCACGAGATCATCTACAGCGAGGAATACCCATAGAATCAACTACTTACAAGTTAATTCTCATTCTATAACCAGGATGGGAACCTTCTTTAGAGGTCTACAGAACATTTTGGCTTTATGTACATACAAATATGATGATACACTGTACCGCTCATAACATCATTATACGGTACTTTTGTGCCCTATCATACTTTGTTTATTTAAATTCCAAGAGAATGCCTAATAACTATTATGATTGCAATGGAAAAAATGCAATTATTAGGTTTTGGCTGAACATGCCGGTTTTCCCCGTGTTTGACGTAACAAGTGGTGCCATCATTTAGACTTTTTGACTACTAAGTTCGTCCGACATTAATTTTATTTCATACCTTAATTGCATTCAGTTTCCTTCTTGAACGTACAAAAAAAGAGCTGCAATGGTTGATTAAACAAAGTAAGAAATAAATAAAAACGTTTTTGGTCTACAAAGTTCTATAGTTCGTTCGCTTCGTCCACTTAAACTCAATCGAAATTCTAGATCCATAAAAATCGTTGATTTAAATTTTAATAAAAATTCCCAAGGTTCTCAAATCTTGTAACTTTGGCAAGAAAGTACTTGTCCCGCTACACAAATGTGTTGCGAAAGACAATTTTCTGCAAGCAGCAATACTGTAATGTGGATACGTAAAAACCTGCTACCTGAGCATTTAGAACAATTGCTTTATCTACATAAGAATTTGAAGTATTTCATTAATAATTAACGTTCATAATCTTAATTACAGTTGTGCAAATGACTATAATGAGGGATCTTCTGAGCAGTTTGGATACATATATTAATTAAATTTACGACATATTACTACAGGCTAATTCATTTCAATTGTGGTTAATGAACTGTTTAAAACACATTAATTTTTATTCATCTCCTAATTCTGACGCGATTTACATCAGCGCCCCTCATTATTTTTTTTCTTTTACACCATGCTAAGCTTTCAGAATAGAAAATTCACGAGGGATAGAAAAATGGGAATTTATTAGAGCATGCATTGCTGTATTACCTGGTTCACAATTGCCATAGTCGACTTGAATCTCGCGAGTAGTTTTCAACTCGACTCGAGATCAAAAAGGTACTACTCGCACATCTCTAGTGCTATATCAATGGTCGCCGATCAGAAAGTCCAGTACCCCTAGGGAGTGGTAATGTCGAAGACAAATCCTTCTCAAACGCATTCATATACTTGATTTATGCATACATAACCTGAGAACATTTGCAACTAATTCATCTACATTCACCGTAATGAGATCTTGCAAAAAAATCCAACTATGCACTCATCAGAAACGAGACTGTTATAAATTTTAACGACTCTTCCGCAGGCCAAGCACACGGCGTCCCCTAATCATGCGAAAAGGAGAAAAATACGATGAATGGGATGAGCGCCTTTGGCTCCCATTTCTTCCCCGAAAGGAGATGGCCCCATGTTCTTAAACACGTCTCGCACTGATCCCCGAAAAAATCTCCCACCAACCTCACCTTCCTTGGGCCCCACAGCATCCCATTCCAAACAACAGACCCCTTCCCTCCCCTCATAAGTGACCATATCATTTTGACGTTGTGAAATATGCATCGAAATTACAGCCGCGGACGACGCTTCAGATGCGAGCGGTGGGCGGGACCATGGTTCCATATATTACACGCAGCCTTCAAAATCCCTTACCCCTCCCCCAGTGCCTCCCCTCTTTCCACAACCCTCCTCCCCTCCCCTCTCCTACCCTCGAGCGCACGCTCTCTTAATTCTTCCATAAGCTCCACCTATCTCACCGGTTGACAAATGGGGAATCAGCGATCAAAGGAGGAAAAAATAAAGACTTCGGGTGGCCGAAGCCTGGCTTGATCCGCCGTAGGGCCTAGAAGGAAACAAGCCGCACACTCGACGCGCGAAGATTTTACCCTACTGGTCCACCTCTCCTGTACTTCTCATCATGTCTGGAATCGGTGCATGGGCGTACCCAGCGAGGGGCAGCTGCCCCCCCAGAAGCAAACATCTCAAAAGTCTTTAAGCAAAATCAGTACTGAATTGAAACGAAAGCATTCAACAAATTTTCTTTAAACCCACGAAAAATGATATGTATTTGTATCCGATATGTAACTAAAATAAAACTATTTTTTTCAAGGAAATAATATCATAAACTAATGTCACAACTTGGTTTGCCCCACCCCTAGATCATGGCTTCCCCACCCCCCCTAGTTATGATCCTGGGTACGCCCTTGAGTCGGTGCATGAAAGCAGAAGAAACCAAATGGTTTGTCGATACATTTCCCAATAGAAAATGAATATTATAAACTAAAGATTAGGCTGCGGAGAACATTCATGTTGTTCCACTCTGATGATTATTCTCAATTAAAGACAAATGCTCTAAAGCTAAAGCAGTATTTGATCAGTAGTTTCATAGAAAAAATAGATCATAGCATAATTTTCCGTTAATATCTGCGTTCAGAATCCACTACAACCTACACTTCAACTACAACTTCCCAACGAGGGGCTCCAATAGCTTGCTGGTGAAAATTCACAAGAAAATCGTAAGGTCACTTAATGGTTGCGGGAAAGAAAGATAGTGAGACTCGGAGAGTGGTAGAGATAATAGTTTGCGGATATAAAAAGCTACCACGACAAGTACGCAAGGGCATGGACAAAAAAGAAGCAACACATCTTCCACAAGAAAGGATTTTAAAATTTTACCACCTCAACTTATATTCTGCAACTCTTAAGTCAATAATGCATATTATGACCATAGAATACGGTGGAGCTATTACAATAGGAATTTCTTTAGTATTCCAACCTCGTCATAAAAAAATGGATGTTGATAAATTCCACGATAATAACTCTCGTAAGTTTCCAAAAATTGGAGCATACAACTCACAACACCATCCTGTTTCCCCAAATTAGACTGTAGTGACTGGCTCACGATCTCCAACTCCGTACTCACCTGAAAATAATAAGGAAAGACATACGTTAAACATAAGAATTAAAATTACGTAAAGATAATTTACACACACTTTTCTCAACCCCACATTTTAGACGAGTTGATTAGTCGATAAAAATGAAGGAAAAAGGCGAGAATAAAATATGTTTAGTGAATAAAATTGATTGAATGTTTGAGACTAAACACAAAGAACGATTCAAAATGCTAAAAGGAAAAAAGATTATGTCACCTATCACGCAAAGTTCATGAACAGAGCATAATACTAATAATTTTAAAATCAGGTCCGAGTATATGGCAAGAGCTGGCAGACTGCAAATGCAAGTTAATCTCATCGGTTCGGAATAAACAGATTATTCATGAAATGAATTTCACTAATTCCATTACATGCATTTCACTTCACAATTTAAGCACTTCCCAACGATGAGATCCCGCGCCAATATTTTTAGGATGCCTAAGGGAGTCTTTTTATGACTCCGCGTAGTCTCTGCGCCACACCAATTATGGTTGCACATTCGTGTAAATAAGAAGGAATTTATCCGGCGAATTTTATTACCCATTACATCATCCTCGGCTCCCGTTCTTCAACAGTTACTTTCTGCTATTAAATTTTTACTAATAGCGCATCCGTTCTCAAACAACCGCTTATCAGTCGAAAACTCAGACTGCCGTTGATCTATTTATTTTTAAAATTTCATCCATCTCGGAATTTTTCTAGAAAACTTCTAGAACCTAGGGATTCTTAAAGGTTCTACAGGAAAAACATCTCAATACGGTTCAATTCACAAAATGAGGGACGCAATTCAAGGCTCTTGAAGGCAATAGCAGAATTTTCTCGCAGACACCATCCGTATAAATAACACCCATCTCCTATGATGCCCGAGCTTGCGTCTACGAGGAGAAGGACAATCAATGCCGTCCTCACAAGCGAAGCGGCAATAGTCGACTAGACTCGGGCTACCTGTGCACGTTGCGAAAATAGCGCTTTGGAGAAAACCTCTTGCTAGAAAATACTCACAGTTTATTGCTTTACGCCTGGCGCATTGATTATTTCTCGAAACGTCCAGCGGAGCATCCGGAGAGTAGGCATCACTTCAAGACGCGAAGCTCATTAATCTCAACCACCCGATAAGCCTTCGTCCAGGAATGTACAGCCGAGTGATGCTTAGCCAGCTACTTCCCACCTACATTCTCCTCCACAACCGGACGAAGAGGCGTTTTATAGTGCCGGCAAGTATGCTCCCTCGCATACAGCTTGGTTGTAAGGTTGTGGCACTTCAAATAAGTTTTTTCTACAACCATAGTGGATTCGATACGGTGATACATCGCCCATAAAAGCTTGTGTTCAGAGAAGTGTCTGTTTTTTACTAGAAATCACAGCCGAAAAGAAGGGTGAGTCTCTTACACGAAGTTCTAGCCCAGTATTTGAGCAAAGGAGTTTGGTGGAATCGGATGGATTGGCATATGGGGATATGGCGATTCAGGCCCGCATAGTACTGCAAATCACCGTTTTTCCTTATTCCAAATCAGTTCCTTCATTTCCAAATGATTCGTCTTCGCTGAGTCCTTTTATGATCTGCCCGAATTACCTATCGCTTGGTCTTCCTAAAGGCCTAAATCTAAGTCCGTGTCCTAGAGAGACTTTTATTGACTTTTTCTCTCCACTGTGTCTTCAACTCTTCACTGTGTCTTATTACAAGGTCAGGAGCGTGGTATCCCTGTGGCTATAGCGTTGGCCCACCAACCGGATGGTCCAAAGTCTAATCCTGGGTGAAGTCTTCGAATACCCTTAGAAATATCCTCCAAGAGCTAGGAAGCCAGGGAATAATACTGCCCCTATACCATCAATGCGTGATTTCAAACGCCACGGCATTGCTTGGAGTGGATTCAACCCTTAACTATCTAAACTAGGGGTGAGCCGATAATCTTTTTTTTCGATAACCGATACCCGATATTTAGTACCGATAACCGATATTTAGAACCGATAACTTGATCTGGTCCAATATTGCAATCCTAGATAACATAGTATGAATGAATACTTCCTGATTTTCCTTGATGAGGTAAATAAATAAATAACGTTATGGTTGTGGAAAAATTATCGGATATCGATGCTCAGATACCGATATGCCGATAGTCCAATATAGGCCAGTATTTATATCGGGATGAATTATCGGCTCACCCCTCCTAGTATTTACCTCATCAAGGAAAATCAGGAAGTATTCATTCATACTCTGTTATCTAGGATTGAAATATTGGACCAGATCAAGTTATCGGTTCTAAATATCGATTATCGGTACTAAATATCGGTTATTGGAAAAAAAGATGATCGTCTCGCCCCTAATCTAGACCAACCTAATGTTTGAATGAATGAGGAGATGAGCGAGTATTGAACGTGGAATGCGCTCGGGCATGGACGCCAGAGCGCCCAAAACAGCAGTCTACATCCACCGAAAGCCCGCTTTATCATGATAAAATTGGCAATAAAATTCTCGCAAGCAGTGCTCTTCAGTGAGAAAATTCAACAAAAAGTTGGGTAGGAAGGAAGGCAACGAAGTTAATCAGCGCGCAAAATATTCAAAAATAAAAAACACCCACGCGGCCAATCACATTCCTTTACCAAATCCTTTCACTACCCCATTTTACGGCCACGGATATATGATTTTTTTTAGAACGTACATGATTTAATATCCCGACCCGTTAACCCAAAGGTTGACTCGGACAGGTGAGGGTAGAGCTCTCCTCGGAATAAGCCACTGGCGAGAGAATACCACAAAACTGCGTAGGAAAGGCAGTTCCTTTGCTAGGGCCGTGAGAAAAATATTGGAGGGGTACACTGAAGAAGAAAACCCTCGAGAAAGACTAAGAGATGCGCACTCGGGGCTGATCAATAAGGATGCATCAGGGAATTGAAGGTACTAGCCAGGGGTAGAGAAAAATGGAGGGCTGTAGCATACCATTCTTAGGGTTGCAGTGCTGTGAACAAATGAACCCTTCGGTGAAGAGTCAAACGCACTATCCGCTGCGCCATCAAGCTTCCTTCATACTTGAATCGTGCACTAAGCCGAAGGCATGCACTCAACAATGAGATCGCGTTCCGGAGCACAATCTCCATCGGGGGAATAAATCATTTCGCGAGCGGATGCCCGATTTGTCGTCCGCGGGTCGGCCAGCACCACCTCCTTTCACTTGCTCTCATTCCATCCCTCGGAATACGAAAAATAGAAGGGGAAAATAATGGGAGGAGGGTAATTTTCTTTCTTAACTTGCTTTCGAGGGAATCTCTTTGCAGTGTCGTAGAAGTAGGGAAAGCAAGGTGAGAACGTATTTTCCAACATATGCAAGAGAGGGGAAGTCAGTTGAAGGCAAGGTAATAATGATGGCCGCTGATGTTTCTACAGCAGTAGATATGCTCCACGTTACGGACTGAACATTCTGTTTCGGGAGAAAACTGATTCCATACATACTTGGGAATGATGGGTCCGGAAAAAGCGGCAACCGCAGGGATAGAATTCCCATTCAATTTTAATTATGCAGAATGCAACTTTTTCAGGAGATTAGCTACTCAGTAAACATTGATGCGAATGCACATACCAGGACTTGAACCTGGATCTAATGGGTAGCCAATTCACAAATTTATTTAATTCATAGCTATAAACCAAAATGAATCACTATCAATTATAAAAATGTACATTTATGTGTCGGGTATAATGACTTTGATACCATACCGACAAGTTCGAGAGCAACAAGTTGAAAATCAGCAAGTTGGCAAGAGGATGGTTTCTTTCCCTGCACCATTTTAGAGATGTGATGCTCTCATTCACAATGCCTTCTTTAATGAAACAATCTGAAGTCTGATAATTTGCAGCAAAAACAGAATTAAGGCAAGATGAATGACCAAAATAAAGTTTTCAATTGTCAACTGGGGAAGAAAAAATGATATGGGCAGTAAATAACTAACGAACTCTGCGGTCAGTTGGGTTCACATGGAAATTTAGGATTCTAAATCTTCATAATTTGCGGTCATTCATTTAACATCATATCATCTTGAACAGGTAGGTAACACGTTCATGCAGGATACGTCAGAGGACAAAGTTGAAACTAAACAAAAATATAGAGCACAATTAAAAGAAACAAAACTGATACAGTAACTTGATAATGAGCTCTGCCATCGATTTGACTCAACGAAGATTTAAAACCATTTTATATCTCCATCACGGGTTTTTATCCGTTAGCATCCTATTATCTCGAACAGATCACACGTGCATAATTGAAGGAAACGACATAGGCAAACTTTAACAATTTAAAGCTAAATTAAAATAAAAGTAAAACTAAAAACACAAAAAATTAAACTTATGTGACTTTATAACGGACAGTACCATCGGTTGGGCTCCACCATGCCAATGTAAAACTCTGAATCTCCTCCATCACGGGCCTTATCCGTTAACAGCCTATCATCCTGAACAGATTACACGTGCATGGTGGAACCGACACAGACAAAGGGCGGAATGCAGAAAGGGGGACGTGGGGTCACCCCTAGCGGGGTATTTACCCGAGAGGGATGACCTTCCCTTTGAGGGGAACTCCGTCTTCAATACTTGTCATCCTTCGTTAGGGACTCACTGTATCGCCCTCCCATCAATCAATCGCCTCTAACTCCCCATTCCACTCTCCACTGGTTCTTTCAATCACCCCATTCCCCAACCCCTTCACCCATTGCATACTCGTCCACGACAGAGAGAATCGTAACAACTTATTCTACTCCTTACTCCCATAACGAAAATTCCATTATAAAATCGAGGGGACCTAGATCTCTAAGATTCCCAGAAACGAATTAGGAACCAGTAAGGGAAAACAGGGGCATGAAGAAACAGAGAATTTTACCAAGATCTAACAAAAATCGAACGAAGTTTCAAGAATAACTTCCCACGTTATTCAAAATTTCGATTCGCGTTTTGACGAACGCATTTCCCAATCAGGAGGAGACTTCACAATTAACGAAATTAATCTTTTCTTCGGTGTTTTTTTCCCGTAGTCCTACCTCACTACCACTTTTTATCGGGACTTAAGTGAATTTGCTGCTGAATCACGAGGAAATAATATGATGAAGATTTCATTGGTAATGACGAACGAGTTCCTCCACCACGTATCATTCGAAACGGTTAAGTTTTACATCCCAGATACTTATGAATATCACCTAAGGCCCATGAACGCATCCATCTGGCAACCTCACTTTAGAGCAAATCAACCTTGAGTAAGCCGTTTGTTTAGTTTTTAAGAAGACCCACACATCTGTAATTTATGTAACGGTTTGATTTTTAGGCCGAATCTCGAATTCCCAGCAGAAGTAATTTTATCTGATCCATGAGTCGTAATTTTTCCATGGTAAACAATAAAAAAAAAAACACAAGCAAGATTCATCTCCAATTGGAAACGTATTGCTTCAGAAATAAATTATTTTGGAGAAGTGTGTTAAAATTGTTTTCATATGAGTTAAAGTTTGAAATAATCACATTTCTAGAAGCCTTGCCCTGCTTCCCGCCAAATAATTATGAAATGTCTCAGGGGGTGGCGAAATTCGTTCGCTAATTCCAGGGAACTTAGGTTGAGAATATCACCCCTCACGGGCGATTTTTTCTTTAGCAACGGATTACTATGTTTAGATAACTTCTCAGCAGGTGACGACGCAAAATTTAGCATCGCGATTAGAGCTCCACACACACTGCATTGAATAATCCGCGACCCTAATCACTCGACCAATTCCTGTCGGTGCAAATGGCTCGCGTAGTTAAGTCGCCTTCCTTTATAATTACCGCGGGGTTGGCATGGGTCGGCAGATGGGCCTTCGATGGAGGTGGGGGAGGGGATTGAGGGCGGGGGGTGGGGGAAAGGGATTGAAGCGGATCAATCGATCACAGGGATCTGCACGTCGCGGCGTGAATGTGCAATCCTCTGGGAGCCCCTCCTTGGGCGAGCACACCCGTGCGGAAGGAGTATTGCCCATCTCCCATCGCGGGGCAGGGCTCACCAAGTCACCCCGCGGAATGCAACGACCGAAGGAAGACACAATGGGACGAAAGAGTACAGAAAGAGAGAAGGGAATGAGGCTGATTGAGTTGACTTCCTCCATTCTTTCCAGAATTCCATTCCTTCTTTACTCCTTCCAGTAATGGTGTTATCCTCCTCGTTCGTCATTACCAATGAAATCTTCATTATATTTTTTCCTCGTTATTCAGCAGCAAATTCACATAAGTCCCGATACAAAGTGGTAGATCGGTAGGACTACGGGAAAAAAACACTTAAGAAGAGATTAATTTCGTTAATTGTGAAGTCTCCTCCTAATTGGGAAATGCGTTCGTCAAAACGCGAAATGAAATTTTGAATAACGTGGGAAGTTATTCTTGAAACTTGGTTCGATTTATGTTAGATCTTGGAAAAATTCGCTGTTTATTCATGCCCCTGTTTTCCTGTTGTCCTGACGTATTGTATACAATGCATCGAAGTTTGAATTTTTTTACCGCTTGGCTAAGTGAAATGTCGTCATTGTAACTAGTTCAGAGCGTCCTGACGGATGACAGCCTTTTACAGACGTATGGTTAACAGAAATCGCTAACGTTGTTTGTTAACATCAAATTAACCAGAAATATGTAGATATGCCCTGGGACTAAAGAGGTTATACAGTGGTCTTCCTCCCACAAACTATTAGGAACGAAGGTATGGATACTGATTAAATGTATATCATACGGTAAGGGAAAAGGAAAAGTAAAAGTAAAAAAAATTCAATTTAACTGTGGTGTAATCGATGTACTCACGATCGCTGATGGCCGTATGCCTTAGTGAATGCGGTGGAGGTGGACTACCAGAAAATCTTTTCTCAGTTTCATGAGAAATCACTAGGTGTTAATCGAAATGGTAGCACTGTAATTACTTTTAGCTTATTTTATTAAGCACCATTTGTTGCCTGCCCTGAAACACCTACAAATTATTGTCATTTAAAAATCATTTAAGTTTCCTAAGCTTTTTTTCCGCAAATAAAACCACACCCATTGCAATATGGATTTGGAAAGAGTTGATTGGGTATTCCTCCCAAAAAAAATTAGGATAAAAGGCAATAATAGTGAGTAAATTGGTGTAATACAGTAAGGAGAAAGGAGAAACTAAAAAAATTCAATTTTATTGTGGTGTAGTCGAAGTAATCACGACCACGGATGTCCCGATACCTAAGTAAATGAAATGCTTAACATATTACAAAAAAAAATACGATGCCTCTGAGGGCGTGGTTATGACAATTGACGCATAAATAGGCAATGAGGTTTACTAAACATTAACGATTATTAGCAGAGCACATAAATATGTACCAAATATACGTACCCACTACAATATGGGTTTGAGGTAGTTAGGAAGAAATATTTAGGCAATCAATGGGTATACTCACCGATCCTATAAATGTGGAATCTACGGTAGGAATTTTTATGAGTACTTCAGCACATGATAAAACGATAGATACCTGAGAAGGTGGTGCCCGAGCCTATGAGGGGCTTGAATTGCTTTCATATTGCGACCGAAGAAGAGCAAGGCTGAGGTGTTGAGGGGAGGTTAAGGGGGATATAAAGGCTTGGGATGGAGGAGAAGGAAGGGAGAATAAGGAGGAGAAAGCATGAATTATCTCTCGGCGGAGTGTAATGCGAGGAAAGCAAGGAAAGATGGCCGATGGGTGAGTTTGATCCCGGGTTTAGATAAAAAGCTTCGTTTTAACGCGGATGAATAGTGGAAGGGGTGGGGTTAAGAAGCAGGGAGGTTGAGGCGGCAATGGCCTGCGGGTAATCTCGGTAAGATGGAGGGGAAAGGAGGAGGAATGAGAATCGTCCAAGGGGGTGGCGATTGGCGGGGGAAAGGGAAGGTGGGAGGGAAGCGGAGGGGAGTTTTACAACCGTCTAGGGATCATTCTTACGGGATGTCCTCTCGCTAAGGGCGCTGCAAATTATTCTCTCGCCGTACAACAATAAGGATAGGGTTGGTCATTATTGTTGTGGCGTGGTATTTGGGTGAGGCAACTAACATGTGGGGGGAGGTGGAATGGAAGGGTGGAGAGAAACCTGGCGCCGGAATCACCCTGCTCTCAACCAGAGGAAGTAAGGTTATAATGGCTTAACGTCTCATCCGGCAGACGGTGTGCTGAACTTGTTATTTCCTCCACAGTGTACCCAAGCAGGGACAGGGTAGCACTATAGAATATTCGCCAGAGATTTGAACACGGACCTAACATGGGAAAGCCGACACGAGTGATATATGAGATAATGATTCTTTTTTATATATGACTTGTCGCGTTTGGAGCCATCAAATACTCCTGGTGATTTCGACGGGGATGTGGATCACATTACGGTATGCTGGAATATTTGGTATATTTTTCCAAATAACACGCCGGTATTTTATATACGCCGATATGCCGGTATTTTGATATTATTTTCAACAAGCATTTCGGTACATATGTTTAAAATTCAAGTACACCTAATTATTTTCCGAGAATGGTGAATTCCTTTTACCATGGATTTTAATTCTATTTACGACTTTTTTCGTGTAGTTCAATGAATTATTACAATGTTTAATTTAACTAATGTTAAT
Source organism: Ischnura elegans (assembly GCF_921293095.1). Classification (NCBI taxonomy): domain Eukaryota; kingdom Metazoa; phylum Arthropoda; class Insecta; order Odonata; family Coenagrionidae; genus Ischnura; species Ischnura elegans. Next base: position 108,000,081 of record NC_060249.1, read on the forward strand.
AACTTCCACAACATCGTGCCACATACAATTTAAGATATTTTAATTCTGTACAAAACTATTCCTCATAAACGTTTTACACGGAGCACGTAAATATCGCATCTTCAAATTGTATCCATTTCTCTTAGGGCGTGATATCATTTTTTTAAGATCAGGATCCCTTTTTCCACCTTGCGCCCATGAATTAAAACACTCGATCACACAAATGCACGACTCCAAACAATGCGTTTTTAAAGGCTGGTTTGTATCAGGTGGTGCAATTGCATGCCTTGCGTAAAATGACTTGGGAAAATAGTACGAGAGACGGTCTCCATTTGAGCCAGGTGTAAATTTTCTTTAAAGATGCCGCATTGAGTTTAACAAAAATAAATTTTTAAATTATCATAGTCACGAGATAAATGTAACGGAATTTATTCCCTGCTACTACTAATTATATCTTGGATGTTGATCTTCGTATCATATCATCCACTAAGACGATGCGTTCGCTCTTTCTTCGTTCTGAATATTTCCAATAAAATAAATATTAACCCAAAATTATATTATTATAATATTCAATGCTTGGTCATTAGAGGTTTTTGGAGAAACTTTCAACACCTTTTTCATGAAATGGCTTTATTCTTCAAGTTCGTTATTAGTTAGTGTAAGTGATGAACGAGTCCCATAAATTTACTTGTTCGAGACCACTGACACTGAGAGTTGACTTGAGATTTTGTAGACGTAATATTCCCTATTTAATTTACTTATGTCATTACATTCATCAAAATTTCCCTTTAAAAGTTATCCTCGGAAAAGGTTACGCATCAGTTTTTAGTGCTCAGGAATGATAGTAACATTTATAGTTAAATGACTGGCCTTTCCATTGCTAATATGCATTTGACTCAGTACGGAGTTTTTGTTCGTAAAAAATAAAAGCAAATGAAATCTTAAAATAAGTTCCGCTGTCATAGCGGTAACTTCCTTACACTTTGCTTCATCCATCCATCCTCATTTTTAGGGCTTACAAAGCTACCAGATTAAAACAAGAGGCTGGAAGTCTACTTTTTTCGGAACCATGATCGAAAACGGGTTCTTTAACGGTAGATGTATCTTACCAAAAATCTTTCCTTTTAAGTCCTCTAACACGAGTGATTTGTCATTCGGAGGTTGTTCAAGCATCAATATGTTCACTCAGCCTTTCTTTTCAAGCCCTTTAAAAAATCATCCCTTCCTATTTCCGAGTCGTTGCTTCGCATGAATAGAAAATAAAATTTACTTATGAGACGAGCTCGTTTTTTACGCTGAAATCATTTACACTTAACGGCACGATTTTTTGAAGACAAGAAAACTTACTTTGATTTGATCTGAATTGAGACGTCGAAACTTCGATTAAAAACAGTAATTAATAAAACCCTCTTCTTTACTAACTGCCTTTCAACAAAACTTAAGAAAATATCAAGTTAAGATTTAATATAATCCATCGATAACCATGTTTACTCATCGGGCAGCAAGAAATAAAACTAGTATTCCAAGGTGAATGAGGGTTTAGGGGTATAAAAAAATTAATTTACCAAGGTAAGAAAGATATTGACCAAAAATGACGAATAAGCAAGAATAATTGCCTGTAGATGATAGGATATAATTGAATTCTATTCCACGCTTTTACAAAGATACACATAGAAGTGGCAATAAACGCGTAATCAAAGACAAAGCAGGCTCTAAAGAAGCCTAATTATTATAAATAAACACTGTTGAAACATAAATATTCCCAGAGATCTTATGCTCTCTCGTATTCCATGGCTCCTTTCATTAGACGCTTTCTCTTATTCATCAGGAAAAAACGTTTCCATTTGTCAAGCACGTTAACTGAACGGCAAGGTTTTCAGCAAAATTAAAAATAAATAACGTTAGCGAAATTGAAATCAGATAAAAAACGCCATAATTCCTTTAGAGTCGAGGATATTTCAGAGCGTTTAAATCTGACCTTCTAAATGACCAAGCCACTCGAAGAGGGAAATGAACGAAGAGGGAATCTTCCTCAACTGTTGACACAACGTGAATGAGGCAGCTGCTAATATCTACAGTAATTTTGAAAGAGACGCGAACGCGCGCAAATCAAACAAAAAGACCGAATAGGTTAGGGTAACATGAAAACATTATTTTACGAAGAAGTCGAAGAAAAACTGGAGGCCAGGGAGAGAGAATGAGAGAGATGAAGACAAAAAGCAATTTACTCGAATGGCGTCGGGGAGAGGGAATTGGGCTGACGGGAGCTCGAAACGGAAGGAGTTGAATCATCATTATAAGAGTGGCCACATGATGGATGGACTTGGGGATTAAATATTTTCCAAAGAGTTTTTTTTTTTGGAGCCGGCCAAGAAACAATGGATGTAGTTAGGTAAATTTCAATGCAAACTAAGAATTATACCGCAGAAGGCTGCACTGAAGACGAGGAGTCACTCATACGAGGGAAAAGTCATATCTGATTATAGCAATCTTTCACGACATTATCCTCGTACAACCCTCCACCAAAGCGTCACCTTCTCCTGCGGCCTTCGGTTATACCGCAGCGGATGAGCAGAAGACAAAATATTTAATGAGATTTAGGACATACAATCTTTTAGAAGGATATTAATCCTAAATAACATCGTGGGAAGGAATATTCGATTTAAAAAATTTCCCTCTGCGAATCCTCTGTGGACGCAAAAAAGGTAAAAGATATATTCTTTCCCAGAATTATGAATACGACAAAAGAGATCTATCACAACTCGTTGAATGTGTCTGCGGATACTCCGTGTGATCATTAGTTTGAATTTTATTTGGAAGCGCGATTCTTCAAGGCACTAAATCTTAAGAATTATTATGAATAGCATTTGGCAAGATGTGTTCAATGGAGAGGGTTGAATCGGCTAGAACAAATTCGCTGCTCAGAGGCGGGCGAGCGAAAATCTCACGTGCGACCAACGATGTCAGGTCTTCTTTTTTTATTCACCACCCGCCATCCATCTCCAAAATTCTAAAAGCCTTGACTTTTTTTCAGACAAAGGGCCCACTTATTCATCCCGTCGGTGGCAATTTTTCAACCTCAAAGTGCCTCCCTCCCAATTTTCCTGCTGTAAAAGGGACACGCCATGGAGGTCCGAGAGAAGAGAAATCCTGGACCCTGGTCCTTCTCAATTCTTCCGCTTGGGACGCTTTTTTTTACAACCGTTAAAACGAGCACATGAGCATGCTCAAGGCAAGTGACTGAAATGATGAAACGGCTGCGCGAGCATTCGAGGTGAGGACGCTTTGGTTGCAGCATTTGGCGAACTCCAAGTCCACCTCCATGACGACATCGAGAGCCCTTCTTGGTATTGAGTATCATGAGGGCGCTACGAGAATTTTTAGTGAGAATGGAATACAAGGGCAGAGTTAGAGAGCTTTTGTTGAAGGGGTCAGAGTTATTGTCGGAAGTCATATTGTAGGAGTCACGAAGTGTTATCTTTGCTATTATGGACCTCTCCCACCACGTTCAAGCTTCTAGTTACGATTAAATTAAGAATTATTCTATAAAACAGAGTTTCGTTTATTTTAGACTAAACTTTCAAGAAACAAGCTTTCAAATTAATAAATAAGGATTTCAGTTGAAATAGTCGTGATGTTGAGAGTCGAGAGCCAAAGCCACTGCATTACGTTCCCAATCATCGTAATATGCCTAAAACCTAATTTAATGCTTTCAGTTAATGCTCTATATAGAACTAATATTTATCTTTAAGAATTACCTGAAACTTTAGCAATAGTTTTTTACCAATAGCTTTATGCTACCCTCTATCATTTATTGTAGGATGTTAGATGAGCTAGGTTATGAGCAAAAATAAAACACACAACGGTACACATTGCTGAGGACTGCGATTTAGTCACCAAAGAAACGTAATTGAAAACGTCAAATCATTGAATACACAGGTATTATGAGAGAATCCTGAAAACATTTCGTATAAAACGCCGGGTAAGAATCAAATCTCAGCAATATAAGAACAGAAAATAGTAAATAAAAATGGATAATCATTGATGTAATCATCGAAAACCTTAAAAGACACGTAAAAGTGTGGAGGCTTAAGCTCTTCCGTAAGCCTTCGAGTTACATACCAAATGTTATTCATGATATTTTATATTAAATACTTGGAATAAGAACGGTAAAATCTACACAAGCACCGCTGAAAATTCCGTGCAAAAGCGCAATGTAAACATTTGGAGTTCATCGTTACAGGAAACATGTATAGATTTCCTTAGAGTTTATCATTCATGAATTCAAGAGCTAATAAAAACTCAGAGCAATACAAGGGAAATTTAATTATACCGTATGATGCACAGTACATAGGGTAGTGATTGTTTGACATCCCAGCCTCGCCCTTCACATACATAGATAGCTCGCAGGGCACAATGTTAACGTAGATATGCCGGGGAAAAAGGTCATTGCCATGAGTAGTTTAGAAAATGTCCAGAATGTGACGGAGGATTCCGTTGTCCCGTTGATTAGCCCGTCACTCACAATCTGGTCGGCAGTGGCACTGCGCACTCAGGAATACGGACGCTTGACACGCCCCCTTCCCGCTACAAAACCGAGCGAGTGGGATTGTGGGAAGACCAAGAAGAAGACCCATCCCAGAAGACCCCTACTCGGCTCGATTACAACCACGCTAAAAGGCTCTCTCCCACCTCATGCATATCATTAAAAAGGAGCCAACCAGCACGGCGATTAATTATTTTTCGAAATAAAAAAATAATAATCTCCCAATTAATACGGCAGATAAAGAACGGATGGGTCGTCGTCATGAGAAGCGACCGTTCACGGAGTCAGCGGGGCGGAGGACGAAAGGGGTGGGCGCCCGAAGACGAAAAGACTCCGAGGCCGCCGAAGAAGAAGACTGCGGATCGGCAGAGCGGAGAACTCGGCCCGCCCGGCCAAATGTCACAAGTGAGGCGGCGCGTGAACAAAAACCGCGTCCGCAAATCGAGACGGGCCGAAGAAGTGGGGAGAGGGGGGGGAGAATGAGAGGGATGAAGTGATGATTCCGGGCGGTTGGAATAAACAAACGGGTGGAGAGAGAGAGAGAGAGAGAGGACGAAATGGGAGATGAGGGAAATAAAAAATGAATAAGGCGGCTGGGCGGCTGAAGGAGTCCGAGGTCACCTCTCTCGTCGGGCCAAAAAATGAAGACGTCAAAAGCGAGGTGCGCGGAATGGCGTTGATTTTTTGTTTTCTAATCCATCCCCCTCTGCTTGAGGAGCATATCTACTGCAGATTAATTTTTTTTCACTGATTTATCTTCATCTATCCCGAAAAGAGCACAATTTGGACTTAAACGTTGTTTTTTTCAATACTTAGCAATGGACTGCCTCAAATACCCATAGCTCTAGGTAATGGCAATCTACCCAGTCTTGACTCGAACCCGCAGCCTTCGGCTTCAAATGCGAGGACTCTACCCTTCCGGAAACGTGGCCGGCAAATGGACGAACAGGGTGTGAAACGACGAATTGTATCGAAGAGTAGGAGAAAAAAGTAAGGGAACGGTATGGTGCACCATGCGCCGAAGAAGGATCTGGTGGATCCGTCATGTCACAAATCCCTCAGTGGTTCAATACAAAGGTTGAATTGAATAGGTGAGGGTGAGGCTCACTCCAATATAAGCCAAATGCGTGCGAAATTCACACTCTCAGGGTATGGATGGAGGGGGGGAGGGAGTTCCTTTCCCACGGCCACCTCGTCCTTGGAGGGTTTTTGCTGTACTTTTTGTGTTTGAGGGCTTCCCAAAGCTTCACCCGGGAATATAGCCGGGGACCCTTCGACCCGAAGCTCAACGCTACGATCTTTGGCCCTACATACTCCAACCCATTCCATATTACACATTCAAATGCTAAATGTCCATAGAAGATACAAGCCTGAAATAATTGCGGCAACTTACGCCGGAATTCGAACCGCGACCCTCCAAATGGAATGCGAGCAATGCATACACCGCCCAGCACAATCTCTCATTAATTGACATGACAAAAAATCCCCTGAACCGCGTACTGAACTACGGATTTCTGTCTTTCCATGGGAATCACGGAGCCTGAATAGCACAGTGCTCTGCGTAGTGGCCCGGAAAGCATAGGGGCCGTGGTTCGATTTTCGGTACACTGATTGTTTTTCTCACGGCAATTCATGCAATATTCACCGCCTTTCACGTGACAGAGTTAAAATATTCCACACACAGCGCAATCCTTCATTGAACTGATAGAATGGGTGCACTAGAAGATAAATAAGATAAAGGGTGGATCAATAGTGAGAAGGAAAGAAAGAGTCGAACAGGTGGTGCAAACGAAAGAAGGGTTGAAAGAGAAGCGAAACGTTGGAAACAACGAGGAAGAAAGAGGGTGGGGGAGGCGAGTCGTCCGCTTTATGATTTGCAGTCGTCCGGGTGTTGAGTCGCGAGGCACAACCAGTCTTATCACTTCCTTCACTCCCATTTTTCGCCCTCCCATGGAAAAATAAGAAGAGTCGAGCAGGAGGAGAAGGAGAAGGCCAATATTCCGCGCCTTTCTTTTTTTTCCCTCAACTCGCCATATCCATTCTTCACTCATCTCGCGGTGGAAGAGAAGCCGTCGACGCCCACCACCGCGACCGCACGTATAAGCGCACAAACGAGCCGATGTCAAAGTTGCACTTCGTTCCTTTCTCGGTTTCCCATCTCAAACCGCCTCCATCCCCCTCGCCCTCCTTTCAGTCGACGTCCGGGCCTTACGTCCTCATTCGAACGCTAGCGTGAAGCGATCTGCCGACGCTCAGGGCGATTTCTGAAGACGCAAAATAATGCAAGACTGTCTCCGCCATTATATTCTTCATTTAATTCAGTGGCCATTAAATTAGACATATATTATAAACTATCATCTTGATCCGACGAAACTATAAAAAAACTGAATGGGTAGAACAAACATTTCAAATAAGTTCAACAGATTCAGGCTTCAATTGGTGGAAGTTAGACATGCTTAAATAAATAAAGTGCTACGATCTTTTATTTATTTAAGAACAAAAATGTCAGCCGAAAGCAGTTTATCTACTCAAGTTTTATAGAATGGGCCATCAACCCGTGGCCACAGGCCGCTGGCTACTTTCTTGCGTCCCCTAGAGGCTAAAGAAAATATTCATCTCATCTACGTAATACCCCGCGAGCCGCATAAAAAGGCGTGTGGCAGGGGGTGTTAGGTCACCAGCCGTTTACAGCTGAAAAAAAATGAAGTGCTCTAACGAGGTTGGGACAAGCGTTTATTTAAGTCCTTTATGGCTCGGGGGAAAAACGAATTCCCATATCTATCCGTTCGGCAAAACACCTCTCGTAATTTATCGCTTCTATCGGACCTGGAAATATAGTGTGGCTCTAATATTATGTTAACTGTGTCGCTCTTAAAGATATCCATTCTCCATTGTTCAAGCAATCTAAGCCTAGCGCGCACCCGCCGAGTCTCCAACGGCTCCCAACCTTATTCGCTTAACAACTGGGTAACTGTCTGTACGCCCGTAGAAGTTTTTGACGAAACGCGCAGCCTTCCTTTGTATTTTATTGTATCGTTTCAAACAATATAAAATATATATCGACACTCTCTTCAAGAATAAACAATATCAAAAATAGCATTGAACGATTGAGCATTTTAACCAATAAAGATAATTGCACTTTGAAATAACATTTTTATTTTAATTTATTGATGTGGTGGTAGAGTGATGTGGAGCATTACGACCCTCCGGACGATGTGAAATCGATATTTGGCCATTGCATTAAAAATTCTGAAAACCCCTGGTTAAAAGGCTTAAAAGATATGGTTGGATTTTCATAAATATTGTATGTCCCAGTCGTAATTGCAAGCATATTTAATAATATAAGTCATTATACATGTATGCGCTTTGTGTATATTCATTTTTGTTCAAACAGACAATATCTTCATTCGGCCTCACGTAAGCCATTCGAAAATCACCAAATATTATTATTAGGCTCTCCCCTAAAAAATGAAAGATTTCTAGTTCTCCGCTGAAGCCTCAATATCAATATGTGAGATTTTATGCCGCTATGTTTTTTACAAGTACGCCTTAATCATCTTCAGTTGAACAATGACTAAACTATCTCCGGACAAACGACATAAGGGTAGAAGTGAACAAGAAATTCCGACAGTCACAATTACAACTGCCGATATGAAAAACTAATTGATGATACGATGTAAATTTTACAAAAAATAAAACAAAAGTGCAACATGTAATAGATTTCAAGGAAAAATTAGCATCAATTTTTCAGCGGCAGACTTAAAGATATATGTATCCTTGGCCTGAAATTAATTGGACAATTTCATGACTGGAGACTTCTCAACCTTTGACTGCCAATAAATACCTGGATTTAATTTATTTAGACAGCTGCGGTTTTCTTTAAGCTAGAGCAATTTTTAAAAATTGCATTCACCGTAAGAAAAATATGATCCCCCTCAGACATATGAGAACGTAAAATTGGGAAACTTCAACGACTATACTAAAAAGAGACCGTAAAAACAATCTGCTAAAGAATATGCGCTTATAATACCATATCCTTGCGAAACAATTTTTCATTTTCAAGAGTCAATTGATCGTATATTTTTTTCCGGTTTCCTTGCAGGAAAGGTTACGGAAGAATACGAAATGAATCACACGCAAAAATATTAAAGCACCGAATGGCTGAATTAATGAAACACAGAGTCAATTGATCGGGTATACGTGCTTCGAGTCCTGATCTTATGTCCTTCTATATCATAAAATGCTGCAAAATTAATCTTCAATAAAGGAAATAACAGTATGAGGCACTTTAAAGCAAGAAATCCAAGAACAATTATGCCGGTAGGGCCGCATCACGCTACCATACCGATTTTTATCGCCCATTAAGGAGAAGTTTACCGAGTAATCGACCTGACGCCTATTAATTTTTTTTTTAATTTTGAACATTTATCAAGGAAAGTAATGGAGTTGGCTACGCAAGATAAATTTCGAATGAGCAAATACACGAGCATTTATTAGCATGGCTGGAATTGTTCTTCAATCATTTATTGCATAAATTCTTTACAACACATTATCCAAACCGAACTGGTCTCAGACTGATTGTTAGTCTTTCTAGACCGGTAAGATCAGAAAAAATCAAAATTATGCCCTTGGAAAAGGTTTGATTCTCAATTAGGCAAATTAGTTTACGTTAGCCCTCTTTTCAGTTGTACAAAGAAAGCGTTCAATCAGTTTTCATTGGATTCAGTATTACCATTCAGGGATCTTTTCCTTCCTAGGTTTATCCTGATCTCCAAGATGGCGTCGCTCATTCGGACCCGAACTCGCAATTCATTAATAGAATTTGGTAGATAAAAGGAAAAGTTGTGGCCCATTTACCATGAGTTGGTGACGTCATCAAAGTTCCTGTTCATTAACTTGTTCAATGATCCTCCAGAGAAGGAACCGCAAACAATATTATAGACAACAACAAACCACGCAAAGCCGATGCGGGGAGGGCTGAGAAGCAGAGGCACACTCGGGAAAAACGTTCGTGACGCCATCAACTTCCCCACGAAAGGGTTAAATCTGTCGTTTTTTCGTCGCTCATGACTTGAGAAGCAGGCAACGGATCGAAAATTGGAAAAAAAATGTGGGGAAAATTTGGTGACCGAGCTCACTGTGGCAACAATGACTGAGAGGATGGGCTAGCTTCACACTTGTCCACCGCGGCGTCGTCACCTCAGTCACCCACAAGAAGGCCCACAATCCGCTCCCGCCCACAATCCATCCGAGGAGGAAGAAACTCCCGACGCCGCCGCCGCATTCGTTTATCCGAGTTCCTTTACAAGCCGCCTTCACAACCAGAGCGGCCTTTGTCGCCCGCCCCGTTTCCAGGCGCCGTCAAAGTCTGTCCACCCGTAAGTCACTCACGCTCGGGTTTGGTCGGCGCTTCATCGCTTCACTTTCACGGGCCGCTTGCTGCCTCAAAGGGCACAACTGCGCCCCCTCTCCATGCAAACCACCCCTTTCTCGATCCCAACCCACTTGTCCTTCCCACCGCTTCATTCCTATATCCCCGCTCGCTTTACACTCACGGATGTTTAACGTCCACGGTCGAACCCGTGAGCGCTAGAGCAGTGCCGGGCCGAAAAGAACATCCCCTTCTTCACCCCCGTTCTCCACTGAAAAAAGGGAGGGAACGCCGCTACGGAGTGTGGTTGAAACTTGTACGGCGATACCAAAGTGGAGCGCGAAAGAGGATGATGACATGGGGATGCGAGCAACTTAGAGCAGTGCGTGTTAATTGATGGCAATCGATGGATGAGGATCGCTGGAATGTGTCATCGAGTCAGGCCGCGACTTCATCGACTGCGAGATGTCAAGGGCGTACACGTTCGGAGGCAGCGCCACGAATAGCTCGAGAGAGAGAAGCGGGAAAGTGAGGATCTAGAGCGGACAAGAACAAGCCAGTACGGGAATCTTCCGAGCGCTACCAGACGGAAAGAGACATCTCCTTCTTCACTCCCGCTTCCTCCTGATCCACTGAAGGGAGGAGTGGTAGGAAGGAGAAGATCAGTAAAACTTACAATAATGTTGACCAGCGGCGGACCCAGGATAGGGACTAAGGTAGGACTAGGTAGTGGGGCCTGTGGGATAACCTCCCAGCAGTAAAAGAGGTACGGGAGGTTGCAAAAAGTATGAGAATTTCGACACTTAAACTATATTTTAAGATCGTCTCATTAATAATTTTCGATATAATTAATCGCTAAAAACAAACATTATGTTCATTTTTAGTCATTTTACCGTATGACAAGTTTCTATAATGCGTAAAGTTTTAATTCCTTATTATACAAGGTCCAAAGGAGATATTTCTTTAACCAGTTTTAGCTTAATGGTTTATCTGGGCTCTTCTCTCCAGCATATTTTCGACAAATGAGCAAAATATCCATTTATCCAGCGTAAATAGGATATCCCAGGGGGGGACTAAAGCCTTTCCAACTCCTTCATGGATCCACCACTGAAGTTAACTACTATTTATTCTATATTTACGAATCGAAATTTTGACTGCACGCTCCTCTATTACATTTACCTTGTTGTTTGACATGCGCATGTCGCAACTCGCAACCTCTCGTAGAACACGTTCTGACTTCACCCCAACGTCGCCAAGGCTGGAACACGTGGTATTAGGTGCATACCGCAGTGTAGGGCGGATTGTAAGGAGAGAAGGCTGTGAAATTTTTTTAGCATAAAACCTTTCTACCGCTTAAAGTAATCATATTACTTCCTAAGCAATTAATATTACTGCCGAACACTGTAACGATATAATTGTTACACAATAAAGGCAATTTGGTCAATGAGCCCCAATGTGGTCTCCGGTAAAGGAGAGGAAACGTAGGCTGTTTAAATGTTGGCGCAAGATAAGGCAAAAATCAACGCCCCTTGGCTATCGAACTTCTTACTTTTTTTGCTTTTACGCCAAATCTAGCTCTTTCTTATCATGATGTATATTTTTTAAAATTACTTGCCTTGCCTTTCCTCTTAAGACATAATCCACATACGCCACTAATTTAGTGTGACCCGAAATAATGCAAAAAAGGGTTTAAGAGGGTACCAAAAGATGTGATAAATTCGGAGCATTGCGTATCAATTGATGGCCGATTCACGATCAGTCTCCGATGCTTCTCAAACTCAGAAAACGGGAGCAGCAGGGAGTCTGCGGTCATGCGCTGAGTTAACAATTGAAAAAAAATACTGGCATAGGCAAATGGACCTACAGTGAAGCTAGGTAGTAAAATAATTTATTTTATTTATTTATCAAGTTGTCCACATACAGCATATTTGCCACTTTATAGTGGCACAGTATAGCAGACATAAAAAGTACAACCACAATTAAACATATGGCGGTAGATAAACATTAAAATAAATGGGGGTGTAATCCAGAGGGTAGCAGGAGAAATGGATGGAGAGCGTCGGAAATGAATAATTACTTTGAAGTAAGGGTTCATAGATGCCGATAAAAAAAGAGAAAAGAGTTAAGCAATGGTGTTTCTTATTAAAAGACTCTCTGTGAAAGGTATGGATAATATATCAAACAGCGATGAGGGATCCCTAAATGAAACATATCGCGAAAGATGCAAACTTTAATCTCCACAGCTGCTTCTCCAAGTTTTGTAAAAACAGATTTATGATGCCAGATATTCCTTATCAAAATCATCTTAATTGCATCACTTACAGTACCAGAATTGACCAGAAAAACGACATCCTTGACATTTACTACAGCAAAAACCTAGCCAAAGAATTAAAGCAATAAAATTCGCTACTTAATGTCCAATCGATTCACTCAACTCTCAAAGAAATCGTACATCGAAATTCAATCGACGGCCTTCAAGGTCACCCAATTAATGCTGCAATTCCAACTACCCTCACTGGGACAAGTATTAATCCGATGCCTAAATCCCTCGCAAATTTCAAAATTCCTATATTGGCCAAGGTATTAATTATATTTGAATGAATGTCCTTAAAAACATTTTCACACATTTCCGTTACAGTTCTTAAGAGAAAAATAGGAAGAAAGTTAATAATATAATTCAAAAAAGTAAAATATTTATTATAAGTATTATATCCCTTCTTCGCCATTAATGCAGGAATATACGCAATTGTTATAACTTGTTCGGCCTGATTTTGATATTCAGAATATTAAATGAAATTCTGAGTGAGGCAAATCTCAGCATTCAACTTCATTTAGGTAAAAAACGTTCCACAATAATGCCAGGGCAACTTCGAAGGTCATACAAACACGCAGGGTGATGGTAATGTATACAGCAAGATCCAGCTACCGGTGTCTGTTCACTCATACTGTCTTCCGAGAAAATCCTTAAGCCCGAAGTACCACGTGGTAGCTCGTTCCATGCTCGACAATGCAGTTTCCAAAATCCATCATCCCTTGAAATGCTCACAACGTCAGAGGAAATAACAATGACATATGCACAAAACTATATTCCCACCGCGTCGCAGTGCTGGCGAAGGGAGGAATAGTGCGCATCACGCAGACGTATCCCGGCCTGACTATTCGAAGCCGTCTCGGCATGCGGTGCAGCCAAACGGAAGGAGAGAGAAAGAGAGAGAGAGATGCCTGCTATGCCGCCGCGGAAATAAATGTAATCTTTCCGTTCATCGCCATCCCTTCTTCTAGTCATCACTTCTACTCCCTCATTCTTTTTACCCCGCCGCCATAACGAACTGCTGCATAACTTGAAAGCCCGCCTACCTCCTCCCCGAACCACCTCCAACCGAACGAGAATAAGAAGGCAAAAAAAATATGTTTCTTTTTTCTCTCTCTCTCTCTCTCTCCTTGCCCCAGCATCCTTTCCTTTACCTCAGCGAGATCTCTCCCACTTATTCCCACCCTATCCCGAGAGCACCTGTCAGTCCTCCGCTCTCGAGGTTGCGAATCACAACTACTTTGCCCCTGGAAGGGTCGCGGTCGCGCCGTGTGGTTGCATTGGGGATCCGGGGAGGGGAGACTGTGTTGCGGGAGGGGTTGAAATGTGGAGAAAGGTAAAGGCAGGAATGAAGGGGGACGAGATGTGTCCGTCGTCGCATGCCTTCCACCCGTACAGTAGCGTCGGATCGCAGAAAACGGATAGCCCAAGCGAATTCCGTTCGCAAAATTAAAATAGGATGCCAATGGGCAACGAGATGGAAAAATTTTCATTCATTAGTTATCATCACATCTCTAATTATTATCCAGGCTTCATAGAGTAATTATTCTATAATCAGTTCTACCGTGCTTATTCCAGCTTCGTGGGGGTTTCAAAAACAACTTTGGAATATTTAAGCAAAATATAAATAATGGCAGTTATTGAGCCGTAGAATCAATAAACAAAATCACCATAATTAAGGAATGAGTATTATATATACTCGTGAAAATCTAAAAATAAGATAATTATCATCACTCTTTGTGCAATATGAACTCGGTATGGGCGTGGTAAAACGGCATCAGCTTGAAGGTTAAGGGGAATGAAATTTAAGAGTTCCACAAGAATAATATTTTTCCGACTAGTTCTTGCAACTCCACCTTCATTAAGTTAGCTGATTATGAAATAAATATTGGGTTCCAGAATTGATAGTGGTACTGTCGGTTTTAATGGTCAATATACTTCGAGAGTCTTTCTCACAATAATGCATCCACAACATTACCGCTTTTGAAGGGGTACCCAAATAAAATATAAATAAATTGTTTTTACATACATTCTAATTCCTTACCTTAATGCAAATATACCTACCAGTTAAGTATGAATATGAGTAATTAATTATTAACAACGACTACAGGCGCCGCGGTTCATCAAAAAACCAAAACACCAGAACTCAATAATGTAAGGGTTTACTGGGCACACCATTACGGCAGACAAACATTATTTCCTAAATATACTTGAAACCAACGTGTCACATCAAAGAAACTATATTTTCATGGAATGAGGAGGCATAAAGGCTTATACTGTAGTCTTTTGACTGCACAAGTAGTTTATAATTTTCCGGGTTACTATTCAAACCTTTCCCACACTATCGAGCGATAACGAATATCGAAGTATATGCACTTAAATACCAAAGATTTTGTTGCAAATTTGAAATTAGAGAACAGAATTTTATAAGGAAAGAATTAATTCTTGGCGTTTTATCAGCAAAAAAAATCTTTAGTTTTTCAGTGTATATACTTCGATATTCGCTATCGATCGATAATGTGACAAGTTTTGAATAGTAACCCGGGAAATTATAAACTACTTGTGCAGTCAAGGGGCCGTAGCGTAAGCCTCTACGCCTCCGCATCCTATGAAAACATGGTTTCTTTAATATAACTCGTTGGTTTTAACAAACTTACTAATGTGCTCTTTCATCCACAAACTCCCCAACAACGATTCTATCCACGACCTCTTCGACTCTCAGTTTTTTTTCCTCCAGATCATCCTCGTGAAATTGTGAATTCCTTGAAGAATCGTAAATTTGAAAAACCTTTCCCTCTCTCACTCGCGATGCATACGCAGGAAACACCGCCTGGATGGATTTTTTCTGCCTCTTCCTGTTTCATACACTCAACTCTCCCATTCCTCTGATTCTCCGCTCTCCTCACGAGATGAGGCAACCCGTCATTTTTTTCCACCCCGCCGTAAATAATTCAGAAGGTCCCATTTCATTTCTAACGCGAGGTAAAATCCTGCTGACATCAGATCTATAGTTCAGGCGCATGAAAAATACGAGAAGTGGGTATTTTGCCGGTTAAAAGTTAGAGAGACGGAGTATCAACTCTGTCTACCTCATCTAGTCCAAAGCACTTCGACTTCATGGCAGTTGTCCATTCACCGAAAAATCGGCCTCATAAAAACAGTAAAAAGCTTTAATTTTCATTGAAGCATCTACACATTGATCAAACAAATGCATCGAATTATGACTCTAAAGCTGCCGAATCACATGGAGTGGAACAAGCAGTGGTTGATAAAGACGGGACAATATTTTTCCAATTCATTATGAATATTCAGCTCCATCATGAATGACTTGAAATGAATTCATTCCAATTCCCAAAACTCATATGGAAAAATGTACCGCAACAAACGCTGTTTATCCAATCAAAACATGACTAGCTAAAGTAGGCAGGAGTAGTTCAAACTCCGCAGCTGCGTAATTATAGCGACGCACATGAGGTTTGAGAGCACGAATAAATCGTAGGGGGACGACATATCCCAGCAAAAAGAAACATCAGCCGCAGTGAATATCATCTCTGGCAATACGGAAAATTGGAATGAATATTACTGTAAATAAAGGATAAGTGGCAATAACATAAAATCGCGAAATTTTTATGACTGCTAGTCATCACAATATTTGATGCCGATCTCAGGTCATTAAACTATACAAAGGTTATTCATCTTTTTTTAATGCTGCGGAAAAGAGTTAAGGATGAAATTACCCTGATCCGTTCACTCACATCATACATGAAACCACCAATAGATATAAATTGTTTGACGCAACATTGTGCAAAAGGGAAACAAACAATCGAGGATTTTGGCCTTTAAAATGTATTCGCGTCAATATTCCAATCGGATCACGGAAGTCACCACTCATTCAACTGGAATGAGGAAAAGGAAATAAAAATGCTGGTATTTTCAAGAGGGAATTGCTGGCCACGCAAGAATGCTTGGATAGAAATTGATGGAAGTTGATTGTCAAAAGAACACTGTATATTATACAAATAATTTGTTTCCGTTTTGCTTTATGGGATTCTTATCATTTTGATTTAAAAAGCATGGGTTGGCACTGATACAGAGTTAATAGTAGAACACGGACCGAGTTTTAAATGGCTAACCATCATTAAATAGCTATAATATTTTGGTCTTTGATAATGAAGGCTAATTGATCAAACCTGGGTCGGTGTTCTCTAATGAAAAATTATGTGCACTACTGCATCAGCGTTGTTTTCTTTTATGAACTGAATATAACAGTCAAAATGAATCAACCAAAAATTCATCCTCAAAACTTTCAAGAATCAAAATTCAACTTTCTTCTCTGAATTTTCAAAACAGTCAAGGTGTTTGGTTTTCGCGCCCTAAGTCTATTTTACTTGCTGGCCTAAAGAGGGCAGTGAGGGACTTGCCCCTTATCCCGACACCTGTCGGAATATTTCGTTGATATGTATTGCTTTCCTCGGACCATGAGGCGACGAACCCGGTCTCACTCACGGACGAACTGTCGAAAGGGAATCACCATATCATCTAGACGCCTGACGGTGGAGCTGCTGGCCTGGAAGCCTGGGGGTAAGTCACTCAGTGCTCTCCTGCAGGCCCATTATCTTTTTTTTCGTTTCTTTTGTTTCATACAGTCCACTTTTCTTTCACCAAAAATTATGAAATGTCCGGCATATCAATAGCTCACTCGAATTCCGCCCAATTGCGGACGGAACGAGAGGCACAAGGTGATCAGCCAATCTCAACGCGGTAATCTACAAATAACCTGCATTATATTTATTTATACCACCAAATACACAGATTGGCAATTTTACATCGGGGTGTTTAATAAATTTGACATGTACGAACAGCCATGGCCAAGACAGGGGCAACCTACCCATGCGGGACTCGAACCTCTTATTTGGTAGATAAGGACTATACCCCACCGCCTTCGAGGCCGGCGAAATATACACCAAAATGGCTAACAATTCATTTTTATTCACAATTTCACTTCCATTTTTCCATCCAGTACTCTTTTCTCCAACCTTTCGTTCCCTCCTTCCCATCCCCTCCCCTCCTCACCCACCCCTTCGCCATCTCGTGGCCCTGGCGGGTATTTTGAT
This sequence comes from Ischnura elegans, assembly GCF_921293095.1. Taxonomy (NCBI): domain Eukaryota; kingdom Metazoa; phylum Arthropoda; class Insecta; order Odonata; family Coenagrionidae; genus Ischnura; species Ischnura elegans. The sequence goes on from NC_060249.1 coordinate 108,017,402, forward strand.
GAGCGCGATAAAAGGGAGGTTTGAAAGGCTTTCAGGCTTCGCTCATCGAGGAGGGAGACGCAGGAGGGAGGTGGAAAAAGGCTTTGGAGAGCTAAGAAAGAAAAGAATGTTTGATGCATAGTGGGGGATGGGGCAAGGAATGGAGATTGGAGGAGAGGCACAATAATCGGGAAGAGGTAAGGAGGACAAGGAGTGACCAGAAAAGAAATAAGAAAACGGTCGGATGAGAACAAAGGGAGAAAATGGTACACACTTGAACGGATAAGACAATAATGGTGAACAGAAGACTTCGAATAATTGTGTACACACCTACAAAAAAACATTCCTTTGAATCACTTATCTGCGATGGCGTCAAAAACTAGCGCTAATTCGCCTTCCTGGTTCCTACACAATCAATATTACGTTACGGTTTGTCGCGGAAAGTTTCAGTAAATATAAAAATCAGGCTGTATACAATTTAGTACAAAAATCAGGCAGCAGAGTCTGCCTTCATTGTATTCATAGGTGTCACTTTATTAGTACCAGGTGCAGTGAGTAAACTATGATAGTAACGCTAATATTTTGAGCCATAATCTCGAGATATATATCATAAATGACATGCTTTTTAAGAAATATTAAGCAATAGCTCATCTAGCATTTAAAAAAAGAGGTGTGTAAATTAATGAACACTTTGTTTACAGGTGTTCCGATCACAGGCTCAAGATCAATGCGTCGTCATGGCACACGAATAATTGCGCTTAGAATATACGTGTACAGATAAATGTGTGGACAGTGTATGCTCGTGACTGACCTTGAAACATGATCGATACATCGATTTTTCTTTTGATCTGCCAATCGTAGTCCTACAATCAAGTTTGAGAGATTTTTAAGGTTTTACGACGAAATTCACGGCTTTTTCCAGCTTTTTTTCACGGTAGACGAAATTCACGGCTTATTCACGGTTTTAAGGTTTTCAAGGTTCAGTGGGAACCCTTTATATGAAGGGTTTTTGAGGATAAAATCGCTCTTTTATGGCAAAGGATTGTTCGTATCTCGACTGCAATGAAGGAGAAGGACGCAGAAATATGGCGAGCACCGGCAGATAGGTCCGCGTGGGCGTCAAAACCATTACCACATCACACAAGTCACTTCTCTCTGTCCAAAATGCCATCGTAAATGCAAAACAGGAAAAATTTCACGGTCCTTGATTAGAGCCCTTAGGAGAAACCTTTTTGAAGACCGAGGCATACTTTAAAAAAATAAGCAACGACCAAAAATACGTCACGGTATAGCACGCCATTTGGCCATCTCTTTTATTTTTCGTGGATTTGAAAATTCTGACGGCTTCGGGAACCGTCTTCTTAAGGAATCTTAACCGACGCCTACCTGTCGAGAGCCAGAATTAAAATCTGAAATAAAAATAAAATGTAATATCCTCGCAGGATATCCCTTTCTTCATCCGCGCCTCTCACATCTTGTCTCTTCAGGCTAAATTTTCCGGTCAAATCTCGTAGCGCAGGGGAATGAGAGAGATATGGGCCGACGTCTTGGGCCTCGCCCACTCGAGCCCAGCCATTGAACTTTCTCCCCAACCCATCTCCTCTGAAATCACCTTCATATCTACGGGGTTATTATTAAACCTTTTTCGCTACAATGATGACCAAAAGTACACCTCAATGAGAATATAAAGTAAAATTTAGCCGGGTCTTCCACAGAAACGGTCGATAAATACATTTGAAAAGGTGCCTAAAACAAATTGATAAACACACAACAGGTAAATAGAATATGTATATGATTACTTGATGCCCTAAAACAATATCCAATCGAAATTTACGTTTAAATGGTAAAATTTAAGTCCTCACACGAAAATTCTAGATGAGAACGGTCGAGATACAATTTAGATTGGAAAATACGCATAATTTACTGCAGGTTTTCATTCCTATTAAAGAATTATATCACCTTCCGTAACGCCACGCACTCATACACTAATCGCAGTATCGGTCATAAATTTATATAAAAAATTGGCTTCTGTAATAAGATTTTGTACTGACTGACGACTTGCACACCATGAGGTTAAGCGATGCTTTATCTGACACATTTAACAGAATTTTTAACTTTCCCTAGGCATATGCTACACTGTCCTTAAGACTTCTTTTACATGCGATTCTCCAAATAGCCGCACACTTAAATAAGTCTTTTAGCCTTTTCTCCCATAATCTCAATTTCATACTTCAACTAAAGGTTCATCAGGAAGGCATCTGTCTACCTAAACATTTATAGCACCCTCAATAGAGACGACATCTAACGATAGCCGTCCACAAACGAACGGCATTAGCTCACTTTCGACATTGAATTCTTTATTGTGGGCATTACATACCCCCACGTACCTCCCTCACTCCGAGACAAATTTCCGACTACGAAAGCGCTTTGTGGAATTTCGAATACCACCATATCTCACCCTAAACTGACGTCGCAAAACCAGCACATACATGATGACCATAGCCTTTCGAGCGTCTATCCCAGCTTATGATAGCTTTCTTTTTCATCACTTGGCCACGCCCCCCCTCAACTCTTGCCTTATTCCTCCCATCCTTCTTCCTCTCTCTCCATTTTTGAAGAGAGAGAGAGATCCCGCCCCCCCACGACAACTCGAGAGACCATCTCCGCGCCGCGGCGGCCAACCAACTCCACGAATGCCATCGCGGGGGAAGTCGCCCGCGGGTTCCCTAAACCAAAAACCCTTCCCCCCTTCACCGGGAATAAAATATCCCCACCACACATATTATCCCTTCCCAATCTCAACCACCCTGAAGCCACTCCCTGTCCAAAGCCCATGGAACACACACACACAGAGAAGGGGAAAATTGCGCTCCATCAGAAATGCTCAAATTAGATCTCCACCCCAGATGTTGTTCGGTTTTACCGGGGAGGGAGGAAGAGAGCCTCCGGGGTGCATATCTGCTGCTCTCCGCGAACCGAGAGGCGGCCAGGGGAGGGAGAAGAATGCAGGGGGGGGGGGGGGCGTCGACGAGGCGTGGCCTAGAGAGGGGACCGGAGCTGGAAACGTCCGGAACTGCGCCGCGGATTGCTCGAGATATTGCCGTCGTCCTTTTTATTATACCAATCTTTTTCCATCCTCCACGAGACTGCCTCCACCGCCCACCCGCGGATGGCGGATGATAGCCTTCCACTTTTCCAAAATGGAGGAAGACTCCCGTCGCCCATCCTCGAGTTTCCTCTCCGGACGTTTATATCAGAAGAAATTCTTTCGTCGTGAGATTTAAAAAATAAAGTCTTTGGCATTCAAAAAAAGGGTTTAGGATAGGCGGTGAAATAATAATATGATATTACTTTTTTAATATAGCGACTCTAAAGGCCTGGTTACACGGTGCATTAACACGTACAAGTTAATGTACGTTTGCTTGAACGATTTTGGTGGACCGAAACGGAAAATGTAGGAATGCATGAACCAAATTAGAACTGGTTCTATTTTCTGTGCATGCATTCGCATAAGTTGGGTGGTTACACGGTGCAATTTGGCGTTCACTCTCGCGTTCTTACATTTAGACATTAACCCGCAGGTGTTAATGTATCGTGTAACCAGGCCTTAAGACCGACTTATGCATTCCTTACAAGATTTATACATACGATGCGATTGCTATACTGCAGCCCTTAATTTCTCCCAATGCCAGTTGTTTCACTTCCGTTGCGGTACATGGGTTTTTACACCCGAAGATAATTATGTATTATTTGTTGGTGTATAATACGTGTTTTTAAAATCCGATAAAATTCTAAAATTAGTAGGAATACTTCAACTCTACATTTATCTCCATATTATTTTGACCCTTTTATTTATAGGTAATTTTTTTCTCTCAGCTGTCTCTATGTGTCGGGTGCATTCGTCTTGATTAAGATTTACATGGCAGTATATACCGATAATAATGCATCGATCTAAAAAGTCGTGGATTGTAATAAGCCATCATTCTCAGGAATAATTACAAACTGTACTATGTCGTCGGTCATTGAGGGTGAGCAAAGTTGGGGCACGAAATCTAAAAAAATAACTACTCTAATCCGTATACATCTGAAAAATCTCTGGAGTGACTGATTGACTGAAATCTCATCGTTGACTGATTTTATTATAAATTTACCACCGAAAAGATATTCGATCATCACGTGAGTCAGTTCAACTCATGATACCAAATTCTTAAGGAAGAAGTTAATTAAATTCAATATACAAGGAAAAAATGTCTTTTTTGAAATATCTATTGGTAAATTTGGGTTGAAAAACATAATTCCATTAGAAAGCTATTACTTTTTATTTCCCTCAGTAAGTCTTAACCTCCGCAGCTACGTTTTTCAGGATCAGGTAAGATGCAATGCACCGCATTAGTTTCTGAATGTACTAATATCTCAATTCATGTGAAAAAATATTGAAGCACGCCCGAAATTTTGATTTTATAATTAATGAAAATTAAATTCTAGTGATATAATGGCCATCAGCTCAATTTGGAAATTACTCCCTCGATGTAATCTGAAAATGTCATACCAACGCGGATTTTTGTATATCTCACTTCAATAAATTCAAAATAATAATCATAAAAACAAACAACATTCCATACAAGGGCCACTTTACTGAATCATGAATGCAGATGCTAAAATAATACTAAGTAAACCAACAATCACGGTCCTAAGGCCAAAAATAAATATTTATAATTCTTTTACATAAAGCAAGTTCGCAAGCCTTATATGCGAGGTACCAATGATAAATCACCGCATTGCAGTCACAAAAAAGTTTCAACTAAAATCGCGGCCAAAGGTTGGTGCCCACGTACCACGGAAAGAGAATAGGTGCGGCACTTCAAAAGAAACCGCTTGCGGTGTTCAGCCCATTAAATCCTGTCCGCCAATACATCACACGTTTCCTGCCTTCTATAGCCGCAAGTACCTTCTGCTGACTCGTGATCGAGAGTCCATATTCATAAAAAGTAAAAATTGGAAAATATTTAAAATGGAATTGGGGTTCAAAGGAAGACGTATTTTTTTCCGTTACAGATATTCAATTTAAATAACCATCCCTAAAGCCATATCGAAATTAGACATCCAGGGAAATAAGTATTGAGTCAACATTGAGAACGGATATCCATAGGAATTCGTTTTCCCTCGAACAATGGGGGATTTTAATAAATTCTAGGTGGGCCTCATTGTCAGTTGTCAAATATCTCGAACGTGCACCTTCTTTTCTGTCTTTTGTTAAACGCTGGTATCCTAAAACCTACGCCACACGCCTGCCGAGACAGATAGCACGTAGACTCTTAGCGCCATAGTCCACGCATATTTCAAATAAATAAATAAATTATGCATGCATTCACTGATACCAGGGCACGATAACCTCTTAAACTTACACAAAAAAACAGATGTACCTAATTACGAAGGATGTTTTCAAAGTCTTATAGAACGATTTCATGGCCTCAATGTCTTATTTATTCATTTTAGGCAATGTTAAAAGGAATAGAAAAGCATTTATTAGCCTTCCGATCCTCTCCAACTGAGCTATCTTGATCACTTGTTCGGTACGTAATTTATTACCGTTTTTGGTGCAAGGAGGTTCCTCCTCGATTTTATTACGCGATCCCGAAGGGTTTATAAGGTATTACAGAGTTTAACACTTTAAGTCTTCACTTATACTTCCTACGCCACTAAGACGTCAGTTTCTGAGATCCTGCAATGCTGTTCCCCTGAACATCCCTTAAATTTATTTGTTGGACTTTATTCTTATGATTTTCATTCTCGCCTAAAATTTCGAAACGGTTTAAAAATCGCGCGCAAGAAAAACAGCCAAATAAACGCAGTCATCCAACCAAAATGCACATCCCTCGAGAAGAACATGGAAAACTTTTACAATGATACAAATCATTTACTTATTTCCCTGGTCTCTCGAGAATCTCCGAGGCTTTTATATCATTAATTTGTAATGGGAATTGTAGAGGATAATTAAATAGCGGCTGCTTCCTTATTAGTAGTTATCCCCACCAATTCGAACAACAGGTCATCAGGCTAAAATTAAGAGGCTCGACAAAAGTTTCCTTAGACGACACTAGGGTGAGCTGTAGCAAGGTTCATCAGCCAAGACATGCTACGTCAAAAAAATTCCTTGAAAGAACGAGTTACTTCCTAAACCCCATCTCGTCGAGACGACGATAAAGCCACACGTTCCTGTAACTCATAAAAATAACACGGCCTCGCCCCGATCAGTGGATATAACGACCACTTTTGCGGGAGCACGAGGGTTGGCAATTTGATTTGATGGTTCTGAATGACGCTGCATGAATCACATGACCGGTAAAGACGGGTAAAGACTATGGGAAGCCCGGGGGCAAAATTCCCTTCGCGGTTGCCGCCTTAGAAAATTACATAAGAACGGCTATTCTTCTCGTCATTTTTCAAGCCTTAACGTTCAACACGATTATCACCCCCAGTATTTATTATCACCCAAAAATCAACAGGATACCTTCAAGGGATTCTGACCACGATTCAATTGGACGAAGAACTATACCTGTTTACGTTGGTCACGACTCTGATAGTATTTCTCGGGCTTAGAGAAGACCATTAGAGCCGGAAGAAAAGCCAAGAATGAGAACGCATATAAAATCTGAGGGCTAACTACGATAAAAGGTCGGGGAATGCCGTGGGAAACTATGCGAGTATTGCTTATAAATAACGGGAAAATTCTTCAATCTTACATTTGACTGACGTTTTATTCAGATGTCGCCGATTAATTATGGTTCTAAAAACTTTGCCCCGGCTTATTATTAATGCCAAGAAGCATGATACTAAGGAATTTTAATGCACATTAACGAAGAAGTGCACCGTAATTTTCATCTAGCAGCCCAACCATCCGGACGTCCATCCCTTACGGGAGGTGGGAAAAATAAGAATCACTCATTATCACAATCCCTCCCACTCCCGCCACAAACCATCACACGCCTCCCCGCCCACTTCACTTGCTCCGCTCCCCCCCTCCCACCCATCTCATACGTACTTCCCCACCTCCTAACCTCATCTTACCACATGCAGAATTTTGCTACACTTCATAGGGCGGGAGTATTAGGGTGCGGAGGTAGAAGATATGAACAAGGAAATATTAATTGTGAAGTACACCTACGTTATTTTATATCCAGATAATGAAGAAGATGATCCTAAAAGGATTCAGATTCGCATTGAAATAGATCATTTTGGTTTTCAAAAATAAGTCAATGATTAATTGGATTAACGTAAAATGGTAATATTTTATTCAGGTGTACTCAAAACCCATAACCCGACAACACCCTGCCACTTATCTCCTACATCAGTGTCCTACAATCATCAGAACATGGTATGGACACTCAGGGTTATATTTCATGGAGCCCTAGGACATTTTCTATGCATACAGGTCGGAAGCTTTTGTCAATATTTCCCTCTATCTTAAATTATAAAAAAATACCGTAGTATTTTTCTTAATGTATGATCTTAGGATTTCCCGGCTTATCAGGTGCAGAAAACTTTCTCGCGTATATCACCGGTTAATGTTCTCCATACGGGATCGGGTTGGTGTGGTGGCTAGAGTGTTGGCTTCCCAACTCGTCGGCTCGGGTTCAAATCCCGGAGGAGGCAGAGAATTTTCAGATTCCTGCTTGAAGGCCATGTGGAGGATATCTCAACCGTAACACTCCGTCCGTTGGATGGGACGTTAAGCCGTGGTCCCCTTGGCGCCTCTGGTTAAGAGCACGCTAATGCCGACGCCGGGTTTCTCTCCACCCTTCCTTTGATGCCCTTCCCTCATGGCGCAATTGACCTAATGTCGGTCGCATCCTCCAAATACCATACCATGTTCCCCATATCTCCCGAAAAATTCATTCAGAAAACACCCTGACGATGAACAGCAAGTCGCTGCTCGAAACGTCGGGAGATATGAAGAACATTAACCGGTGGAAACCCGAGAAACTTTTCTATTTTTCTGTAATTATAGAAACCGACACATGTTGACAAAGCCCTACTTTACATAACACAGGATATTTCAAAATGATAACGTAAGCTTTCAACCTTGATTCGAAGGAAAAATGACAAAATCTGAGCTGTCGAGAGGGAGTGATGCGTGTTCTTAAGGGTAAGACAGGCATAGGCAACGGAGGGAGGCAATCCATAGGAGAGGTTGGCATGAGAGCGAGGTGGGGCGGATTGGTGAAAAGCATTAGGAGGGAGGAGGCATGGGCCTCTCTAAGCTGTCTGACACCTGTCGTCTTGCAAGAGAGTGGCCGCACCTGGGCCACTTGGGCCTCCCCATTTGGATCATCTAATCTCCCACCCCCACCCCCATCCTATCCCATCATCCCCCGTCATTCAATTCCTTCCCTCTTTCCCAGCTTCATACTGCGCATAACAAACACTCCAATCCCACCAATTCCGTTACAGGCCTACACTCAGGACGCCGCCGCGCCGCCCGCCGAGGTGACCCTCCCAGGACTGGCCACCGGCTGAGGCAGTGGCCCTAAGCCTATGGTAGCCTGCGGGCAACTGCGCCTTAAATTGCATCACGAAACGAACTATTCCTGCTTACTACTACGATGAAATCGCTGGCACAGCAATGGCTCCACCTGGTTTCGCTAGTTAGTGGGCCCTTCTCGCTTCTGTAGCGTTAAGGTGTTTTTCCCCGTCCCATTCCTTCCAACCCTTTCCCTACCCCAGAGGCGTCGTTGGGCTCCTATCGCGGCGGCGCCTCTTTCCTTTTTCCTTCCTGTCCTCCGCCGCCCCGGGTGATCGAGCGTATCAGCAGGATTGTTGGGTCCCAGCCCAGGTGTGTTGTGCCCTCGTAGGGCTCCCCTTGAGCCCTCATTCTTCTTAACACTACGACACCGATCAATCGTAACCCTACCCCGACTTTCACCTGATTATTAAATGATCTAGTAAAAAAGTCGTCAGAAAACTTTCATAATTGCAATTCGAAATCATATTTGCCTCCCCTCGTTCAAGATCGCCTATGCTGGAATATTTTTTTTGTCTGTCCACCAGAAAACAGGAAAGACTCGTACTGACTTAGCAGCTCGCTGCATTGGTTTGACCAGACTCTGACTTTTTGGTCGATACTACGCTATGTATTTGAAGATTGACCTTAATAAAAAATAAGCATTCCCTGAATTTGAAGGGTATAAAGATTTGGAAAATCGAGTATCCTTCTTCCCAGAGTATTCTGTGGATTGCAGAGGACAGCGTAATACTAACAGACAAAATTTTCGGTAGGTCTAAATAATACAGTAATTGAGCATAACTCCCGAGCCAAAGCCGAACATTGAGCTCATGAGATGTTTGATCGTTCCTCATTTTAAAAATAAACATTTTAAGCCAGCGATGATCCTTCATTCAATCCTAAAACCTCCCCTTGGATAATCGAGGAAAACCGTTGGAAAATAACTAAACATCGTATGAAGATTTACACAAAAAATCAAGTCCTAATAGTCGCGCTGTTATCCACGAGCGCTGTGCAATATGTAAACAAGATAAATTTGCGAAGTTATGCAAATTTGAAATTTTCGAATTATCGATGACAATTGAAAGAAATACAAATTGTATACCTGATAAAAATTGATGTTCATGCGGTAGAGGCAAGATCTGGCTTAACGAGGGATATAGGAGTCCTTCGGTGATAAGTATGCCAAAGTCGATTCACTTACTACCCATACCGAATAATCTTTAAGGCAGGAATCAGCCTTGCTATGGTGGCACAACTTCCTAACGTGATCTTTCTCCTTGATTCAGTGCTACTTCATCATAAACCCCAAAAATATGGATGCCTTCCACCCCATCCTCCTCTGTCACGGTATTCTTGCATTCATGTCGGCGTACACACATTATTACTCTCATTACCGGTTGTCTTACGTGATTCTTTATCAATACATGACTCCCTAAAAAAAGTTAACACCTACTTCTGTAATACCAAGCCCCTATCGAAGACTCCTAGCTGATTATTCTTTCTACACCCTCCTACAATTCTCATCCCGAATAACTTCAATCCATTCTATCTGCGTAATACTTTAAAGTTCATTACAACACACATTATTCAACATTAGGTTTTCTCCGAAACCAACAATGTGAAAAATCCTCTCCCATTTTTACCATCTTTCCCAATTTTTTTACGCAAATAAATCTGTTTATCACCTGGAGGGTAATATGCTTTCACTCTATTGTCAAATTGTTATTAACTTGTATTAATTAATATGATTATGTACATACCGAAAGAATACCGAAAAACCCTTGAGTCATCGCACTGAAGAAGGCACTTACCTGTTGAGAAAAAAGAGAAACCATTAGTGAAAATGCGAGGAAATCCAAAAGTATAAAAATATCATTGAAAAAAGAATGGAATGAATGAAATTAAAGTCATCAGACAAACATTATGAAAGTAGATTCATAGCCACTAATTGAAAAAAAGACAGCAAGGCAGCATAAAATTGATTTGAAATTGAAAGAAGCTGCTTTTAAAAAATGACTCCACATCGGATTGATTTGGCACTAATATCACAACGTCCTCATCCATTAAACCAAACATAGAGGAAATTAAACAACGTACAGTTAAAAAAAAATACATTGGGGAAAATGTGAGGAAATTTCCCGACTCCCAGGTCAGTAAACTTTCATTTCTTCCTTAATTCCATCCCTTCCTTCATTTGACCTCCTTCAAGTTTTAAAATATTTATAGATAGTTTCATGGGTTTCACGAAAATACCCCGCTGAAAACCCGAATTTGATCAGAATGAAGCCTGGGGCCAACCACATAACAGTAAACACCACCAGCCACCTCCAATTCCATTCTGTCTCCCTCACCTCGGTTAACCCTTGTTTACTTCCTCATACGCACCATTTAAAATCAAATTCCATCCGCCAGCAGAGCGGCTCTCGACCCCTTCCCAAGCTCATATCATTTAGTACGCCCACTCCATCAAACCTCCACCATTCCCTCCCTGCCTCCCCACGGATACCCAACGCCACGAAATAAGAAGAACAACCCACCCTCGTCACTCGGCCGTCATATCCTACACACACGCCTCCCAATCCTATCCTCATCTCCCTCTTACACTCTCCGCCTCCACACTACACTCGTATTATTCATTAAAAAAAATAACAATTCCTCACCCTCACATCTCCGCGGGCCCTTTTCTTTCCCTCGTATCAAAACCAGTTTCTTTCTTCTCTCTCTCCTCTTCCGCCTTATACTCCAAAGTATGAAACGTCTTGGCGCCTCAACAGGGTCATTTCTGTCCTTCACCCTCCCCCCGCCCCCTTTCCCTTGATTCCCCGTATGTATACTCCCCGTACGCTCGCATATACGAACAATTCTTTTTTTTATTTTTCCTCCCATCCGAATCGTTCTCGCTTTCCCGTTCTCCGCCTCGCCTTAAACTATTCACCACCCTTTCGTCCGACCCATCCACCTCTCCCACTTTTTTCCCGCCTATTACCATCATATCGCCTTAAAAATAACGTCTACCATTCCCATTTTTCCTCCTCGATTGGAAGAGAGGGAGAGAGAGATTCACTCTCCACGAGGGCCTCTCAACCATTCCTCACCTTATTCCCACCTCTCTGCTCCATCTTCCCGTTCGTAGGATACCTACTCACTTCCCATATGTCACTCTAAATTGACGACGGCGGAGAAAAGAGCGGAGAGAATAAGGTAACTACTTAAAAAGTCTCCTCCGCTCTCGCTCGTGGCAATTCGAAGGGGAGAGAGAGAGATGGAGAGGCGAGTATGAGGCGCAGGGCAGGAGATCGAAGGGTGAGGAATCCGAATGGAATGAATAGCACTTCAAGGGATGAGATACGATTGGGTGGCTCAGAGTCGGTTCCGTGAAGACCAAACCCGGAAGGCCCGTCTCCTCAGGCAGACGATGGTAGAATTAAGAGGACGCATCACTCCTTCTCAACCGGTCGTGAATCACCTTATTTTTGGGGATGATTTACGCGAGTAAAACTTTCGCTTTCATCTTAAAAATTACCGAGTTTCTAATATAAAAATTCGCCTGCGATCGTTTGTATCTCGGCTATAAAAATTTTACGCATACAAAAAATATTGAGGTGAAATTTTAAAATTGGTTATGCGTGCTTACGTTTTTAAGGGTCCGCTCCATTTACCGAGAAAATTTCAAGATAGTATAGTGCGTTTTCAATGAGCATTACGTTACGAAAAAAAGACCAGGCAAATGGGAGGGATTCGCCCTCTTAAGGGGTGGCATTCGCTCAAAATAGAAAGTCAGGAGAGAATCATAAACTCAGCGTCAAGGGAACGAGTGCATTTTAGTATTTTGACAGAAAGACTTCAGCTTCCCATGACAATGTGAGCATATTTCTCCTTGGTCCATCCAAGTTCTCCACTTCATACATAATCGTCTCTCCATTTCGAATCCAAATTCGACCAGGTATTGTAGCCAAAATATCCGAACTAGCCCTTTTGACTCGAATCAACGAATTGAAGGGGTGGAGAAGGAGGTGACTCCAATTTCTCCAAGAAAAAATAATTTTCTGCAGTTATGTGCTTGGATATTAGGAGGTTTTTACAAGTATTCCAAGCTACTAAAAATGCATGCTTGAGGAGACTTTTTCATTATTTTTCGGTAAGTTTTCCTTGAAGGGAGGAATTGTTTATTCTCCACACCACTCATATTTTTTTATCTTCTGAGAAAAAACCACTTCCCGAAAAGTTTCATTAATGCATCAGCAATACCATAAACTGTGGAACTCTGCTCATATTTGCACTGTTAGTATCGACAATATTAGTCGAACGTATGGTTATTATTAACTAAACAATGACTCAAGTGATAAAAACCATAGTGATATCACAATTTCATGGCGTATAGGAATAATTAAGGCGACAGAAACTCGTTGAGAGCATAACATATACAGCGACCATATAATATAGTGACCGTGGTTTCTCAAAACCACAATATTTTTTTACCATGACCGTGATGCTCCCATGTTACTGCGATAGTTTAAGGCGCAGAGAGAAATCATCTAACAATTTTTCCAGTTTTCCCAAACACCTCAAAGCTCGGCTCCGTCCATATAAGTTTTCATCTCTAATTTCACGATACAGTGATTCCGGCTGGATGCACAGGAGGATAGTGGAATGATAATTATAATTACGGCGTCAGAGGGGAGTAGCCAAGTGTCCTCGCTAGAATTAGTTAATTATTTTTGCCTTCCTGTTTTAATTTCCTTCTATCAAAGAGAGGGAATGAGTTTCATGGGTTCGCCTGTTGGCCTACTTGGCAAAAAATATTTAAGTTATCCAGTCTTAAGATCTACTTCCTCTGACAACTTGAATAAAGGCCTAGAAACAACGTGCAAAACTCTTAACCAATAAAGAAGGATTTTGTGCTTTCCCGGCGAATGCTGTAGATAAAATCTTAACCAATATAATTACGGAAAGATTACATAATTGCTCGTGGAATTAAGTTTGTGGCTATAAAGTACACCTTAAAAGATAATACTAATTTTGGAAAACACAGTATATTATTTCGAGTGTAGATCAACCTGGTTAAATTTAGGCGATATAGAATAATAATTGAAAAATTTGGCGAAATCCTTTTTTTATTTTATAGGAGGAGGCTTTCCATTGTTATCTCTGTGATTTACGTGACCATTATGCAATCTGTAAGCAAAACGTTTCGTTCTACAAGTGTAGGTACTAAAATTTGGTTCCACCTGCCTCCATCGAAAGAAGCATTATAAATCACAAAATTTGGACGAAATTCAGTTTCTTAATTGAATCAAAACAATCCGTTTTTCCTTGAGTGCCTGGAGATTAAAAAAATCCAAGGATAAATAAATAACTGAAGAATTCCATGCACCATAAGGCCTTCATCTTAATCTGTGACAGACTTAACTGATGCGTGAAAATTCGGGTCTACGTCAATTTGATGGCCAAACATATATTTCACCAGAACAACTCACACCGACACCTAGTTCTTGCATGCTTTTCTTACCGTAAGACTGAATTCACAGTCTCTCATTCTCGACATTAATGCTTACATGCATCGAAGGAAACAAATGAAACGTAAATTCCGTTCGACATTCATTTTTCACTGGCCTGCGTTTCGCTAAGGAGGACTGTTCAAATGGCTCCACGCACCTTAACTTCACGACTCGATATAATCGGGGCTTATAAATAGACTTTCCCAATGACGCATTAAAGCATATCTTACTGACTTTATCTCCTCCAAGAGACGGGAGGAAAGGAGGACGCTATGAGGAATACTATGATTGTGGATTTATGGAGGGAATCCGCTGAGGAGTAAATCATCGCCGTGTCTCGTCGCATTTCAGTTAATTTCGCTGCTTCCCAGCATTCATGAGCGGATGGGGAGGGGGGGGGGGACGCTCCTACTACACGGCACCCACCGCTGGTTATTTATTGCAATGGGACAGCGCCACAAAGGTACGGCTGGCTACCGCCATCTTGCTACCGATTAAAAGCATCCAGGAAAAAAAAATCCTCCTCCCTCCCCGAGGGTCTGCATCACGGTTAATATATTCGGACCTCTCATTCGCAACTGCGAGCACGCAGATACACGCTACGACGTGCCTACGTGCCCAGTCACACTGAAGCGTTACAAATAGCGGAGATAACGTGCTTGGAGAGGTGATTAGGCCCCCGGGTCGGGCACTTGCCTTTTGAATGCATCTCGATTCAAGGGTGTTTCATTTCTCCCACGTAACGGGTTAATGGCGTCGGCATAAACAATGCCACGATTCGGTAGTGCATCGCTTCTAATGCCATTCATAAAAGGCAAGTGGCCAACCTCGTGACACCCGAAACTTATCGCGAACGTCAGACAATCCCTCGCAAACCTTAAGAGGACTGAAAGCCTGACGCTAGCAAACTAATAGCAGCAAAGGTTCCTGTGTATCTCTATGAAAAAATTATGCATTACAGTATCATGGTATAATTATAGTATAGCACAGAATGTATGAACACTTTATATCTAGTTTTTTCCTCACGTCGTAGAAACTTTGGAGGAAAATTTCGAATTAGGCACAAGGAAGTAGAGATTAATAGGCATGAAAACTATCATTTAGCCGGTGAGACAATAGGAAGCTCTAATTGTAAGTCCTTCAAATTAAACTGACTTCTAGAGAAATGAAACGGATCACAATTATTATTACTATTCACACTGGTATTGTGAAAATCCATTTCCAGCGATAAAATAAATTACCTGGGAAATAAGGCCGTTTGGAACATTATCTGAAGAGATCCAGTACAATGACGGTCATTCTAGAAAGAAAAGTTCAAACGTCATATGTGCAATATCAAATATTGCTACTTCCGGCTACATCACAATAACAAAGGTTTCATCAAACTTACCCTTCATGTTTCCATAAAACTGACATGCAACACTCATTTTGCCCATAAACGCTTTAATAATTGACTTATTTTCAGAGAAATGAAATAAACTGCCTTAAATAGTCAGAAAATTACAAGACGCAAGGGTATTCACACAGTAAACTCACGTATTGATGTAATTAAGTCTCTGAGGGGATTGCCAATACAAATCTTCCACCGGATAACCTCAGTTTCTCCAATATATTTCTCAATTCAAGCAGCTAAAAGATACATTTACGAGCATCGTATCTCTTACCGACCTGCAATTACAGATTTATCAAGAAACGCAAAAGAAATAACCCCTCTATAGAAGAAGTTGAAAATAATTGCTCGATGAGTACTGGTGACGGATTGTGCATTCTTAACGGTGCATAAAGAATCTGTTGGTAGTATTTCCTGATGGACGGTGATTGCTTCAACAACGGCCGCTATAATTTTTGACGTGAGAACTATTTCCTACCCTTGTGTCATCGAGTTCCAATTTCCACGCATCCTTCCCATCTCGCATCTTACGTCACGCTACCACCTTAACCATTAAGCATCTTTCACCTCCTCATCCTAATGAGCTATCAAAATAAGTATCAGGTGACTCCTAAGAGCCAATAGAAGTACTTTTAGTTCCTGCAGTCAATACGTGTGCTTTGAGAGACACAGAAAATGCATCAACGTATGAATATTGCGTAAGTTTTGCTAATAATATTATTCGCTGAAAAGTGAATACTTACAGCATGTTAGAGACAATTTATAAGATCTATGATCCATTTCCTCCCTCAGGTACTTGGAATAATACTTTATTCTCTTTACAACCATCTTAGGAACAACAGAACTGTCTTCATAAATGCAACTTTTAAAAATGTGAAAATTAAAGCATAGCAAAATGATAAATTTGTTTTACAGGAATCATTCTTTTTACCAATTGCCGTCCACAATCATGAATTCTGGTGGCATAAGGATCGCCAAAGATTTTTTTGCTGTACATGAACAAACCTAAAATTTAATAACTTTACTGCTGTAAGCACTGACAATCGAAACCTTGTAGAACTAAGAATTAAATATGTGACATTACATCGCAACTATTTTTCGTGTTGGCCCCACAATACAAAATTATAAATCGTTGCAAATCTGAGCAGAAATTTGAGTTATTCCTTCTAAATAAATTCATCGAATCCAGGATTTACGCGGGTGAGTAGGCCCAAGGTCCAGCGACACATCTAAGAAAAAATCCTTCCTCGCGTTCGGGATGGGTAAATATTCAAATAATGAGTGCCGATTTCGTCATAGAAATGTCGGAAAACGTGGACCAAATCACCCGGTTGAAATTCCGACTAGAATTCCAACAGTTAGCTCACCCAGGGAGAGCCCACAGATCTTTCAAACTAGTTTTCCCCAAATGGAGCGGGCAATAGTTGTCTCCATCACCACGGCTGCCTTCCGGGGCCGATAAGGAGGAGGAAAGGAACGGGGAACCTCTTTTATCTTCATTGACTCAAGAATCGGGGGAGCCGCAGGTTATGTAGGACGATGGTAAGATAGGAGGGGGTCGTACAGAGAAAGAGAGAAAAAGAGGAAGGGGTGGAAGAAGACGAGGAGACACATGGTAAAGGGGTGGATTTTTACACCACGTCAGCGAGATTTCTTTTTACTTGCTCTAGCCAAACAGAAAGATGAGTCCCTCACCCAAGGTTGTTTCTCAACCTCCATAGTAAAGGGGAAGGGGGGGAGGTGGGGCGAAGGGGTGGGGAAGGAGGGCGAAAGGAGGTGGGGGGAAGTGAGTGCAAGGTAGAGAGAGAGAGAAAGAGAGTATTTTGAAGAAGAGGTGGGAAACGTTGAGAGGGAGAAAATGGCCCTTTGGAAGAAACCTGTCAAGGGTGGCTCTAGCGGCTGGATTTACGATTTCGTGGAGAAAAAGGGCGTAGCAGTCTTTGACTCCACGGAGCCTTCGCAGCGGGGAGCGAAGGAAGCAAGGAGGCCTATAAGGAATGACCTGCCCGGGAAAGAACCTCGGCCGTGCTCGCTGGATGGAAGGTGTAAAAGACGAGGGAGGTAAGGGAGACCGGGTCGAGTGTGTTCAAGGGGAGGGGAGGCTGAAGATGTTGCAGCATTACACAATTTATCTCGGATTTTCATCTCTACCTCGCATCTCTCCTAGATATTCCGAAAGGATCTCTTCCCGAAGGAAATGTGTTTACCTCGGCCCCGAATAACTTCCCCCGTTGTTTCGGACTCGAACTTAACATTTCTGTTTCGCTCTGCCGTGCGAGCGCGTGTCTCGCTCTGATGGCTTGATACCAGTCCCACGGTGTGGAGCTCTTTCCCAGCCACTGCGCAGGAATTATGATCACGGATTATGAGTGACGTCTCTCCACTCTTCTATGCGGCCCGGCCGCGTTTTTTTTCCTCTTCGAAATTTGATGACGCGTCGCTCACGATGAGGGATCCGTGTTCTGATGTGAACGGAAGTCTCCGCTTCGCGTCCTCCACAGCGGAAGACAACGAAAGATAAGCAATAGTTATTGGAGAAATGTCATTTTATTCACGGCAGAGACGAAGTATAACGGCTGGCGACCGATTGTCCACAAGGGGATTCCAAAAGATAGTTCGAAAACGAAAATTCCAAGTAATTTGCAGGATAAGGGCAGAGGTTATAGTAGGCAAACTATCAATACAGGAAGAATTAAATTAGATTTCATGTTTTCAGTCATACGATAGTCATATCTGAATTACGAGCAGAAAATATTTTTTTCCCATTCAAGTTGAAACTATTTAGGTAGTTTAACTATAATGGCAGAATAAAACCAAAATATATCCATAAATATTTAAAGCTTTACGAGTAAACTCTTCACTACCTGAATAAATGGATAAGTTTACATTTCTAGCGATTTAATTAAATAAAAAGAGATCAGTTCAAGCCTACATGAATGGCCACCGTTTACTTGATCCCATTAATAAAATGAAATGAAGATATGAACAGAGCCACGACTTTCTCATGCAAATTACATTAAAAGATAAAATAAGGATGCCACAGTTGTACTTATTAACAAACAACAACATTTCGGTGACAGATCTAACGATGCCCACACACGAAACCCAACAAAAAGTGATTTGGGGCGGAAGGAAGAGGATTTGACACTTTTTGGGAGAGAGAGAGAGAGAGAGAGAGAGAGAGAGAGAAGAGGTCCCCTCAGACCCTAGCTCATTATCAGGACAAAGATGCGACGAAATAACCAGGCGAGATGCTAGCGGAGTGGAAAACAGTTGTAGGGAAAGGAGGAAGAGGAAGAGGTGGGGGGATACGAGGGCAGGGGTGAAGGGGGACACGGGGAGGGTTTAGGAAATATCAGCCAGGAGGTTCCTTTTTCTTTCGACCCACGCCTTCCGGGAGGAAGAATTATGAAAGGCGCATCCCAACTGACCAACGCGCTGCCCCTTCCCCCTCACCCCTCCCCGGCCGTCTACCACTCAAAACTATAACTCAAAAAAAGGCCCACAGACATGCGGCCCTGCAGGTCGAATGCTGCGCCTCCCCACCCCCCCACTAACGCTATGTTACGTGGACCTCTCTTCTTCCCTCGCCTGGACGTCTGAAAATTATGGTCCAAATAAATAGAAGCAGGGCCAGTATTTTTAGCGTGACGTGAGATGCCCTCTTGGAAGAGATAATGGAAACTGTCAGAACCTGAATAATACGACTAGGAACACTCATTGTTGCTCCAAGTATACATAAGAACTAGTTGCGAGATAAATATACCTCCAAATTAGCACTGGAATGCATAAAAGCATGTTTTTCATGTCGAATACGCGATGGTATGTCTCTTTTTGGCATCAAAATAGTTTTCCCTTGAATTTTTTTAGTATTTTTATTTCCCCCAATCGAGTTCTTCATTCACGATTGAGATGCATTGAAAATATTGCCTGAATGCGGTAGATTGCATTCAAAGTGACTTACTCCAAAGCTCAACTTGAAATAATACGGGGTCTACGACTTCAGACCGTGTACATTAGTAAATGGTAGCCAGAATCTGTGTCTTCCCACGGATACATTTGAATAAAATTAGAAAAAAATGTAAACCAATTCAAAGAAATACTGAATATCTAACAAATAAAAGAAAGGGAAGAGGGCATGAGTAAATCGAATTGAATATCGAGAAATGCGTTTTATCGACGTTAAACTAAAGAAAGAACATTATATCTGAGGATTTAGCTACTCATTGATCATGAAATTAGCACATTTTTTCACTTACTCGTCCAAGCGGTACGTCAGACGGAAATTTACCAATTAAAAATAGTTAAAATATAGGAAGTTACGCCTATAGCCATATTTACAGACTGCCTCATTTAATGTAATTAGCAAAAACAGAATAGGAGAGCTTGAGCGATGCATATGGATAACACTGTCACTTGTGATGAAATTGCAGCGACGAAAGATGAAAGATGGAAATATAAACGCGAAAGCAGCATTCAGAATCGTTCACACCTACTTTTCTGGAAAACTGACTGCCTCTAACCAGAGAACTAGAGGGACATCTCAAGCGAGGACGAGGTTCTTTCACTCCGTTGGCTGACCACCCTGAAGACTTGTATTTTCGTTTCCGTACCAGAACCTTTGAGCTGAAAAATCCTCTTTGTTATTCTTCCACTTCATCGCTTTCCTCACAAAAATCTCAGCCGGTTCAGCTAGGAACCAATCCCGAAAGCATCTATCCTTCTTTCAGCTTCTCGGGGACTTTTGAGCTGGGTCTTCTTGAGATGATCTGATGGGCAAAAAGAGGTCCCTTCCGCTTTTACCGTTTGTTCTTAGAAATAGCCCTGTGCCCAAAAACGAAAACCTCATAATGACTTGCATTTAACACAAGCATGCAGAACGTATCGTGTCGCTACACACGGTCCAACGAAAGTTTCGCTTCCAACCTGGGTCTCTCTCTCGTACCCAAAAAGATATGGAAATATCTTGCTTGCATCAAAATAGAAGGGATTTCGTGGTTTATAGGAACTACAAAAAAGCTAAATGAGAGAATTTGCTTGGAACGGTAACCGAACGCGATCTTGAGAATGCCATTATTTCATAATACGGAAATCCATAAGCGTGGAGAGATAATAATGACTAAATATGAATTCAAACTGCGCAAATGCGATAAGGCACCTTACATTTGAAACATTAAGCGATGAAGGACAAGAACTTTTTAAGAAAATGGACGTTTAACGGTACTATTCTTATATATTGGGCTTAATGTAAATAATGAAAACTTTGACCATCGATTACGAATACATTTAAAATCTACTGCAATGAACCTAGTCAAGTTAGGGAATATGTACGTCAAGGCTTGAACCCATAAAATTCATAAATACATTCCTAAATTTTCTTTCCAGTTTTTCAGAACCAATAGGGACTTAAAATTATTCCACGAAAGCATTATCTAGAAATCAAATTAAAGCCCTCCATAAAATGGCTGCTAAAAATGAACTTAGATATATAACAGGTGGATTCCTGTGGTTACAAGTCAAAAAAAAGTAAAAACACTTAAAATTAGTCCATGACCGCAAGAATGAAATTTTTATTTCCCTTCCAATTAAGCCAGAAATTTCATCCCGGACAACTATGCGTAGGTAAGATTCGAGTAGTGAAATTTTTTAAGTTCCCCTAAATTTGTGCCACACTCGTTAACTCCACCTGAGCCGTCAGACCGAATACGGCGCAGTCATTTGCTGGGAGGGATATGCGCGAAAGACCTCTCTTAAAAACCAAAAACCCTTGTCCGGCAACCCTTTTTCAACCAAAATTTATGTATATATTTATAAACTTATACTGCCTGCCCTATGCGTCTGTTTTTATACCCCTGCCCAGGCGAACGTTTTAATTGGTCGTTGAGGTAGAATATTTCGTCCAGCTTTCTTAATAGTTGACCCTTCCCCTCCTTCCTTCCAGTCCATCCAGATCAAGTAACGAAAACCGGTAGTCTTTTATGAGCCTTTTGCTGGTTATGCTGTTGCCTACCTGCCCATTGCTCCGCTGGTAGTCCGAAGGAGGGATGGGATACATCTTGGAGGGAAGGAAGAGACGAGGTTGGGGGAGGATTGGAGCTGAGGGGGCGGGAGAATAAAAAGGCAGAGGATGGGGAAGAGAGTAAATCTAGGCGGAGGGGGATTCTACAACAAAGTAACAACATACAATGAATTAAACGGAGGAAATGGAACGATCCTTAAAAATATATTTTGTCCTCGCAAGTGGCTAATGGAACGTGTGAATATCTTAAGGCCGTTTTACACTTGCACAATCTGATGTGTGCACGAAGGCGCAGTCAAAATTGCGTCGTGTAAAGTAGTGAATTGCTAGAACACATGAGAGAATGCGTGAACGTGGAATGGCAAAATAGCCCCTGTTCTAATTGAATAGCCCCTGTTCTAAGTAAGCCCGTCAATGCAGTCGCGCATCCACGCCAATTTAGAAATTAATGCAGTTCTAACCTGCGCAATTCCGTGCCCCGAGTAAAACTGCTTTTAGATTATGTGATGGTGAAAAGTACCACTTGACGTTAGATCTTAGATTTTCCCGGCGTATCATGTGCAGGAAGGGTTCTCAGGTTCTCCACCGGATAATTGATATTATGACTCCCGACGTTTCGAAGAACGACTTGCTCTTCATCCTCATGGGATCTCCTGGAATTCTAATCTTCAGAAGATCCCCTGAGGATAAAGAACAAGTCGTTCTTCGAGGCGTCGGGAGGCATGATGCCAATTATCCGGTGGAGAACCCGAGAACACTTTCTGCAAGAGTACCACTATTTTTCTTTATGCAAATGTATCTATTGTTTTTATTTATGTATATACAAATTACAGACGTTGGGTTGCCTGGGTTTGTATAATCTTCTATGGAGGATTGCTGGAGAATAAGGAAGGTTGCTTTTTTACTCTGTGGCACGAATTAAAAGAAACAATTTCTTCAGTGCTGAATGCTGACGTCACAATGGTTTGAGAAAGATTTCAATGACAAATAAAAAGGTGATCGTCTATTAACATCCTCCCTGCGAAGCCACTGAACGTTTTCACCAGCATTTATAGAATGATAGCGAGGGAGCATTCATGGTGAAGCACTTGCCCACTAATCGACAAGTCTTGAAAACTTCGAGCAATGCCAGCTGAAATGGCCCTAGCATCGAGGTGGCAAAGGGAATACCTCTTCCCTCTATTAAGCTGAAAAGAATATTCACGTGTCTTTGGATCTTAGGGTGGGATTAGTTCCACTCTCACCCATCCACACCAACATTCTCGGGGCTGAAGCTGGGTAGCGAGCACAAGTGTATGCAGCTGTCAAAGGATCACCTAGGCCCTCTTTTTAAGACGATAGAGATGAGAACGCTTTATTTAATCTAAACATTAACTCAGGAGCATCTTTAGGCTCTAGTTAAGTTAAAAATATGTAACTAAATGAGGAATTCTGCAAGTCAAGGTGGAAGAGGAGGCATGTGTCACACTGTCCTCCGGCTGCCACACTTTTGTCGCTTCTTGACAAGAGGTTTTGGTATTCGCAGGCGCGTGCGTATATACAACACGCATACCTCGACGCAATGAACGCGGTCGATAATACATCGTATTCGCGTGACCAGGAGAGACTCTTCACAAAAAAATAAAATCGGGTGTCTGGAGAGAGAGAGCAAAAACTTTTTTACGAGTCGGCCATAACTCTTACGGCGTATCTTTCTTCCGTAAGGCTTATCTATATAGAAGACTGGCGAAAAAGACCCCCAAAATTTATTCCGAAAAACGTTGACTTGACTTTCTATGGTGATTACTCCTAATTTTTAAATGAAAATTTCCCCTCACGACATGAAACATTAATCTACTCGAAGCTTAATTCCCGATGATAACACTTCACTATTTTTTTCACTTCCAAGTAACAGTTATTCTAAATTAAAATACTTCAAGTAACTTCATTTCCTACTTGAATACCAAAAGAACAAGTACACTAAGAAACCTATAAAGATAAGTATTTATGGTTTTTCTGTTTTGCGGCAGTCAATTTCGAGAGCCAAGTTTTAGTCTCGACGAATAGGAAGTCGATTTCAAAATGAGGAGATCATTCGAAACGCCAACGTAATTTAATGTCCTTGATAAATATTTATACGGTGATGATCACACTTAAAACACATACATTTCGAGCAAAGCAAATTTTCAAAAATGATGAGAAAATCTTGAAGCGTACAACCTAATCTGAGTTTTAATAAATCATTTCATCCGATTTAAACCATTAAAACTAAATGAACATGCTGGAATGGCAACCTATTCCATTTATTGAAAACAAAAATTCCACACAATTTCAATGACAAATAAGCTATGAGTCGTGATCATGTGGTAGCATAGAGGGTTTTTGATGATGATGTGCTGGAATTTGGATTATAAGTAAGATCATAAACCTACAGCAAGCGGTCACAATCGTTTATTAGGTGCCCTGTATCACCATTAGAAGCAGTTTGCGTTCATTAGCGGGAGTGTAAATGAGAAAAAAACTGGGAGATTCAGGGATCAATGTAAATATCTATTGACTTCCGCAAACTCATTTTAAATTCATACATGAAAGAATCTGGTTGCTATTTGAAAAAAACTTCTCTAATCCACAGAGAATTATTCTTCAATCAATATGAGACAAATTACGAGGGACAAAAAACTCACTTATTAAAGACAGAGGAGCGAAAGAGAAGATCGCAACGAGTTGGGTGGGAGGAAACGAGTCGTTCATCAGCGTGGAAATTCTTCAGGTATGGCGAGAAAATTAGCCGTGAGGCGTTAAAGGGCCACACAAGACCATCACGCTCCCCTAACTACACAGGCGAGGATTCTCGTTTGTCCCATTGTCCGATGCCGATGAAGGAAACCCGATCCTGACCAATCACTTTCTCCCTCCTCCTCCACCCCTCCCCTGCTTCCACGCCCTCCCCTCCATTCCCTCAGCCTTCCACGCCACTCAACACCCCTCGACTGCCGCCTTCTCCCCCGCTTCGAGTCTTGGGAATCCCACGGCCAGGAAAAGAGCGGATTTGCAACATGAACACATGCACACAGAAAGCCCACCGTTGATGAAGATTCCACTCAACGGGGTGGGTGACAACGAAGCAGCATACCTCACCGACCCCATTTTCCACGGCGAATGGAAATCGCGGATGAATAAAACCAGGGAATGTGAAAATGTACAATATTTTATCTTTACTTCCCAAGAGGCCCGTCGGAACCGAGAAATCTCTGAAAAGTAAGAGGCTGCAATTATAAATTCAGGTGATCGAGAGAAAAAGAAACGTAGCCTAATCGTGAAAATATTTTTGAACGCAGGGGCTCTATACGGATAGGCATCGTGAACCGTTCGATCGGCAGATAATATAAGCCTTCGAGACCTGGTGCAAACGGCGGGCGGGTGCAAAAGATCTGATGGACGTATAGGTTGAGAGGTGGTGAACCGAATAACAGGAGGAGAAAGGGACCACTATGCTCCAGAGGAGGACCCTGTGGATAGGCCATTTCATTAGACACGGGATTCCGTGAGAAATTCAACAGAGGGAAAAAAGGAGAAGTCCCCCAAGGAAGGCCAAGACATTAGTACATGCAGCAGATTAGTAAGGGCACAAGTAGGATGAAAGCTAGGGAAAAAAGGAGCTAGCGTGAGAAAGGGAGATTTGGATGGCTGCAGGACAGCAATCTTATGCACAGAAAAGGGCTAGTTAAGAGACTGATGCAGCAGATGATGGAACATAGTGCTTTACAGGACGGAAACGCTGGGAAAAAAGCAAGAGAAAAGACTGAAGGCATTCGAGGGTTTGTGCACTGGTGAGAATGGAAGAGAGATTGACAGATAGAGAAAAACTTGGCGAGGAAGATATAGATATGGAGGATGAGGATAGGGGACAGAACA
The DNA here is from genome assembly GCF_921293095.1 of Ischnura elegans. Lineage (NCBI taxonomy): Eukaryota > Metazoa > Arthropoda > Insecta > Odonata > Coenagrionidae > Ischnura > Ischnura elegans. Next base: position 108,042,688 of record NC_060249.1, read on the forward strand.
GTTGATGGAAATTGCTCTTTACTATTATATCACTTGTTAGACTTTAATCACTCTTAAGGAAAAAGAAATAAAGCAATTTCCTTGGATCACGTCAATGTGATAAAAAATATTGTATCATTGATTGTAGGTTTACTTAGAGCATTTCGAGAATCACTCCGACCTGTCTCTCTTTCCACACTAAACTTCCTCTTTAAATTATAACTATTAATACGTAATATGGCTAATTCCCACTAAATGAAACATTGCTTTCCTTCCACAAATTATCTACTCGGTACGAAGTACCAATTTCCAAGGAAATAAATATGTGAAGGGAAACTTAGTATACGTGTGATTTTTGACATTAAGGCTCCGCATAGTTGAGCCTGACAAAATTAAAAAGCCAATTTACTTCACACTATGTATATAGCCCATTATCTACAAGCTACAGAGGAGACTACCTTCGGGTTTCCCGATTACATCACACAAAAATTAAAAAAAAACTATAGCATTTGCCGGCCTCGGTGGCGGCGAGGTAATGTCCTCGCCTGCCAAACAAGAGGTCGCGGGTCCGAGCCCCGCCTGGATAGTTTTCCCCGGTCCAGGGCGTGGTAATTCGTGTACGTTTACTTGTTACATTTGTTGAATACCCCGGTATAAAATGTCCAATAGGAGCTGTATCCGGTGGTTTGAGAATAAAATAAAAATTGAAAAAAATAAAATTTAACAGATAAATTGTGCCAAGCTAATGCAGTATCTTCGCGGTCCAGGAGCGATCTCGCCTTAGCACATCTCCATTGGGTATCTGCGGCTCCTCTGCTTAGTATCATAGCATTCGACAGCGGGAAAAAGGTGTGAGAGGACACGATGGTGGCGGGTCCTAGACAGAAGAGCGAGAAGGGTAAACTCTAATGGAAGACAGATACCTCAACGGCGGCGGCTGTGTTCTTGTAAGCTCTTAATGTTACAGTCGTTATCTGCTACAAACTCCCCCTATCAGCTTAGCGAAGAATCCTCTCCTTCGACCTCCTTACCCTTTACCTGCCCGCAACGCTGCTCACACACTTACTGCACCTTTTTCCCTCCGAGTTTCCCACGTTTAAAAGATTGGTTCTCCCAGCCACCACCCCATCGCTCGACTTCGCCCTCCTCCAACCCCCCCTCAACGACTCAACCCATTGTTTCCAGCTATTGCGACTGAGCGATCTCTCCCCTCCGTCTCCTCACAGAGAGAAAAGATTGAAGCTTTGTATCTTACCATCGAACAAGACCTTATGCTCCCTTCATATACAGTACGAAACTATTTAGCGAGCATAACGACATCCATTTTTGCAATCCAATCATCGAAAGTCAAATTTTATAACGCACTTCGGACTACCCAAGTTGATAGTTTCAACGTCGGTCTACAATTTTATTTGATGATTAACTCCTTTTTATAGCATTGTAATTAAATAATAGCACACTTAACAGCTGGCAGTATTAAGGTAATCGGAGCAGCGAATGGAATTAAGACAACATAAAACGATTTTAAATGATAATGGAATAAAATTTATAGCAAGATAGTTAAAAAGGATCGATTTATAAAGCTTAGCTGAAATTCATTGGCAAGATAAAATTTGCGAATTTCAAACACAGAAAAGTGTTACTTAGATTTTAATATAAACCAACAAAAAGCAAAAGCAAGTAATTGCCTAAACACATTTGAATCTTGGACATCAGGAATACAGGTTACGCATCACGCAACGCAAGATATTTATTCAAATGGAAATCAGAAACAGGGCTGTCTTCCTTTCACCAAAATGTAATCCTCTTTTAGCACTAGAACAAAGGAACTAATGCATCTAGGAGCGCGAACCAATGTGACCAATACAATCAGTTTTCATCATTTACGATTAAAAATTGTGAAGATATTTTAGCTACAGGCGAATCCCTTTCAAAAACACTTCCCCCGTCATAGGGGCTCAAATAACACTTCAAAGACCAAGGTTTGTACCACCGTCCCTTTCCTGTTTTAGGAATTGCTTCCTCCACGTGAAGATAAATATCTCCTTGGAGATGTTCCTCCAGACGCATGGGTTAGAGGGGCACTCAAATATTACACTGTGGGGGGTTTATTCTTCTTATTTGCACTTCTATCCCAGGTATCGACCCTCCCTCCCTCGCCGACACCCCTCTCCCTCGGCCACCCACGCAACAATGCGCACTGGGCGTCAACTCGAAATCCCCCGAGGAGACTACATCCGCCCTACCCTTAATAGCACCACCACCACCTTCTCTCACTCTTGGGTCGTCTTCACTTCAGAACCTGCTTGGGGAAAATCATCGCAACCTTCCCCAACCCACCCACATCCCTCCCAAGTCACAGGAAATCCTTCACTTAGCTGGATGCGGACACTAGCAGAATAACTAAGGTGACACTCCCCACATTGCTATTAGAAGCGGTATGCCAGCTAAGAAAGGTTTAGATTGAGATATGAAGGAGTTAACCCTCGCGTTCTCAACTGCCTTCATCTGAGCGAAAACCTGGAGAGTGATGAAAGACGGTATGAGTAGGTTGCACCTAGGAGACAGCATACACAACAGCGGTCGAGCTGGCTGCAGGAAAGCTGAGGGCAGCTCTGATACCGCATGTAATATGAAATTGACGAGGATGTAACAGGTACACGAAAAGGATTATTTAGAGACATAAAACAGTGTATTCAAATTCAGATACTTCCATACCATCGCGATGCCTATATTAGATGGTAATTAAACACTAAATGGTAAATTTTCACTCAAAATGAACATGTATTTTCTTTAAAACAATGCCATCGAAGGAGTCACCACCTTGTTACGGACAGATCGGAGAAGAGACCCATGCGATCACTTGAGATCGGGGATTCACTAGCCAATATTGGCTATATGAAGAACCCAAAAATCATCCTCATTCACCATTTGCTCCGAGAGCTGAAGGAAGGTCTGGGCAAAGTAAGGATAGGAAAAGTAAAATATATCCACGAGGACTGTGTGAAGAGGTTAATGAAGAATAAAATACGGACGATTCATCGAAAGGTTTCGCATTGGGCATAACTGGAGACATAATTCTGAAGACCGCGAAGGGATTGGGAACAATGGGTTACGAACTAATGGTATGAAAAACCCATAGAACGAAGGGGGAAAAGGGGTTAGTAAAACATGGAGCCACAACAGACACATTACAGGTTTCTATTGACATACAGGTTACCATTGAAGCAACTTGTCGTCGGGGTCATATTTTACACCAAGGTACCGAACTTGCACTGCACTGTAATCCTTGTGAAGCTTCAACCAACACTCTGTCCACCACACCAAACTTATCTCTAGCCACATCAAAATAGCTCACTTGAAGCACTTTTCGGGATTAACTTGGTGGTCCTCCATGGTTGGAAATTGAAAAAGACCACGTTTAGCAATAGCGGAGAATTTGACTTGAATTTCAGTGCTTTGTATACCATACCTTTTGATTATGAAAATACACATAAATACTTCGGAAGAATGCCTATAAATAAAATTATCTTGTATTAATGAAATTTGTTCTTATCAACATCTAACGATGAATCATCATCGGTGGATGCGGACACTCGCAGAATAAATAAGGCAACACTTCCCACATTGTTATCAGAAGCGGTCTTCCAATTACGGAAGGTTTAGAGACATGAAGAAGTTAGCCCTCGCGTTCCTGGAGGACTGTGTGAAGGGGTTGATGAAGAATAAAATACAGACGATATATATCGAAAGGAATGGTGTGAAACTACGTCAAAACGCGGTTCAAACATACATAAATCTCAGATTTGACCGCTACCTCAATCCAGGGCGCCACTGGGCCCGGGTCGTTTCCTCGAAGGATGGTTCCTCCTTCGCGAAATACAGCAGGAGTTCGTCTTAACTTCGCCCCCGATCCCCGGCTCCCCTTTCTCGGACCCTCCCCCTTGCAAGGGAGATGCCACGCTATCCGACACGCCCCTTCCTCCTTCTCATCAGGCCCTTGCAATCGCCGAGGGGTGCCACGCCCCCAGACCCGGCCGCTTCCCATCCCAGGGACCGCGCGCGCTTGCGCGAGCTTTTAGCGTGTGCGCGGCGCGGACCCGTCCCGTGAGCGCACGCCTCGCATCTCGCGTGACGCCCGAAGCCTTTATCCACTCTTCGTTCCAGGAAACGCGGAGCAGCGTACACGACCGACAGGCGAGGGTGTTGGGGGGACCGCGCACGGAATGCGTTGCCTCCGTAGGCAGAAGAGTCACACGAACACGTTACGTACGGTTGTAAACGTGTGTCAAGGGCGAAAAAACTGAATATCTAGGGTCACGCGTGGAGACAATCAATTTTGTTATCAACCCATATCGTCGAAGATGATCTCTTGCATTAACAAATATGTCCATCATGTATATTACACTTCACCGTGATCGGTGGGATTTGATTCCAACAACATCCCGGTACGATAGCGTCGTCACACGATTGAAACTTCTTCGTGGTACTTATTTATGAGTAATATTCGACATTTCTTTGAATGAGTGAATGCTCGAAGTGGCAACAAAGCATTGAGTACTCGTTGTTTTTGTGTGGATCTTTAAATGCATTTCTTCCCCTTAATAAAATTCCATAATGATTTTTTCAATAATCAATAATCAATCACTGAATATGTAATGTCGATATAGCATGTATCCACATGGTCTAAAACCAAACCCTATGTAATATAATCGGGAGAGTCCGATATAAATAGAAAAGGTATGAGAAGCAATGAAGCTTGCATACTACGTAGGATAAACTGCTCCAAATTTATGAAAAGATTCGATCACAAACCTCTGCAAAAAAACATCGAACTTTTGCTCTTCCGCTAGAGTAGACAATAATCTAAGAATAGCAGGTCGGTCAAAGTATTGAAAGATTAAAAGAGCCAAATAAATAAAATTCTACCACTAGGTGAGAAATAATCAATGTATAAAAGGTATAGCAATGAAAATACCTTGTATAACAATTCATAAATACTATGAGAAGGTTTCATAATAGTGTCATAGAAAAGAAAAAGCATTGTGTGCGAGCAGTAGGCAAAATTTGCAATGGGATTCCATTTATTTCCCCACTAAAAATTATATTTTCTAACTGTGATCTTCGTTAATTTCGTCCTCATCTTCATTCTGCTACAGTCATTACAACTGTCGCCTGAAGGCCCATTCTGAGCCGGTCACATTAAACAAAATTCTCTCTTTCCTACGCTACGGTGAATAATACCTAAGCTAAACGTCACGTAAGAAAACTCGGAGGGGGGTGGGGCGAGCTCGAAGATTCCAGAGATAATTCCCCCACGCAACAAGTGCCCCAGCTTAACCAACATACTGCATCTATTAAGACGTGAATAACTTTGTGGTCCTAAAAAACTGAGTAAAATATGAGACCTCCCAATAAGGGCGGAAGAGTCTGTTCAACCTAAAAAAAATAAATAAATAAAACGAAGAACGAAACATACCAAAATCGTTAAGACAAAATACACCCTGCCCAAAAGACCAGTCTTATACTTTTTTAATTTAATCCCATGTCACTTTGACGTAAAATTCTACATTTTCTAATCCTCTTTTCGTTCCACGCCCCCAAGCTCTCCGCCTCCAAATCCCTCCTCCTGTTTCCCGCCCCCTGCCCCCCCCCCCCCCGTTCGCTTCCTCTAAGGGGCCGCGCCCCTGAAGAGCCCGGGGATCATCATTCCAGGGCGTCAGTATCGCGTCCATGTGACTGACAGCGCGCTCGGACGCGCACTCCGCCCCGCTCCGCATTAGCTTTCCACGATATTCTTCCCCACCCTCCCCCTCTCTCCCCACGCTCCCCCCTCCTCCTATCACCCTCTCCCTCCGCCTCCTCTTGTCTTAGCCTCACCAATCCCTCTCAGCTAATCATCTCTCCGCTTCCCACTCGGGGATTTACTATTCCAGTTCGGAGATTTACTATTCTCTCTCACACGTCCACTCTTTGAAGCTTTCTTTGACACCATCCATACCTTTACTAATGCTACATACATATATGACACCTTGAAAATATTTTTCAAGTGTAGAACTAGAGAATGAGACACAAGTATCATAATTTCCTACATCATTGGCACAATAAATATCAAATCGTTCGCGAATTCACTTTGTGGAATGGTGACATGATAAAAGTTGTTATATTCAATATTAATTTGTTACTCTACAGGTGTTGACCTTCAGGTCATTATCATGAGGTTATAGGAAAAATCAAGCAAGAAATGATTATTTATTACATGAATATAGGTTAAAAGTCCTAATATACTTATCAATAATTAGAAAAATGAAGGAATAGTGTCCAGAAGTCGCATTTTCTCGTCTCAACCGACTGTAATCAGAATATCTGGGAAATTGAAATAATTTTCACAGCACCTTAAAGCTACATTTTTATACGTCTGACATTAAGAGTATAATTATTAAGAGCATCACTCCTCAGACTACACATGGCCTTCAACATCTGAGATTGGCGGGTTGTAACTCTAAGAGGAAATTGAAAGTTGCTGAAGCAGACCGAACCCAAACGCTAGAGGTAAGATTCAAGCTTAAACGACTTCGCAGCTACCAGAATGAAATTTTCGATTTCATAAGCGAAATGCAGCCTGAGACGTAAGTAAAAACGAACACTTGTGAAAAATATATACACGCGATGAAGACGTAAACAAGGAAAGTTAAAAAAATTCCTCTTCCAGAGATGTTACATATTCCTCAGCCGAATACTTAATTTTTTCCCAATAATTGGCTAACATCGTGCCAAACACCTCGAAGCTGATTGATGAAAGATTTCAAAGGCGTTCGCATTCAAAAGTGTGGATTTTTCTCAAACAGACACGACGAAGAAAAATCTAATAACGAACAGGATTTGGAAAAAATTAGAATTCGTTTCCGTGGCTCTGAGCACGGGAAGAGCGAGAAGATAGGCAAAGCACGCGAAGGAGAGATAAGACAGGCAAACCGGAAAAGTGGCAACATTCCCATACTTGATTCTTGATTCCCAGTCTCATTCCTATCCTCTGGTTGACGCCCAAGACTTTCTGCTTCCATCAGCCGCCAGGTGGCGCCGCGCTGACGCCGCCCACCACTAGAACACGCGCGTGTCTTAAGCCGAGCGTGCAAATGGTCTAGAGGGCTGCCAACTGTGACTAGGAGAGATACACGATTGACCGACTACGGGATCTCCTTTCCAGAAAAATCTATTTTGCCCCCGAATATTTTCAATATGTCAAGGGTCCGTCATCCTTTTACGAGGGGAGATGGGGTTGGTTGGATTGCAAGAAAGATGGCTCAGGGGCAGATTCAGCATCAAATTTGGTGGGTGGGCGTCTTGACATGGGTCAGGGGAGTATGGAATACATGAGAGAGAGAGAGAGAGAGAGAGGAGTTTCCCCGTGTAAAGTTTTCAAAAATTTTAAAATAAATATTTTATTACGTCTTTGGAGCCTATAAAATTTTTTCTCAGAAACAGTCTACTATAAACACAACTCAAACTTTTCTGACGTTTGGGACTTGTAGCCATGCATTTGCATAAACACTGCCTCTACTCTTTTACAAAGACACAAAAACTATAAAAATAATGCAAATAAAGTTTTTAAATAAAATTTGGGGGGATCATGAACCCTGTGACATCCTCCGTTAATCCGCCACTGACTTGGCTTCCCTGCTCATGGACCCGGGTTCAAATCCTAACGGTGGGGGATATTTCCACTAAGCAACGGTCCCCTTGATGCCTTACGCTATGAGCACGCTAATCTCAACGAAAGGTTTCTCTCCACCATTCCTTCCAAAACCACATCGTGTTCAGGACCTTCACTATAAATCGCCTCCTCCAAATTATATCTCCTCCAAATCTACCTCTGCGGATATTTGGTAGTGGCTACTCGATTGAAAACATTTACCGATTACAAATTGTCACATATATCGTCCTTAAGCGACTGCTTATGCATACGTAATTTTCGACGTTAAGAAGCAATTTTAGGCTATATGGCAAGCATAACTTCATAGATCATACGTATTCTGCCGACACGACTAGGTGATATGTCAAGACATGCGAATTCATGAATGAGTTTAAATTACACACATAACAAGTACATTAAACATTAAATACACCCAATATAAGCAAATTGACGATGCAGAAGATTTCCCCGGAAGTATTTCCTGACATCTACCGGTGGCAGGGAATACGTAAGATTTGCCAGAATCCCCAGGGACGTTTTTTCAGTCCTTTATATTTTCGGCTAACCCAAAAATAGACGGGGGCCATGATACACATAACAATCGCAAATAAAGAGTGAAAGTCAAGAAAAATTCACCATAACCATTCACCGAGAAAACATTAAATCATTCATAGAGCTGCGCTTTTTTATGCTCATATTTTAATAATTGTCTTTTTCAGGCATCCACTTTATCACTATACATCTTATTTGGAGCCTAATTCATACGGTAGGAGCATTATGTTAATCCGTCACCAGAGCAACGAGGCGGTGGAACTCAAGACAATCACTAAAAATCTTACGGAAAGTAAACAATTCAACTTAGGAACTTACAGAATACCCTACCCCTGGTCAAGGCGTCCAAACTAGGCGCAAGGACCCTGAACATTATTAATTATAATCGTAAGCAAAAAGGCAAGGTTAATCCTTTCTACTGAAGCGTCTCTTTAAACTCCTACACTACTTCCACACACGTCTAAAACCAATTAACGTCTCGATTCGAGGTCACATTCACTCGTCTTCCCTAGAAACAACTTAAATTTGAAATGTCAAAGAAATGCGAGAGCTTGGATATTATTGCAGTGCTTAATGGGAAACGCCGATGCCTTTAAAAACACCTTAAACTAATAACTCCATGAATAAATAAGCAAAACATTTTCATGCAACTAGAACTTTATAAAACGACACATTCGTTCGAGAATAGAATAAAATTTCCTATTTAGGAATTTGAATCTACATTCTGCAATCAAATGAGTACGCTTCATCACATCAAACGCACAGGAAACTAGATTACCTAGGCATAATCCTCAAGGACGCGTGAATACCACTTCATCTACGCACTCTATAAGAGGCAACCGTTATTAGCGCGCCTCATATTGCATTTTCATCAACGCCTCAATAATTCATCTAGAACGTCAACGTGATGTCTGACTATTACGCTGTGCTTTAAATAGACTTCGCTCCGTAGGGAATAGAACGAGAGGGCGTCAATAAAACGAAGGTAAATCCAGCGGTCAATTTCCACATTCCATCGCGGAAATTATAAAGTGAGTCCAGCGACACTCGCGCAGTGAGCGAGCCAAATGAACTCGAGTATAGGTATTCCAGTATCCAGATGGATGGATCCCTAACACTCAGATATTTACCCCAGTATCCACATATGAACTAAATTATCCTGACAGGTACTCGAGACCTCATAGAAATACTTTATTATTGTGATAGGTACTCGGGTGGTACTCTAGTACCCAAGAAGTACTCAAGTAACTGCACGAATACATGGGTAAGCGGCGAAATTCACATATACCCGTACTGTAATCGTTTAGGTTATTCATGCATTCGTCCTAATACGCAGGAATACAGGTGGCTGCAACTTGGTTGCAAATTGGTGGACCTCCATAAATTATTTTTTCAGGGATGGTGAAGTAGATACGATTACAGAAAATATTAAGAGAATTAAATAGTGGGGGATATAATGATTAAATTTTCAGTTAAAATCATTTTTAGGGACTGCAATTCTAAAAGAAAACTCCAAGAAAGCCAAATATTTCTTCTTATTCTGTTGCCAGCAAATTTAAATCGAGTAGTGCAAGAGTAGAATGGAGCATCTTACTGAATAATCGACTACCATATGGGCAATATACTCGGACAACTTCACTCAAGAACATACAATCGATACACTAACTCGTTTCCATACATACGCGGCATAGTGCCGACATAAGCAAACGAACACTTTTCCCACAGTCCCGTCTCCCCACAATGGCATTCGGAGGATGAACAGATCGCTCGCGCGGGGCTGATTGGATCGTTTCCCGGTGTCGCATGAGCGGAAGGCTCGCGCCATATGTTCGCGCACGCCACCGTGGTCGCCGGTGAGCGCCGGCGCACATTCCCGCGCCCCCAGTTGCCCCAGTGCCCTACCCACGGCACGGCGGAGCCCACTCAAAGAGGCCTCGCCGCGGCCTCTCGCGAACCGTCTTCAAGTCTCCCACTCGTGGCGGACGAAGGAAATAGACTACTCTCTGCTCTTCAATCGTTACACCTTCACTTTCACGTTCACTGATTTTTTCCTCTGTTGCCAGTACATCTAATAGTGCGCCAAACCAGGAGACGTTGCTGTGATGTGAAATGGCAAAGAGGTATCTTTCCCTTGCCTTATAGTCTGGAGTGGAAAGGGAGACAAACTTTTTGCACGACGGATTAGAAGTTATGTCTAACCTCTCAGATAGACCGAGTAAAAAGGTTTCCTATGACTTCTCACGCCTTGTGTCCCATCAGACAGTTAACTTTGTATGCCGAAATGAAGAAGACAGATGTACTGACCCTTGACATGTGGCTTTGGCGTGGCACTCTCACCATAGCTGTGGGAACTCTATCCCCCGCCAGGATTTAGATGTGTATGGTATAATATAAGACCAATAAATTGGTTATTCTGGGGAAGACACGAGAAGCAGCCGGATACTATGACAGTATAGCACTAGCAGCATTTGAAAAAAGGCTCCCTCTTATCATGACGCTCAAGTCCGTGTACCAATCACTTGGGGAACGACGTACGGCCACTACAGTACAACAGGAGGATGTTGGGATTAGACGTGTGCGCCGCCGACACGGAAAAATGGTCCAACGCTGATTCTGCTGAAAAAAATTAGCTACCAATTTGCGTCATAGAGACTTTCGGCGTTTGCGCCGCTAAAAATACCATCGGACCGCTGATATCGAATTTTTTAATCTCTGCGCACATGTCTAGCTTATATAACAAACTCGAAATTGAATGGAATTTAATTGATGAAGAGACTCTAGTGACTCAGCAACTGTGATCTATGAGAGGAATAAACAATATTTTGCGCCAAACATAAGCCTCAAACTCAACTGAGAAGGGTGAGGCTACAGACATTAAGGAGCTCTACCTTTCAAAGAAACATGGACAATAACTGGTAATTTTCACTTCGCTAGCAAAAACTAAGCGCCAGCCGCAAATAAAAAGTAGGAGTTAATTAGATACAGCATTTAAAAGCGCAGCACAAGAGTATAATTTGCCTTTGCGGAGCGAGTTCGTGCAGTTTTTACTTTCTCAAATCATATTTCATTCCGTGAAATGCAACCCTATGTACAGCTTCCCTTCCCCGGTCGTTCATTACCACCGCGGTCACCCTAACAATGAAAACGTAATCAACAGTAAAATAAAAATTTCGTCACATGCATAAACACAATAGGCACGCTTAAGAGCTTTCTACAATTCCGAACCCGAAACACACACGGAAATGGTTTTTCACAAAGAAAATATGAAGCAGCAGCGACAATATAATGGCAGGAAATGAACAAAAAAAAAACACTGGAAGACAATATGCGAAATAAAAATCCTCAGAGAGGCGACAATTATCATCGCATAGCAAAAGAGCAACCCCAAGAATATTTTAACGGACATCATTCATATCCATTTGGATGAAACTGCCAGACTAAATCAGTTTTGGCCTACGCTTCTGCAAAAACTCCCTCCCGAAGATTTCAGAGAGAGGAAGAATGCTTGCGGAGAAGTGACGTCATAAGACAAAACTATAGACTTAGATTTTCGCAATGACAAATGATACTTGCATTTTTGAATTAACGTTTACAAAATCCTCGCGGCTAAGCTTAAAGTCACCGAATGGGTCCAACAGGTGGCAGATGGCGATTCGAACCCTAGATATAGAGGTTAGCTGCGATATAAGCGGGTTTACCGATCAGCCAGCAGTCGTGGACAAAAAGCGACGGCATTCAGAGGTGGTATGTATTTATCCCTGGGTAAGATAGGCCATCTGAATGATACTTGAAGCCTGTGAAGGTACCGTGACCTGGCGACGGGAGGCCGCTATTAATTATGCCTCCAATCACCAGGGGAGGGTTGCGGCTCTTCTTCATAAGAGTGAGGGTGCATACCACAGCGGTCAGTACAGCGACACTCATTTCACTCCAGGCGTGGTAATATTTACTTTTACGGCTGTAGTACTGCGATGTTGAAGGCAAGGAGAAACTACAACATTATTATCTCGAGGAGTCACAGCTACACCATCCGTTACTTTTTATTTATTTATTGAATTATTCAAAAACAGCCAATTTACATTTAATAGACAAATTAAAATCTGCAGCTTTAACAAATATAAACTATAAAAGGGATATAAAAACAGAAAAAAGGATTCAGAAGATGGCTTTTCGCAGCTGCCTCTTGAATAATAATAATAATAATAATATCGTTTATTTTCGTAGGCACTGGGGCCCATGAGAAAATATAAGTACATCTTTCTACATTTCACATTGAGATAGATAAATAAAAGAAAAAGTAAATAAATATATATATACATATACAGTCAAATGTGAACAGTGCATATCGCCTAGTACATGAAAGAAACAATACAATATTTTCGACAAAAAAAAATAATAATAAATAATCGCACTTCGATATAACACACTAATTACAAAATTTAAGGTGACAAACAAAAGAAATATGAACAAGAGATATGAACATAAGAAAGTGAATATAAACAAGAAATATGAACATAAGAAAGTGAATATAAACAAGAAATATGAGCACAAGAAAGTGAATATAAACAAGAAATATGAACACAAGAAAGTGAATATAAACAAGAAATATGAACATAAGAAAGTGAATAAAAACAAAAGAAATTTAACTTGGGGATAAGGAGGCATTCTTCAGAAACCCATATGTGCTGTGTTTGAACCTATTGATATTTGTACTGCTTCTTATTTGGGCTGGGAGAGAGTTCCATATTTGTGAGGCGGTTACTATGAATGATTTGTTCATATGAGGCGTGTGATGTTTTGGAATATGGAGGTCAATGTTATGATTTCGGGTAGGTATATCATGAACCTCAGATTTTCTAATGAATTTCTCATACAAGTATGGCGGGTAACCGGTCGTTAAGATACTAAAGGCTAGAGTTATTATGTGAAGGGTGCGACGCTCTTTATACTTAAGCCAGTTGAGGTGATTGTAATAGTTACTGATATGGTCCCATTTTTTTAAATCGTAAATAAATCTTACAGCTGAATTCATGGCCAATTGGAGTTTATTATTGTTTGCGTCGTCTTGGTTAGTGAATAAGGCTGTGCAATAATCCAAGTGAGGGAAGACTAGTGTTTTAACTAATGAAATTCGTATGTCGGGTGTAAGCATTTCTCTGGCTCTGACAAGTTGATGTAGTGATCCCAAAATTTTACGCCTCGCATAGTTTGTTTGAGGCTTCCAGCTAAGGGTTCGATCGAATATGACTCCAAGGTTTTTTACTGTTTCCTCATAGGGTATATTGTGGCTACCGAGTCTTATTTTAGGTAGATTTTCATGGTCTAATTGGGAAAAGAAATAATTGCTCCCTATAATTATTTCTGTTGTTTTCTTGTCATTGAGAACCAAATGATTAGCCTGCGCCCAACTGTTAATTCTCTCGATGTCCTCATTGATAAGTGCGATTGAATTAATAATATTGGACGGCGATGAATGACGATAAATTTGAAAATCGTCGGCGTAAAGGTGGTAGTCACAATGCATGAGGACATCAGGGAGGTCGTTTATAAAGAGAGAAAAAAGAAGTGGGCTTAGAACTGAGCCTTGTACCATCCCCACGGGATTAGGGATCCAGTTTGACTGTAGGTTACTACTGACCACCACTGCTTGAGTGCGACCGCTGAGGTAAGATCTAAACCAGTCAACAGCACTCTTTGAGAAATTTAGGGTACTCAGCTTGCGGAGGAGCAATTCATGGCAAACGGAGTCGAAAGCCTTGGTGAAATCGAATAATACTAAGATCGTCACCTGGCGTTTGTCCATTGCCTCACGAATGTCCTCGGTAATTTTTAAGAGTGCAGTTTGAGTGCTATGTCGACCACGGAAGCCAGACTGCAAGGGGTTTAGTAAGTTAGCAGTGGATGTATATGAGCTTAATTGCTGAAATACAATCCGCTCAAATATCTTGGCAAAAGCACATAAAATTCCTATTGGTCTGAAGTCATCAGGTGTAGAGGGCTGAGGGCATTTAGCAATTGGGTGTATAAGGGAGTGCTTCCAGGTCGCAGGATAGTGTGCCGTTTGAAGTGAGGCATCTATTATATTTAGCATTTATTATATTATTTATCTATTATGAATGATCTGATAGGAATTGAAAGATCCAGGGAAGGGTGAGTAGTCGAAATTGTATTGAAAGAGGTAAAAAAGTGATCTCTGGGAGAGAGAAAGACGGAATTTAGGTTGGTGTAGTAGTTGGTTATTACGGAAGGAGCGGGTGGGAATGTGGAGTGAAAAGAAAGGAAGTATTTCTGAGGATCGGTACTTGCCATTGAGAGACATGGATACTTTACAGACATGATAGAATTCTCTCGAGTGAAATATCCCGGAGGTAAACTATTCCCCATTCGGATCTCCGACCGGGGATCACTCGAGAGGGTACATTAGATAAAATCGTGTGAGTAATGCGGAAGTTCTTAGAACATAGATGAGAAGACAAGTCTTATGAACATCTTTGGCAGAAGACGGGACAATTAGAATGAGGACTCAGGGGAGCCCTGCTAGGGTACAACGCACCGGGGCCGGGACCCAGCAATCTTGCTGATACACCCGATCACCCGGGGAAGGGGAGGACAGGAAGGAAAAAAGAAAGAGGCGCCGCCGCGATAGGAGCCCAACGACGCCTCTGGGAGAGGAAAGGGTTGGAAGGAATGGGACGAGGGAAAGACACCTTAACACTATAGAAGTGAAAAGGGCCCAACTAAATAGCGAAACTAGGCAAAGCCATTACTGTGCCAGCGATTTTAGAGGATAATCCTATGAGGAAGAATTATAATCTAGCGATCAAATCCCTAGATAGAAGACGGGACAATTTAATTGGGCACATCATGAGATATGAGGCTCTGATGAAAATTATCGTTGAAGGACAGCGTTGGAAGGGAAAAAGGTCCGAGGATGGCCATGAGAGACATGGAGCAGGTGATGAAGATGTACAGCAGAAGAATTATTTCGGTGCTGAAAGATTTGTCGATAGGATAACTGAGTGGAGAGCTGCGTAAAAAAACCCTAGGATTGATGACGGTTGATGATGATGATGATTACGAAATCAAAGCTGATACCATTAAACCACCTGAAAAAAACACTTCGCGGATACGCTTGCTATCTCATTCAGCCAAGTCTTAAATTACGAATAACTGTCATAACTGGGAGCTCGCGAATCCGCAACAACATTTTACGAAAAAACGCTACCAAATAAAAATAATAACGAGAAAAATAAAATTTTATTAGTGCAAAGATGATTTTTTCTATCAAGCAAACCTGATAACCTGATGGAAAGTGGGATAACATAAAAAACTGTGAGCACACTAGCAAAGCTAAGCGGTACACCATTTCAGATCCGAGGGCGTGATGTTCGGAAGTATAAAAAATATAGCACTCCACAATAATATTATGCATGCCTCGTTGGTGGCTAGAAAAATGAGACGGACACATAAGGTAAAAAAACGCTTCGGCAAAAAATTCTTCATCCAAACATCACTGCACCATACTGAAACAAGTACTTCGCAAGGCTGCAGGGCTCTTGATGAAGGTACGATTAAGAAGCTAACTTCACGACTGAAACCTCAAGACAAATATCATTCATATAACTCGCTTAATATTTTTTGATCGGAGATAACATCCATTGATTTTAAAAAGCATAATATAAGTATACATGCTGATTAGAAATTAGAAGTTTGAGAATCGCGTCTGCTGCATCGCAACAACTCAACGCTTTGGAATTTTCATTGGCATCATTAAAAATATTCGCTAATTCATGTCAACAATAACCCGTAATAAGAAATATAGAGTTATCAATCGACTGTCATTTCAACTATCAACATTTCTTTAATATCTATTCCTCGATCTATTCCCCGCCACAGGAGTGATTGATGAAATAGTTTATCCTTAGGTGAGGATTAAAAATAAGCCATGTAAGCTAAATTAAGCAAGTGAACGAGGCTCAAGTTTTCAAAAAGCAGCAGATAGGTCAGGAAACCAAAACGAAATGCGACTCGTGGAGCGATAGTGATGCTTCTGCTGCGATAAAAGGGTCAGGAGAACGCACGTCCACGCACGTACAGCTACTTTTTACCGCTTGCAGGAAATTAGCCGATCGTGAAAAAGGTGAGCAGATTTCTCCCTCAGCTATTCCACTCCCCCACAGCTCATACACTCGACTTTCTCCGCGAGAGTCATAGTTAACTCCCCCGCCGCCACCTCCTCCTTATCCCGTTTCCCGTGGCGCTTTCTGTCCCAAGCACAACCTCCTGACCCACGGGGAGAATGGACGCGGCTCGCGGACCGCGGCAGAGCAGCATATCAGTCAGGCCTACACAACGCGATGGAGCAGGTCGCATGAGTTGTGGTAACGACGCACGGAGGGAAATTACGAGTGGAAATAGAAAGTTCGCAAGCCCATGGGCTTCCACAAGAATGAGCGATAACTTTTTGCTGCCTTAGGTTGTACTGCTCCAAAATACCGGTAAGCACCTGCGTTCTGGCGAAAAAAAAGATTGCATTCGAGAGGCATGTTAGGAGTACAAAGAAGTCAATAGTTCGTTGCCTGGAAGGCAGAGACCTTAAATGCCTTCGTTTGGAAACAGACAAAGTGGTAAAAAAATAAAACCTCTACATCACAAAAAATTAATTAGCGTGGTAAGCAGCAGAAAAACGAAACTATTTTCTCATTTTTTTTAACTGACTTAATTAGTGACGTTTTGTAAATCAACAACGACACACTGATAGGAGGTAGGTAATGCATCTTCCATTAAATTAAATATCTTCCTCTTTCCGTTACAAATAGGCAAAGACATTCGTGATGTACAGAAAGGAGCATTCGATAGACTAATTACACGAAGTGAAAGGGTACCTAAGAGGTTGAAGATTGAACAAGGTTGTTGAAGGAAGACTTCAATTGCCATGATGCTGAATCCTTACACATAATGGGTACATTACAGTTTTTTCCATAGAAAATGATAATTTCATAAAATTTAAGAATCATGCTTTTCAAAAATGTACAGATCATACACTTTGGTTAGGGTTTCAAATCATTATTATCAAGAACAACTATAAAAATACCATAATCGATTTTATAGCAATGAAAAATTGTCATAACTGCTTCCCAGGCACCATAGCTTACACGAGATAGTTTGAAGAAGCGATTATAAAAAGACCAATAACATTTTTGCTTTCAAATATTCAAAAATTTCGATACTGAAGTGAAAATTAATCCAAAGGAAAATGTCAGAAGACTACAAAAGGTTGTCTTCAAGTATTACAGCCACCACGTACGACCACAATAATTATAGAATCGAGGTCAGAAATAGGATCCATGAGCCCAGTAAATTATATTGCATTGAATATCCACGCACAAGCATCTATCGCGCGTCCTTATCACAGCATACTATTTTACGTCCAAATTTCTACTTCATTAATGGGAGAAAACTCAATTGAAAATCGGTGATTTGAGTTTTCAACCTGAAATAGATAGCTTTAGGATGGAAAAATTCGACAAAATCACTGCATTTACATTTTGGGGGAGGTATCTGATCTCTTTTTTTTCGTTCAGTGATGCTGCCGCCGTATTCAATTTTAGGCAGGAGTGCGACCGGAAAATTGCCGGCATGCTCCAGACGAAATGGCGTTCATAAACCGACATATTAACGGCAAGTCTAGAAGGTTGCCAAACATCTATAGAGTCAAGCCAAAGCCATATCAATAAAATGAAATGATTCCCATTCTTTGAGCGCTGGAAAAAAACAGTCGTTAAAACAAACATAACCACTCACATTCCCCACCCGAATTTCTTTATATGGAAGTTTCAATTAGGAAAATGAAGGGCTACCTTGACTTAAAACATCCCCCGGTTCCAGCTGACATCCTTCATCTAAATAACCTAGCAAGTTCCCACGCAGAGTAGTAATCTTGCCTCCTGAGAGGCAAGAGGCAGGTGAAACTAATATGCAAACTTATAAAATCTCCAGTACGATGATTTGAATCAATGGTATAATTCATTTAATAGTGGAGTTAGTAAACACAAGTTTTCACTCATAACAAAAAGCTCTAACGATAACTTGAAAGCATATATCGCACATAAATTTACTGTAATTCCTTAAAGAGACATAATTTTAAATTAACTTTCTGATTTAGGATTGGTTCTTTGGATATAACTCTCCTTATATTGAGAGCTAACAAATCCTCAAATTTTACAAGGCATATAAAAATATGAGCTAAGCTATCACTTCCACATTATACGCAAAACACTCATCAAATATACGGAAAATTATGGGAAAAATGTAAAGAGCTGTTGAATTCCTGTATAGAACATTTCCCGGGGCGAAAAATAATATTCTCCTTAATTAAAACTTTTTTATTTCAAAAGGCTTGCTTCAAACAAAACCAATTAATATTTCCAATTAGCATTCAATCGATTGGGAATCAGATAACTTACTTCATGATCGTTCCTCGGGAAGGCTCCGAAGCGAATACGCATTTCATACCAAATACTTAACTCCATACATTCGTAAATAAAAAAAATAAAACTCTAACTTCCTGCACAGATGGAAATTGGATGAATGCCGGGCAGTATGGCATTAAAACTATTAGATGAATACACATATCAATCGATATTTTAATAGCCGTCAATCGTGCAATCGCGTCAATTCACTTTTGCAAAGAACAAAGATATTATGAAATCACATTAAGAATCACTTTGCGAAAGACGCAGAATTAACCATGATGACGTGAATAAACATAAGTTATACAGTTTATCAACAGACCACACGACGCGAAGACAATAGTTATTTTCATGCATTTATGTTGCAATTCAATCTTTCTACGCATAGAAAGGAATGGCCTCGCACTGTAGGAAAAATTTGTAGATGTTAAAACGCAATTTCCAAAGCTATATAGCGGCAGCGGGTAAAGCCTAAAGCTAAAATCAACAAATACATTTTAAAAGTAATAAATATAGATTAATGATAGGGGAATATTTTTTAATTTCGCTGAAAATAAAATTCCATTCACTTAGCAGTGGAACGTAATTCATAATAGGGTAGTTTCCTTCATCAAAGAAAACGAAAGGCATTGATTGCGATTCGTTACCCCCCATTAGTGTATTCATAACATACAAATTATTTGCTTTTAGGAATCTCAGTTTAGACGAAAGTTAATGGCCAATTTTAACCTCATTGAAATAGGCCAGATTGGCGCCCATGCAATGCCACTCCACGTGACGTCACAGGGACCTAAATGCTATACGAGTAGTCAGGAGTTTTACATCGTCTGAGATTACCAATGCATACAGGCATTAATAATCCTAATTTAAGACAAGCGCTACCTGCTAGCTGGGCACTCTGCTACCTGCTAGCAGCCTGCATCGTAGTGGCTCTCATAGCCTCGCACCAAGGTAGCCTCATACGGTGGCAGCCGGAACCAGAACGACGTCACGCGGGCTGTTCCCAGCATTCATACTTAGCCGTCGCGTTTTCGCGCGCTTAAAAATTTTCACTTTTCATTCAATCGCGAAAAATAGATATAGTCATATAAATATCTAAAAGCGTGAAATACGTACTCCAGGAGTTATAATCTTTCGATTTAGGCAATAAAAAATAATAGGAAACCACCATATTTGCAAATGAAAGCGCCGCGTACGCTTATAGTCAGGGGATTTGTTGGGACTGCCTCGACGCGGCGCCGTCCTCGATCACTATAGCACTATGCCAACTTGTGAACTCTCATGCGACTTTAAGTTGAGCCCGAGGTTATCACTACCTGCCGACCAATACTCCTCCCCTTTAAAAGCTCGAGGAATGCGAGATATCTTTCTGGAACGAGAGAGACGTCGTTTTCCCCCTCCACTCTCCGATGCAGATAGAGAGATACACGCGCTTGGAAAAATATACTCGTTCGCCACCAAAAGCACTTGATCTGAAATTTATACGGCACGAGAAAAGTTGACAGTCGTCCGGCGGGGATCATTCCTCGTCGCATTACTCGTGTGCCCCGCGCCTCTCGCCGCCTTCCTCCCTTCGACTCGAAAAACCCCCGCCCATGCTTCTCATCCCCACCAACACCCATTTTTTTCCTTCGCAACAGAGAAGGAGAATTCTGCCCGGCAGATGCAGGGTCCCTTTTCCGCGTCTTCCGACGAGGAGCAAGCGAGAGGGAGTGAGAGAGGGAGAGAGTAAAAATTCGCGACAGGCGATAACTTGCAGCGTGCCTCAGAATGTGCATCGGTCGCCGTCACAGGCCCCCGGGGGCATGATGGGGAAAAGGATGATGGTGGCTGAGGAGAGAAATGCGAAGAGGAGAGGATGCGAAGTGGTCGGCGAGGATTTGCACGTTTCATCCCTCCACCGTCCTGGCGTCCTGTCCGCCACGACAACCCTCAATTACGCGACTCGCTCCTCCTCATACTTCGCCGACGCCGCCCCAATACTCAAACCCTCCTCCGCCCTTCTTCTTCAATTTGCCACCCTTCCATCCCCAGTCCTTGCGATACACCACACCGAAAATCTCGTCCGCATACGTCCTCGGCAGCATAATGTATGGGCGTGACAGGGAATGCCGACAATTTATATACGACCAGCGCGTGAAACAGAATCAAATATGTATGGTTGTACTTCGGTCAGTGCTGGTCCAGGAAAATATGTTTCTAATACAGTGGTCCTCGGTGAACATCAATTATGCAGGATAACGTTGAGTAATACCCGTAAGTCAGAGGCAATCACGGAGGGGTTCTAAGCCTTTGTTTTAAGGTTTCACGAGGTTAACGCCTTCAAACGAAGGTTTCAGCATAGGGAAAATTAATAATTGCCCAGGAAGCTAGTGTTTAACATCGAACAGGCTAACAGTCTTTATGCCATTTCCACACGAAAAATTAACTAAATAGTTAAAAATAATGTCTTTATGTTCTTCATCAATATAAACTGAAGATGAAACCCTCAAAAAGAATGCCAGAATACTCTTCTATAGAAATAAATTTATAACATAAGACCTGACTGTATTGTCTCAAGCGCAAGGGAGGAGCGGCAGCATTTAATAGAGTGAAATAGAAATTGGAGATGGAGCACAAGGGCACACAGCAATGAACTATGGCGGCGGGAATGCTTGGGAGAGAAGAATCTGGAGAAATTGCAATCGCCAGCGACGACCAGGCATCTATAAACTTTATTGAGTCCAACTCGTAACTTATGCTCACTTCCCTCCAGCGTCTCCATATTCTGGCACGACCAAAGGAAAGGAAGTCTTTAGTTCGGTTGAAGGGGAGATCAAACGGTTGCTCACAGCGAGATGAAGAAAGATAAGAAATTGCGGACGAGTAAAATGTTGGATCAAAGGATTAAGATGATGTTGTGGAAATGAATGTGGGAGATGGAAGAATTTTGCACGAGTTTAAGGTATGACAGGAGGAGATAGTGGACTGAGCAATGGAGGCGGGGATCGAGAAAGAGGATTATAAGGGAGAAAGCTTGCCATGACAGAACCAAGAAGTGAAGGGATGACCCTAGAGAGAACAACGGTATGGAGCGAAAGCCTAAGGAGAGGGAAAGGCTAAATCGACATTTGCCAGGGAATGGACTATAACAAATAAACGGCTTATGAACAATGAATATTAGAGCGAAGTAATAAGGAATCAGAAAATTTCTTGGCAAAATATTTTACGAGAGCAAATTTAGGAATAACAGGTAAACTCAGGTAGATAGTAGTAAAAACAAGTAGCTGACGTAAGTGTTTTTTGAAAAGCGAATTATTAAAAAGCTTAGAATTTCTAATACACACCAAAAATTGAAATCGAGATAGGTTTTTTGTGGGCCATGAAAGTTTTACATGGTCAAAGAATAGAGCTTGGGGCGAGCTAATATGAATGGCCATCTAAAAGCGAGAGAATTAAGAATAAATTTTTTCGCTGTTGGTCGAAAAAAGGGCAATGATATTTCATTCGTTTCACGTTCTAAGAGAAATTAAAATATTTTTTATCACTAAACACGCTTTTATCTATACCTTGCCAATTTCTAAAATAATTTAAACTTCTTAGTGATTTCATCTTTCCTAATGCGATGTGATATAAAGGTTTACAAAAAATTACGTCCTCCACTAAATGATCAACAGGTCATTCGAGTGGAGGTTGCAATGGTAGTTGGAGGTTGTAAAATCTGTAACAGAGGACATTTTCATTACACAAATGAAGAAAACACGATAAGCTTAGATGAAGAGAAAAAGGAGGGTAACTAAGTGGTATCATTGGCTTACAGAGACCAGAGGTCTATCGCTAAACGACTCACACCCAACGTGAAGATTCTTCGACAGATCAAAAGGAGGTTAAGTGCCTTCAGAACGCGAACGTCGAACAAACCGCGATACACACGAGGGATTGAAGTGCCAATGAAAAACCAACGTTAGAGCTGAAGTAGATACGGAATAAAATACATAGTCCCTGTGAAAATACATCCCCGAGGCCCAGTAGGATTTCTACAGGAGCGAATTTTCAAAAGCCAGTCGCAGGGTTGGAGTGGGGAGCTTTGGTCATATTTTCACTAGAGGGACATCGAGGAGGACGGAGAAGAAGTAGTTCGGAGCGGTGGGCGAAAAGGAGCACGGAAGAGCAAAGGAGCAAAGGAGAACCAGCTATGGACGTGCTCTCTGACGGCGTGTCTTTTTAACATTTGCCACTTTTTCTCCGTCTTAGCATTTCTTTCCTCCCCCCCCCCTCAATCCAAACCGACCCATCACACCCCTCCTTCCGGCTAAATTACCCCCTACCTCCCCCAACCACTTCCTCCCTCATTCCCACCTTCTCCCCCCACTCCCGTCCGCTATATCGCAATCCTCGCTAAGGTACGGCCAACTTCCAACTTTTTTTTTCTCTCTCTCCCTCAACGGCTCCTGCTAACCCGCAGGGATTCCTCCCGAGTTGGTTAGGTATTGCGTTGCATCTCGGGAAAAAGAGAGACAGCGGCGAGATTTTTCCCGCCACCCACCCCCTCCCCACACCCCTCACGGTCGAGCCACAAATAAAAACATTCATGGAGACGCAATGATTCGGGCGAAAAAAATCTTATTTATGTATATAATCTCCCTGTCAACTTCTGTGCATGCAGTCCGAATGTTATGGCAGGGATAAAAACGCAACTGGAGCCATAGCACCACAGCTGCGAAGATAAAATAAAATTTGAACACGTTCTTACCAATTGAAATTTCAAGGGAATAAAATTTATTCTTTATTATCAGAAAAGACTAACAATCGGAGGTACTGCGCTTTTTCAAAGGTGTCAAGAGATAGTAGGCAATCAAGCTGCATTAACAGGACAATTTTTATATACGTTGCACGTTGGGCACTAAAATTTAATGAGGCCAGCTCGGTCTAAAATATTTTTAAAACGCTGAATACCGTGAACGTCTTCTACCTAAGGGATAATTTATGCCTGCTCAAATTTTACGATCCATTTGTTAGCGTTTCTCTTTTTCGAAAATACAAATCCCAAAAATAAACTAAGATGTACTGAACAGCGCGAAATTTGTTTCCAACGTCGTAAACATTCCGAAATACATTTGAATTAATAACAGTAAACCATGATGAAGGAGGGAAGATCTTGAAATCTTAATGCTAGAAAAGGTTAGCTGACAGAAAAAGTTTTCATTTTATTTCTCACTAACGTTAAATCAAACAACGGATGGAAGCAAGCTTAGCATTTTAACAGCAAGAGTTAAGGTACATTATTTTTACTATTTACTAGTCCTGCGTATCCACAAGCTACTTTTCAAAACATTAACAGTTATACTCATAGCTACGGTAAAATATTATCCTCTTAAACATAGGAGCGTATTCATGTAGAAACCCTTAAATGACGACGTGATAAATTAGAATTGTTCGTTTCCCAAGGGTATTGTAGTAATTAAGACTTTTATCACAAAAAAATTTATCACTCATAATCCGCCAACAAATATCCTCATTACTATTTCAATGACATTTTATTCATCACTTATAGTGAAAAATATGGTGCAGTGACTTGATGGCTAAACCGGGGCATTCAGTACTTGCTCTTTAGGTCAACGGTCATCGGATACGGGGACCAATGAGAAAGCACGGACATAATAAAAGAGCCGACAGCAGGTGTCGGTTTTAGCATCTTCTCCGCGATGCGGAAAACTAGCGGCAAACACCTACAATATGCCGCTTAATCCTTTCATAACAAAACACTTTCCGTGTATCTGCTAAGCGGTTCACGGGCCAAGAGATATCCGTATGTGGCGATGCACATGGCCTGCCGTGCATTAAGGGGAGACTAATTGAGTTCTCTCTTTCCTCCCCCGTTCCCACTCCAAGATTTCATCTTCCCCATTCCCTCTCCACACAGTGGGAGCCGCCGCTTGCGACTTTGGAGAGACGTCGCGAGGCCCACGCGAAAAAATGCCACGGCAGGCCACGAAGAGGATGATCGACCGTTTGTTTTTCAATCCATCATCCTGTGCGTATTCTGTTACGAGAGAACCCAAAATGAGAGCAACCAGGAACAACAACGGCTGCCCAAAAGAATGGTAAATCCTCGTACACACGTCGAAGTTGCCTTGCCTTGGTGGTAACTGCTCTGACGGTATTTCAAGAACAATATCCCGCAGTGATTAACAAAGAAGTGTCCAAAAATGCCAAACAGCTTTGTGACGAGGAAAGTGAAGAAACAAAAGAAAATCAAGAGGAGAAAAAATTATTTTCATCACCTCTGGTTCTTGTAATAATATGCATATTTATAAAAGTTTGGCTTCAGATTGCTCCGTAATAAGTGACAAATCGACAAATAGCAAGCAATGTCTACATCCTTTGCCCGAGCAGTTAATTCAGCGTTTTTGTGATCGATACATCATTTATCATAGTTGAATTTATTCAAAGTTGAACT
Organism: Ischnura elegans; assembly: GCF_921293095.1. Lineage (NCBI taxonomy): Eukaryota > Metazoa > Arthropoda > Insecta > Odonata > Coenagrionidae > Ischnura > Ischnura elegans. Next base: position 108,067,823 of record NC_060249.1, read on the forward strand.
GCTTCAACTTCGCTAATGTATCAAAGCAAGATCGACCAGGTGCAAAATCAATTTCTTCTTTCTTCCCTGATCTTCGCAGTCAATGAAACAGTAGTTAAAGTCCTTTGTTATAGCAGCGAACTTCAACGTGTAAAACCCGCTTAAGGACTTATTCCCCTCCCCTCATTCCCCTCAGAGCACCACACTTGGCTACCCTGGCGTGAAAAAGGGTAAAAGTGCTCACGGAAAGCACATGAATACAGATAATGACCAACGAGAATTCTTCTTGGCGGGGCGAGGGGGAGGGGAAACGAGGCGTGATTTAGAGCGGATGTTTAGGATCACGCCAATCTTCATGGGAAATAACTTTCCACCCAACCGTTTTTTTACAACTCATTCTCACCAAGGCGTTTGCGAATTGAATCAGGCTTGAACGAACGATTAAAGAAATAGACGCCGTAAAAATATATTTGCACATTCAAATAACCGTGACTAAATAATTCCCTTGGACGATATAAAATAGCAAAAAGTAACTTACCGATAAATGTAGGCCAAATATAATAATACCAGCCAGGTTTGGGAATAGTAGGAATAAAAACATGTTATACCGCATCCGATATTTATACATCCGAAACGTCGGAAATATTTTAGAGAATAAGATTAATTTATCAATTTTTCCTGACATGCCAGATGAGCGAGGTGTTACCAGACTACTAACTGGATATTTCACTCTTTGTCATCAGGTTAATCAGATTTATGACAATAATTAACTCGAAAATTGGATACTATGGAGTTTCTCATCCAGTTGAACACCCGAGAAGAATTCATTCAGTTAAATCACCAGGATTCAAAAGATGACTCGTCGCCGATTATTTTAGATTTATAAATGGTAAATGTTAGAAAATGAGAATAGAGTCTGGAACGCCAACTTTTTCGTAGAGAATCTCTTCGAACAGCCTTCGGAGAACCATAATCTTAACATCGAGATAACATGGAATTGAGTCAAATACTGAGCAGCTGCGCAAATGAACTTCTTAAGGCTCTCGTCCGACTAAGTGGGATTAAAATTTTCGACCTGCCTCGGAAGTGGTCAAACAGATGGCTTTGAACAACAGAAACACCGCTGCACTCCTAACCAACTTGCGCAGCAGAGAAGAGAGAACAGGAAACGGTCTCGATGCTGCAAAAGCGCTGCAATTCAAAGACGCCCGCTCTCGGTAAGTAGGGCGACTAACTGCGAGAGCTTGAGTGCGGCAGAGGGCGCCAGTAATTTTTACGACAGCCGCAAACGCATACTCCTCCTTCCTCATCCCCAACCCTTCATCACTATCCCTTGCCTCTAGATGCACTAAGGATCGACCAGAATGTGGCTCAAGAATCGCTATTTCGTAGTAGAATTAATTTACTGTACCTATAACAATAAATTTTCAAAGCAAATATTGTTATCTCCACGGCCTGTCCCCCAATCCGCATTTAATCACAGCATTTTTCACTCATTTATCATTTCATGTTATGAGAAATCATGGAATTTAAGACGGATAAATTCATCGATTTTTTCACGTGTTTACACACCCTTCTGCAAAAGACACGCGATTTTTTGTACTTTAAAAAGTTTATTAGTCACATTTTAATAAAATCAATGCCGCAATGGCAAAATAGAATGAGAAAGTATGTAATCGGTGCATGGAATCGTTACTTTTAATGAAATCAATTCTCTAATTTCCTGAACCGAGAGATATGAGGTGTTTATAATGTTAAGACTCAAGATCGCTATTAATTACAGGTAGATTTGGAATATCAATAAAAAATACTCCTGGTACTGTCATCATGTTTGAACGACTAACGCGTCTAACTAATGCTCAGTTAAAATTCAATCATCAAAAGAGAGACTTGGTGGGTAAGTCATGTTATTCGACTGAGGAAATACGTGGAACCAATGATACACGTAATGCAAGCAAGTCAACGAGAATTCGGGGCAAAAAAAACACGGCAAAGTTAAAAAACTGGCATGAGATCGGAAAAATTGGACTAAATATTCCAGGAATAAAAGACACTGTATGATTACCATGCAGCTGTTAGGGTGTACTGTAGGATTGGATACAACCCATTCACCACAAACGTGGAAATGCCGAGCAATGCACCCGTCAGATGTCACCAATTTTTCTCCGCTGCTATTTATCCCTTCCCCGGCAATGGACAGGTGGGGCAGGCAGGGGAGGATTCGGTGCGGCACGGAAGCAGCACTTGAGTCGTGACCGATAGGGGCGGAGGGATACCATTGCCAAGCGCACTTTCTTTCTCTTTGTCCTTAGACGGAGGAGTATATGGAGGCGGGGGTAGGAGGCAGCACCTACCACAATACAGCGTAGCAAGGGCGTACCCAGGCTCAAAACTATTGGGGGGGTGGGGGGGGAGGGAGGGGGCAAGCCATGGTTGTTCAAGTTATAAGTAAGATTTAAGCATGGAAAAGGTGAGTGAAACCAACATTTTAAGGAAACTGTAACAGCTTTTTATTAGTTTTTAAAATTGTTTGCTTGAAAAAATATTATTTTCCTTAAGGACATTAGCGATTTTTGCTTCTGGGGGGGAGGAGGGTAGCTGCCCCCTCCTGCCCCTCACTGGGTACGCCCATGCAGCGTAGGGAGGTGTGTCTATCGGGGGGGTTAAAGCGGATAAGAAGAAGGTGAATGGCGTAGGGCAGGGGGTGAAAGTAAATCAGGGGTATATCTCTAAATGGAGATCGCCATTCGATATTTTAAACATATAGCGAAAGCGGCGATAAAAAAATATGGAGGCGGTCGGAGGAGGCAGCAGCTACAATACAGTCGAGGGAGGTATGTCTATCCTGAGGAGTACAGCGGATAAGAAGAAGGTGAATCGCATTGGGCAGGGATTGCAGGTAAGCCAAATGTTGACTTCGGAGAACACAATTGTGAAATTTATAACACTATATGACGCGCCAAATTGATGACAATATCGCAATATTTGACGGTGCAACGATATATCGCCAATTTCTAGTAGCACAAGCTCTCTGGTGGAGCTTTTTTCCCCCACCCCGCTCACTCGCGCCGAGCCGTGACTCCATCAGGGTCCACACGGAGGTCCGCTGAAAAACGTGAAGTGGAAATAATAAAAAAAAAAGATCTCGCCGAGGAGGTAAGCGAGGTGGAGTGACTGAAAAGCATGAGAAGGAGTGAAAGAGAGAGAGAGAGGTCGTGTCTTGTGCAGAAAGGAAAGGGAGGAGGAGTATACGTGTCAGAAGGGAGAAAGAAGAAGATACTGGATAGGGGGAGTATATAAGAGTGAATAAAAAAAACGAAATGAAACGAAAATAAAAAAAAGGAAAAGGCAAGGGTGTGTCTCGCCGGGGCGATGTGGCTCACAATGGTTGAAACCGAACCGAGTTATTGGGTCGTTTTTTTTATTTCTCCCCCACTCTTCTCCTGCGGGCGCACATCCCATAGGAATGCGGATTGTCCACATTGCATGGGGAAGGGGGGGAGGGCGTGGGTGGTGGGGGTCGCCAGGAAGGGCTTTTTCGGGGGGGGGGGGAGGGGTGGAGGGAAAGAGTTCCGGATTGACGGCTCTTTGAGAGCGCGGAGGCAGCGAGAAGGAAAGAGAGAGAATAAGAAAGGGAGGAAGTGGATGGATATAAGAGAGAGGAGGGAGGGATAATGAGAGGCGGGGAGGAGGGAGAGAGGTTATGGAGGATCGCTGTTCCGCGCAGTCATAGTGGTCGGGGTGTGCAGGGTGTGAATAGCTTTTAAGTGCCGTTCTCCCTGAGAGTGCAATTTAAGGAGAACGCTCCGGACGCCGCCGCCGCCTTGATGAAAAAAAGGAAGGCCGAGATTTGGAGTGAGCGTGTGGGGTTTGACGATGATATTACGCTCTATGAACTCCGAGACCACTTCCATCAATGCTTCCACCAGCACGAGGTGCGTAGACAAGTTCATACTGAGGAGGTGACCAACTAAAGGTCCCATCCCCAGTATGTGACAAAGAAAAGGTCCTCTAAATGCATCGATCCCCGGTTAGAATAATTGTGAAAATATCCTCCCGATTAAGGTAGGTTTCAATGGAGTATTTTTAAGAACTATTCTGGAAACCTCCCCTTCCTTAATCACGAGGTGCGTTGACAAGTTCACACTGGGAATGAGGCCACCCAAAGGTCATATCCCCATTATATGACTAACTAAATGGATTGACCCCCAGTTATAATAATTATTAAAGTATTCGAGCGATTGAGATAGGTACCCATCGAGTATGTAAGAAGTTTACTGGATGTCTCCACTCCCTTCATGGACTTCTCTTTCCAATTCATAAAATAGCCTACTCCCTTTCATTATATCTAAAAAAATACTATTCTCTTCCTTCCTCTCCCTCGTTTACCCAACATTCTACCATATAACACTCCCATTTTTTAACATCCCACCCCCAATTAGCAGTTGCTCCATCCATATCTTCTGCCTCCTCCGTATACCATGTAGAAGCTGTCTACCCACCCACCCTCACCCACCATGTCCAGCACTTCGTCGTTCCTCCTTCTTTCCGTCCACCACACCTTCTCCATTCTTCTCCACTCTCACCCCTCGAACGCCTCAAGTCTTCTCTCGTCCTCCTTCCTAAGCACCCATGTTTCCGCAACGTATAGCGCCACATTCCAGATCAGACTATTTACTAGCCTTGGAGAAAGCAAATTTCCGCGAATAGTGAATTCTCAGTCACACGATTTCCTTTGAATGATTGTGATATAGACCACAAGGAAATGTTATACGTAATCTGCAAACATATTTTGTACATTTTCTCACCACTGGAGAGACGAATAAAAAAAAGTGTACATATAAGCTGTTCGAGAAAATTCGAATGCAACCCGAAGGTAGATACCAAGTACCATGCTCTACCTGGATTGTTTCTCTATACTTCATTTTCGTCACCAGTAAAGCGCTTTTAAGGGTATGCTATGAAAAATGAAATTGAAATAAAGATTAATATATTTATGAAAGTAGGATGGATATATTCAGGGAGTTAACATTGAATTCGCTTCCTGGGTTAAGTGGAATATAACACAGGAGGGAAAAACATTTCGATATGAATGAATCTTCAGCATTTTTCTCTTAGAATGCTGCACATAATAATCTTTAACTAAAATAATTCAATCACAAAGGTTTTCCGAACCCTTTAATGATGACAGAGCTATTAGCATATACAATCCATTAAATTTTTAGTTTGAGTGCTGCCACAAACTTCATACACAATGTATGACTGAATTATGATAAAAATACATCGGACAAAGGTTTTGTAAAATATCCAATTAGTTGGATCCGTACAAAGAACGAAGACCTTCACAGGGGCTTTTTGATGTCAAATACCAAGGCTGAATATGGAGTGTGTAATTTCATTTAGACAATGACTCAAGAGGTCCTAGGCAGGTGGGAGAAGCACATAATTTAAATACAGAGGAAAGACTTTGTAAATAGGAGGTTAAATTCATCTCCTTCATAATGGATCATTCAAATCAATCCCATACAAAAGAGTGTTGCCGACGCGATAATTCTGATGGCACAAATATAGACTAATTTACATAAACATCACACATTAGGTATGCCAACTTATCACGCAGAGGTATGTTAACAAGCGGGGCTGCAACATATATCAGCATCCATCCCTCAATATGAACGAAGATCAAGAGGATTATATCAGACCTTCTTCGCATTAATATTCCTCCGCTGCACTCACCAGATTGTTCTTTTATTCATAAGACTATTTAAATACTAGTACACCGATACACAATGCTTTCCCCGTACTCATGATTCAGGATTTTTTTTGAGATTCTAATGCGTTAATAAAAAAAATCATTAAATAATGGAGTAACAAGGGGTCCAAGGAAACAAATTGCAATCCGCATTCCTTTAGCGGAAAATATATACCAGGGGTAAAATATTTCTTTGAAAAAAAAATTCAGTTCAGAAACTCATCATCAAATCAATCCCATATATGAAATAAAACATGTGAGAGGCAGAAAGTTAAAATATTTGATAAATGAAAAAAAATGGAGCAAGAATAAAATAATAAGAAGCTGTTTTCAAATTCAAATCTCCGCCTTAACTAAAATTAGGATTTGAAGACCCCATTTTGTCCATTTTAGGAAGAGTAGTGCTAGTCATCTTTCACAGAATCAATTTCGTTCAAAAATACCATTCGAGTCGGCATTTAAAAAGAAAATATATAGATACATATTACGCTTAAGTAATACGGTAAAATCTTTTTTGGATACAAACTGATAATTTTTTCGGTAATGTTACTTCATGCCACTTTATATTATCCCTCTAGTAATTCATGATGGGTCTGTTTACGGAATAGCCACTGTCTTATCGGAAAAATCTTAACTTTCATCCCTTTACTCCCCGATGTGAGTCCTTGACTATTCTCGCCTCCACACTCAGAAGCATGGAGAGCTCAATGCATCACAGCCACTCACTTTGCAGAGGTCTTTGTACTTCTCACCATCCACGCACAGAATCCTTCCGAACTCACAGAAAACAAGCTACAGGCATATACCAATCCACTTCACAAATATGGGAAAAACATTTTGTAACGGTTAGGCATTTTACCTCTTACTGCTGAGAAGTAATGCAGATAAATACTAATACTCATTAATTATCACGAGATGCATTTTAGCATGGTTTTTTATGAGAAAAAGTACAACTTTTTCAGCCTTTAGGTGTAAAATTACGTCAGAATGTGTCCATCAATCAATTGAAAACTTTTACCATTTTTTGTACCATTTTTAAAACTTTAAATAAGGGTAGGGGTACACATTTTCCAAGATTCCACATTCAAACTTGCGGATTAACTTCATTCCTGCGATTTATCGATTGAAAAACATCGAAAAAACTCCTGGCGGGCCACATCAAAACAAAAACCGATCATCTTCCGCAATTTTTCGTACGTATTTTGAATCATTACCGCAGGTAACCTTTCAACGTACCATAATAGGGTATTTCATGATTCCTCTATCTAAAATTATCGTAACCGATTTCTGATAGCAAAAATACAGAATGTTTTCATTTCATTTTTCGTTTACATTGCTTTTTAACCGAGGATTTTAAAATGAAAAATGGAGTAAAAATCACGGCGCGAGGAGAATATTCTTTGAATTTCCTTTTGTACGGTGTGGTTCAGATCACTAGATCCAAAAGTGATGTCATTTTGAAGGCAAAATCTTTTCTCCCTCTTGGGTTACATACGTTCTTTCGAAAATTTGGCCTATTTGCATTCCACCATATCTTGGAGGGAATACAGAAATGCATTTTCTACCGTAAGGCTTTTGCCAAAATAAAACTTCAATTTTTTTTATTTGCATGGTATGCATAGATGACAAGCTCCGACAACCATCTATGTTTAGGCCTGAAAGTTTTTTATGACAATCTATGTCTTCATTATTGCTTTGCAAATTAGGTGGATTTGCAATCTACCATATTTGCGAGAGAATACGGATATTTCCTTGCACACAACCTGAAATTCTTTTCATCCCCATCTACATCTTCAATATCCTTTCGAAAATTTGGTGTATTTGTAATCTACCAAATTTGCGAAAGAGAATATAGATACTTCCTCGCGTAAACCACCTCCTTCCTGGAGTCCCAACTATTCCGTCCAACTCAACTCATACGCGGCGCTCACCCACAACTCTCCCCAGCCTCTCCCCCTCCCTCTATCCCACCTCGCTTTCCCGATAAGCGTAATTCGGAACGAGCCTGACTGCACCGCTGTAATGGATTGAGTGTGTTGGCGGGGAGGGCACACGGGGTGCACACCTCGACGTCCCCCCTGCCGCCGCCGCCGCCGGCTGATATCTTCTGGGAGCCCTTGGAAGCCGCTAGCGACTCCTCATTACCGTCCGACTGAAGGAGAGAGATAGATAGAGAGAGAGACGAAAGGGAAGAGGGAGAGAGACGTATGGGAAGGCAAGGCAGGGAGGAGGAGGAGGGGAAGAGGGTCAGGTCTTGAGGAACGCCAAAGCGGAGTGGGGTGGGTTTGAGTGCAGGGGGAGCGTGGCATGCAAAATAGAAGGGGCGACGAGTGGTGGGCGAGAAATGCGCACCCATCTGCCTTCTTTTATTTTTCCCCACTCGCCGCCGCCAACTTGTCCCTTCGGTTGACTCGCACAACACGATCGTTAGGGAGGAGGGAGGGAGGGAGCCGTTTGAGGAGGGGGAGGAGGACCAAAGGATGGACTCTGCACTACTCGAATGATCCATGGCTACGACATGAGCCCATTCTTGTTTATTTTTTTGGGAGGAAGAGGAAAAAAAACCTGTAGGACGCACTCACTCATTCTCGATCAGTGATCCAGACGGTAAGGTGGGTTGGATAGGTGAGGGTAGAGCTCAACCAGGACTAAGCATAGGGCAGTGAATTTTAAGGGGCGCCAGTTAATTTCCCTGAGGAATCATTCATGGTACTTTCTTCACAAATTGCATCAATCTAATTACGATTTCTCGTATTTTAACCAGCTACTACCGATTTTTCGGTTTACCTTTCCCCATTGATTTCGCCCCATTACACCGAAAATCAGATATATATAGAAATCAGATATATCCGTATATCGGAAATCAGAAACACCGAAAATCAGATGTATCAGGTATTTTGGAGATGAGAAAAAGAAATGGATCACAGAATGGATTCAGCCCGGCCCGGAATATCCCTGTCTGCAAATATATTCAATACATCCCCTCTTATATTCTTTGTATGGGGAGAAAGAAACCTAAAGGGCCCATGCGCCTTTAGAGAGGCTTTCTTTCGTAAAATGCGACTCGCTAATGACTCGCAGCGTTACCAACCTACGATGACCTTCCAGAACTAACTTTACTGGCATAGATGATATCTTACTTATATCATTGACAGGCTAAAATTTTTGTTGCCTTTAGTGACTAAGGTGGGATTCTACGTTATTTTCAGCCAGAGAAGAAGTTTTCAAGTGCATGATTGTTGTGAAAACGATCGCATTTCTACGATTATTTGACACAAAAATGGTTTGGTGAAACCCAAACGGCTACTCAAGTTTAGGTGTAATATCAGGATCAGTAATTTGAAGTACAACTTACTGATTGGAGCTATCATTGCTTTAGAGTTTTTAACAAAGGCATAGTTTGTAGCAAAAATTAAACAGACAGCTGCACAAAGTAATGCCAATTTATTTGCCATAATTGTAGGATTAGGTTTTTAAGAGTTTCTGAGGCTTTATTTTTTCAGGGAAGGGAATACGGCTCTTATTTGCAAGATTTAACGCTTTCCTTAACTTTACAGTTGAGCTTATCACAATTGACAAATGTTCAGCAATAAAATTAGGCTTTAGAACGAGTGAAGAGGGAATGGGTTTTCCTTTTCTTGGCGGTTGAAAGACGGTCCCCACTTATGGATCAAGTCACGGCGGAGACATCTCTCTAAAAATGAGAGGATAAAGAAGCAAACCAGAACATTTATGTGCAAAGCGTTCACAGAACGGCCTCCCTACCCTGACAGACTGGTCGGTATGACCTGTAAATTATCACTCGGACACCTTCTCCGCACGGACACTTTACCCGCAATGCCATCCACGCCAGTCACCATTCGCACCAAATTTATTAGCGAGATATCCTGAAACAGAGAGGATATATCGGGAAGGTATGCGTGTCCTTATGCACCACGTAACCAGGCGGATTTGTATTTCACGCGATGCTGTTGCCAACGAGAGGACCTCGAGTGACATTTAAGGCTCACAAAAGTTTCGCTTCGGAAGGACCATGCAGATTCTAACCAGAAGTGAGACATGACAACATGGGATAGCAATTGAAAAAATAATTCTACGCAGATAATGTTGCATGGGTGCAATGCTCCCGAGAGAAATACGATATGAATAGAAAAATAAGTTGTTGTGATTAAATCCAACGTAATATGACCATAAAGATTTTCATATAAATTAACAATTTTCTCCTTTTCCCTGCATATCAAGTAACCTATTTTAGTAAAGTCTGATTCCGTCAAATGAATGACTTTTTCATGCATACACAAAGCAGTGTTACTCACAACGAGATATTCACTCCAAAAAGAATTAAAGGATGCGTTTGATAAGTGCAGAAATATCTTGCGTAACTCAGTGGCACAAATTTTAAGTTCGCTAGACAAGCATATCTCACACATAACCCTTTTTACTCGGAACGGTGATTAATTAATAAACCCTCATTTGCGAAAAAATACAGAGGAAGAACATTATCCGAGGAGAGAGAGATGAAGATCTTACAAATGTAACTCGCTGTACTCACGGCCCACAGATTTCATCCTTCGCGCCCGAGAGAGAAAGGACGAAACGAAAAAGTTAAAAAAAAAGGGGACTCGACGCGTGGTCAGCATAAATCAGCCTTGACGGACACAACTTGGCGGAAACAGGCGAACGACTAAAATATATATCGCGAGAGAGAGGGGGCGATATAAATTACAACCGGGATAACCACGCAATCCGTTTTCTGGATGTTTATGAGAAATTCCGCAGGATATTCGACGGTGAGACGAGTCCGGTGAAGGGAGAGAGACATAGTCAGACGGACCGAACAGCGTGAGGCCACGAGGTGAGGTGGTTTAATTCGAAAGCGAGGCTTTGATAAAATAAAACGACATTAAGAAAAGGCATATCTTGTCTTGCAAATGTACATGGCAAGGGTGGGTGGGTGGGGGGTGTGGCGCAGTTGGGGCGGAAGGGGTTGGGTGGGGTGGGGCGCGAAACGCGGTCCCACCGCAGCACACCCCGGAGCACCTACCGCTCAATGAGTCGCGGCGGACGGAATAACGTTTTATAGGCGTGGACTGCGATGCCTCCGCGATAGCAGCGACACGGTCAGTGAAATCGCAGGCGCACCCACGTATCTCACGCTGGCACTAACGCCTCCTCCCCGTCTCTTGGGCTTCACCCCGGCCACCCCTCCTCCTCCCTCTGCCCTCAAGGACTCTACACGAGATATTCTCCACATGAGGGAACATCCGCCTTCGAATCTCCGAGTAAGGAGACGGAAAAGGGATTTTTTGACTTCTGTACGTGCGAGCAAGATTGAAAATTCGAAATCATGTGAACTACCTCCGTTTCATTTTAACTGGAAAGACAGCTGTTAGGCTGCCTCCATCGATAGCATAGATTTTTAACAGTGAGCTTATATATTTCGATTGATATCTATGCCCTCCCTCCGCCCACAAGGACTATTAATGAGATATTCTCCACATGGGGGAACATACACCTTCGAATCTCCGAGTAAGGAGACGGAAAAGGGATTTTTTGCCTTCTGTACATGCGAGCAAGATTAAAAATTCGGAATCATATGAACTACCTCCGTTTCATTTTAACTGGAAAGACAGCTGTTAGGCTGCCTCCATCGATAGCATAGATTTTTAACAGTGAGCTTATATATTTCGATTGACATCTATGTCCTCCCTCCGCCCACAAGGATTATTAAGGAGATATTCTCCACATGGGGGAACATAAACCTTCGAATCTCCGAGTAAGGAGACGGAAAAGGGATTTTTTGGCTTCTGTACGTGCGAACAAGATTAAAAATTGGAAATCATGTGAACTACCTCTGTTTCATTTTCATTTGACAGACCCTTTTAAAGCTAACTCCATCTATAGCATAGATTTTAGCAGTGTGCAAATATATTCGATTGATACATAGGCTTTACTCATGGAAGAAGAAGTAGGTATTACGGAAATCTATTTTTTAAGTCTCGAATTATTCATATTTTCCATAATTATACTTATAGTTTTCCAAAGTCTCGTAGTTTCAATGTTGACCGTAGTTTCCGATCACTGCGTAGTCACAAAGTTGACGCATTGACTCTGTTGTAGAGTACCTTCAATTTTCAGAGTGTAACCCAACCCGAGCCCTCCTTCCTCTACCCTCAGGGAATTTTCAGAAGATATTTTACACATGAAAGTCCGCCCATCCGAAACTCCCCCACCAAATGGCATCAATGGGATTTGATGTTCCTTAGCAAATCAAGAATTCGCTCCGCACCACGAGACCGACTTTTTCGTCCTTGGGAGATTTATCAGCTATCTGGGCACAAATCTCATGGCCTTAGGCGTACTTTACAGCTTGACAAAACTTAAAATATATTCCACATTGAGATAACTTTGCTTGGCCTCTAACAATTTCCATTTTCAGTGATGAAAGATAAAAAAACTCTTTCGTTCCAAGTTCACACTGAATCCATATCTCGGTTATCACAATTTTTATTGCAGCGCTCAGCACTTGGCTCTAATACTGATGGCTATGCATTTAAGCAAGCTTCGAGCAAGCATATGCACTTGACGTGAGAGGGGGAAAACACGATTTGGACTTATTTCGTTTCGTTTCGTTTATTCGTTCGCGACCATAATCGCTTATCAATACAATGTAACCATATGGTAGACTATAACACTAATTGAACAATGGAGCCATAGTAAAATGTCAGTGCCCCAGGGCCTATGTATATTCACACTGAAAATTATTCAAGTAGTTTTTTAGATCAGAAAATAGAGAGCGAAAATATCCGAACACGTGGCGGTGGCGTTAGTGACCTACTTCTTATCTCGGTTTGTGCTTACCCTATTGCCTAAAATGAAGAGGCGATCGATTGATTTTGGCATGCAATGACTACGAAATTTTACAGGGACAAATATTTTCCAAGTGATGAAGTCAAACATGTGGTCATTAAATCTCATTCCAACATGAAACCATCGGCTGAAATCGAAGTTGACAAGGGATAAAATGATTGGTTTTTGGGCATATTATATTGAACGTCAGGAAAAAACGGCGCATATATAATAGACGGATGTTTTACATTCGTACAAAGACGTGAGCTCTATAGGATAGGCTGAGAAAAAACCCACTCAAAGGGCGCTTGAAGACTTCCAAGTCAAAAAATACGCGCCATATCCCCGTATCAAATTTGTTGCAGAAAATTATATCAAAAAATAGGTGATGGCCTTGTATTAGGTCGGCATTTATCTATGTCACCAACTTCCAAGGGGATAAGGGTTACCTAGAAACCTACAAAGGGGCAAAATGGGGGAGGGATATTTACATCCATAATAACATAGCTGTTACAATGCGCTGATTCACGTTTCTCATTCGTTGACATCGAACCTGATTCATTTGCCTGGTTATAACCGATTCATAACAATAAAGTGACCAATAATTATAAAATATGTTTGAGTACTAAATTCATAGAGGCAAAATAATTAGGAGTAGGCAAATTTTCTACGGCTGTAGACGAAGGGTAGGGGGGGGGGGCGCAAAAATACTCCGAAAACGGCAGCAATAAACGAACCTTAAGCATCAACATTACTTTTAAAAAGTTAATCCCGAAGTTGGTAGACTGCGCTCCATCTCTTCGGCCAGATTCCACACTCTCTTCACGGGCACATCAAACTCATCCCCTTGGCCAACAGGAGAGGCATGGAGCTTCGTCGCAAACCATTTTCCCCTCCTTTTCCCTCCAACCCTCCCCGACATGATGGAAAGGGATCCTCGGGAGAGAGGACCTCAGGAGGCAAATCACGTGCACATTGTTCGCGGAAATCTTGGGATATTCTGTGATTCCCAGACAACACTCGAGGATACGCTGAGAGAGACGGCTCGCAGTGTGCGCAGGACGTATGTAATGAAAACGGCAACGATAATACCTCCAACAATAACGCTATCTACTCTATAGTTTAGACAAGGATGATGGCAAAAGGATTCCGGACATCAAACGATAGGTGAAAGATAGAGTTAAGAAGAAGCCACCACTTAACCCCATCAAAAACAGAACTGCTTCTCGGAGAAATTAAATTTCAAGACTTCTCATTTTTAGAATGTGAACATCTTCCACTCATTCATAATTATTGTGGCAGCTACATTTTTCGCCATTAAACTTTACACCACGGGAGAACAAGTAGTTTATATCTTTCCTGAATGGGGCCGAAAATGTACACATTTTTGATGTAACTAAGAAGCTACATTGGGTTATAATGGTTTTATATTTAAATGTTTGGAGAAATCACGTATCGATCTACTTTCAAGCATAAAAATAGACGATAATTGCCTTTTTACTTCACCTCGTAACGCAATAGGCATAAGTCAACGCACAAACAACTTTTTAAACTTGGTCTATAATCACACGATATGTTTAGTAGCACTCAGAGCTCATTTGCATCGAACGACTATTTCAGTGATTAGAGCGCGATAAAAATTCACTGGTTCTGAAAAAAATCCTCCATGACTTCTTTCTAACTCGCTCTATCGGCATATCAACACGAAGTTTGGTTTAATAGGTAACAGTAGAGCTCAAACCAGACACTAACCCCTTGTACATAATCCCAAGATCGAGGAAGGAATGGGGCAGTTTCTTCGTCACCACGCGCTTTGTTCTACATAACTAACAGATATTTTCTTCGTAAAGATTATGTTTAATTTTCTGAGCAAAAAGACGTATCTTTGCCCATAAATTGCTTTTGAATATATAAGGTAGAATATTTCTTTTGAATCCTTAGCAATATTCTGCCTCAAACGCTGGAAATATGCTCCACAGCTCCTCAGTGGTACTCACGTATTGAAGAAATGTACTCTATGCACCTGGACATTAGACAGGAGAACTTACCTGCAAAGAAAGAAAAATTTACATCAGTTAACATCAAATTAAATGGCAATAACACAGTTAAAATTGAAGCGATCCATTTTTCTCTAATTACTTAAGGAAGAGCGTATCAGTCTTAAGCTTCAATATCAAGGAAATGATACCAACAGTAATTCCGAAAAGAAGTGGAATGACTTCACCTCTTTATTTATTAGTACACAGCTGTATCAGTAAATATACCATATTTTACCTAACAGACAAATACCACACCCTTCTTAATATAAATGAATCAGAACGAGGGAGTTCGTTTTCCTTGTCAAATAAATAATACATCAGGTATAATCAGGACGTGGACACGAGTTGTATTATTAAGCTTAATAAATATCGATTGCTTGCAGTTAACGATGGTTTCCAGAGTAAAGTTACACTAAATAGCTCATAAAATACCCAAATAGGGTGATTAAAACTTTGTAATCTCTCATTAAACCGCAAATACCTCAAACACAGCCTTCTCTGAGGATCGTGATGATCAAAACTCTGTCCCAGATGCATACGAAATGCGAATGGAGGCATTTTAGCTTAACTCACGGACATTAATAATGACAGCAGTTCAATCGAGTAGTCGTTATCTTTTGGCACGCAAATAAATCATTGGCGTCCCACAAAACATTTTCGAACTTGTTCGAAGGATGCAAATATCGACTAATTACGAGTTGCCGTTTTCTCCCGCACGATAGAGAAAAAAGCTACTTTCCACGTGCTCCTATTCAAAATGGGTCTCCAATATCGGATGTGTTTGCCAATGCACATACGACGAGATATCACTTACTGGGAATTACATCCCCGGTTACCAAGTTGCTTGAGCTGAAAACGCCGAGGTTAAGTAAGTAGGCCATAGTCATTTTATAGGACTTTCCAAACTTATTCGAAGTGCCAAATTGATATCGTAAGTTTCTATAAAATAATTAGAAAGATATGGATCAATGGATCAGTTTTATTAGATCCTGTAAATGGTGCTTTTTTCTAAGTAATAATGACAAAAAGATGAAACGTGGTGTATGGCGGATTTTCTGAGGTGATAAATATATGGCGCCTTCTTTATTTCAGGAAGATGGCTGATTTTTACATGCCAATAAAATAGCGTAAATCACGTACACGTGCTGCAGTATTCAAGTAGTGCGAGTATGTATATCATTACATGAAAGCCCATCAAACAAATAATAATGATTATAGGTGATGGTTTTCCGGGTTTACACCGCGTTGATTCATGTTTTTGCGGACGACAGTTTCGGGCGCGTTCCAGCTCCCGTCTTCGGGTCCAAATGATCTGCAAATCTGCAATCCTTTGCCAGGGAAATGAAGGAGTGCCTGAATTATCGCAACTGTAAATGAACACTTTGGTTACTGGTCTTCCAATCACAGGCTCAAGATCAATGTGTCGTCATGGCATACGGACCAATAATTGCGCTCCGAACATACGATACGTGTGCAAATAAATGCGTGGACAAAGTGCGCTTGACTGACCTTGAAATATGATCGACGTATCGATTTTTCATTTGATCTGTCAATCGTAGTACTAAAATCAAGTATGAGAGATTTTTAACGTTTATAGACGAAATTCGCCGCTTTTTCACGGTTGAATGGGAACCCCCTAGTACAAAATGCATAGCCTGATGCGTTCACTCGTTACATCCATGCATAGAGTGTTAAATATAGGAGTCACACTTTTATTTACTTCTATGCAGATCTGCAGATCATTTGGACCCGAAGACGGGAGCTGGATCACGCCCGAAACTGTCGTCCGCAAAAACATGAATCAACGCGGTGTAAACCCGGAAAACCATCACCAATCAACTCACCGCGGAAGCTTCCGTAATAATAATGATTATATTTTGGGTGGCATAGGTCGATTCAGTATACATTTGTTCCGCTGGAGTAAATTACAATCAAATTGGTTAACTTTCATGACCGCATTTTTTCACATTACGAAGAGAAAATGACATTCCCACCATAATTGCGCCTGATACAAAAGCGAACTATTCCCGAGTACCACTCTGGAATTACCACTCTGTAAGTATTTCTGGGCATATCTTTCACCTGGCTTGCCGCCAAACAATACCGATTGAGTTGAACACGTACATAATAGCTTAGTTGAACTGGCTATTTGAAATGGGACTCGCAAGCGACCATTAAAAATGTCTGCTATAAAGAATGCCAAGTTCTTGCTTCCAACTTGAAGGACATCACCAGTTCCACAATATCAAGAATGTTTCCCATGCCCCATCTTATGCGCGCTCTTTCTAATTTAAACCCTATAACGGAGCTAAAGGAGAAATTGAGAAATCAATTGCATCCGGAAATGACGGCGTTCGAGCGAAAGGAAGTCAGATTGCTGAGCCCAGGGGACTGCATAGAGGGGGCCCAATTCCATTCCATAAAAGGCTGATTTCTGTTGCCACTTCGAATGCATTTTAATCGTTTTTCAAAAATGTCCGCGACGCGATGATGAGTACAGTGATGTCCACTTTTTCGCAGTATTAAGCTTTATAATATTTGTAATTGTGAGGAATAGCATTGAAATACTAATAATTTAATTAATTCACACTATGATGAATATAAATTTCCGTTAACACAACAGATTACACCAAATTTCCCGTGAAAATCATAACAATTATCCTTCAACGACGCGAGTGGTGACTTTTGTAGATCCATTAAAATGCACGGTGGTTGACAACAAATTTAAAGGCCGACTTGAGGATCCTATTTTATAATATTCGTGCGCTGAGCCTTCGGGCTCATGCACACGAGAGCAAATGTGCGCTGGGGAAGAAAGTGGCTTCTCCAACTTAGTCCCAACATAGCATTTTCTAACATAGCATGGAAATACGATAAAAATTAAGGTAAAAATAAATTATATCATTACGAATGATAACCAGAAATAGTTAAAAACAAGAGAGTGGAGAATATTAAGTCAGTGGATTTGACTATTAGATCTATTTCATTTTCGCTATTACACACAAGGTGCATATTCTATCCAGAACTCAGCCAACTACGTTTATGCCATGAACTTGAGGAAGTTACACCAATTTTTCAACATTAATCCGAGAGCGACTGCTCTCAAAATGACATCAGCAGCTGAGCTTTCGGCACCTCGCTTTATTAATTCTTTTTTGCCTCCCATTTTTTTGCGCCACCAAAATTAGTATTCCGCCAATGATGCTCGTGAGCATATATAAATAAAGACCGTTGATATGGTATTCACACTTAAAGTGGCGTGAATCTTCCCCAGTCATGACCATCATTCACGGCAACCAGGGAGGTTTATCGCGGCACTTCTTCTCCTCTCCTCCTCAAACATTCTCTACGCTGGTTGCGTCCCTTCGACACACACACACACTGACTCAAGTGGCGGGATTTTTCACTCGCTTTTCCCCAAGCTCTCCTATTCGTGCGACTCTCCGGCCTCCCTTTCTCACCGGTCACAGTCCTTCGTAGGTGGTGGTGGCCACGCTAGCTAGCTAGCCGCCTCTCGAAAAACCTCTCGCTTGCACAAGGGTTAGAGACATTTGCGTGTTAAATGAAGGGAAAACACAAAGAGCATCACAAAGCACGAGGATATAAAAAAAGAAGAGGACTCGAAGAAAAAAATGGAGGGAGATAAAGCGGGACGAGACGTTGAAAGAAGAAGTTAAAAGAGTGTGGGGGGGAAATCGGGTTGGAGGGAATGGAGAGGGAGTGACGAAGCAAATTCTAAGTTTAATCCGTGGCCGTGTCGGGAAAAGGGAAGGGGGAATAAGCGGAGAGACAGCAGACGTAGGGGGAGGAGAGAAAAAGAGAGAGAGAGCGATAGGGTTGAAGACGGCATTTTCTGAGTCAAGCTCCACGTAGCACGGGGCAAGGAGTACGAGTACGGGCAATCGCCTTGGATTTTAAAGACGTGATGTGTTGCGAAGCTGGATTGGGGGATGAAATGGTGGTGCGGTAAGAATTCACAAGCTTCATCAAAGGGCCAAGGGAAAGTGAAAAATAGAAATAACTTACCGGAATGGTAAGAGAGGCAATGCAGGTTGTCCGTTATAATCCAAATTTTGGATGCCATCACTATTCCAAGTTCTCCACGAAAAAAATCACTCATTCAGGTTTTCATTCAGTCTTTGCATATCTATTTCCTCGGTCTAGTGATGATATATGATGAAATTCCCCAAAAAAACTTGGCCTTAAATACTTCCCTCCGTTTTCGCAATAATACAATGAAATTTGGAGTGTAAATTCCACACAAAAATCATTAACCTTTACCGAAATGCGGATCCCTCGAATTTGGAGAGGAATCTGATTCGTTGGTAGAATGATAGGTAGAGCATCCATATCAGGCGGGTGACTTCTTAGAGACAGTATTATTATTTCGTGGTTATCTGGTTGAATAATACTGATCAACTGATCAAACAGATAATCTTGATGCACTATGTAAAGGAATGGCGCATAAAATATGGAAATAATTAAATTTAATAACAATTTTCTACGGGAAAACGTCTCGTGAATCTTGTTTACGAATGTAAATCACCTAATAACGTAAATTAAAACTGAAAATGAGAAAAAATGTCCCTTATCTCGAATCTTCACAGGTTTAATACATCAACTTCTCCAATGCTACGCTTGAAAGGTTATCTATTCACCACGTTGAATATCAAGCATTCAGTGCTTTCCCAAACTACGCAGCGCTGACGTAACATGTTTCCCAAAGGATTTAAAAACTAATTTAATTGAGACAAAAGTTTTTTAAAACAATTTAAGGCTGAAATGACTGTCACGGATTCCGATCAATTTTATTGAATTTCAAGCATTGAGAAATTACGACAAATGTGGCGGAAAGGATTCCAGATCCACACCCACAGTTGTGAAACTAAAGCGGCCTAAGACCCTTTAAAGAGGCTTACATCGAGGCAAGACAACAAGAGCTCAGCAAAGACCACGGAAGATACAAAGGAAGGATTTTCTCTCACCAATTACGAGAAAGAGATGCGGTCCCTGAGAGACCCAAATAACGATTTCTTGTTAACCGCGGATGAAGAAAATACTACTCCAAAACATTTTTTCTAAAGGCACACAATAAGATGAAAGACTTCATAAAGACGGATAAATAATATCTATTGTCACTTATTGGCAGTAACCACAGATAGCCCTTGAGATATCCTTCTTCCCGTGTGCCACATTGTCACTTACACTCACCCTGCTCCGACATTTTTGATCCAGAAGTCTCTCCTTCCAAAGCAAGCGAGCTCAAGGCATATAATCGTCCGTTAATAGGATGCTTCTTGAGACTTAAAACGTTATACAGTGGAATTTATTCATCGTACGAAGCTCTCGATTTCAAATTACGGACAGGCGCCCAGTGAAACTATTAGAATTCGTTCAAGGAAAAATGTTTAGGCTGAATTCACCCAAAAAAGAATCCCTTAAAATTGCGATGACTGATAGACAACAACCCCATACTTTGAACAATGCGCAAAACTATTTAGAGGGATGACTTTTGCACGCTCAATTATATGTGCGCAATTGGAAAAATAAAAATTCAAATTCCTCCTCTCCAATCGACCAAACGAGTCTTAAGTTAACAGATACATAATACCGGTGGGTATTAAGAATCTGTCGGAGAGGAGAGAGGGGAGGGAAGAAGTCGACAGGAAGAGTGACAGTAAGCCAAAACAGGCGGAGAAGGGGCTAGGGAGAGGGAGGGGAAGTAGTGAAGGATTACTCTACGCCTCCATTGGAAAGTGACGTGGTTGAAATGAGCGCGTCGTGTGCTTGCTTGATTGCGGCGAACGAGATGGAAGGGGACACTTGGGGTGGGATGCCCTCCCCATTTGGCAAAAGAGGAGAGGGTGGAGGGAGGGAGGAGGCGAAGCGTGAGTGAGGATTATATTGGGAATCCTCCGCGAAGGACGACGCCAGGGCGGTTGGGGCTTCCGATACGGGGACACTTTTTTCATCGTCGTGACTTGGGAGAGGGTGCGGCGGGGAAGGATATATTATTCCAGAGGATGAGGCGGAATACGCGAGGGGTTTGAGATGAGAGGGAAGAAAGAAAGAGAGCGATAAAGGCGTTTAGGATTATGTCCAGGGAGTCCGGCCGAAGTAGGCGGGGAAGGCTAGAGAGAGAGGTTGCTGAGAAATGGAGAGATTGAGAGAGTAAGGAGTCAAAGAGTGTTCGGGATTTCAAACACACCGGACTAGCTGTTCATTCGATGGTTTGTCTCGCTTACTCTTGCTGCGCACAAAAAGGGCGTGTGTGTGTTTTGTTTGTGCGTGGGTTAAGAAAGGGAGGAGTTCTCACGGTTCCGTCCGGCGGAAGGAAAAGAAGGGATTAGGAGAGGAGAAAATGCTCTCTTCCCCGATGTCTTTTCGCCTTGACGGAGAGAAAGATGTTGGCGATTAGAGTCTGTCAAGAAGGATAGCGAGGGATTTTTAAAAGAAGGGGACGGTCACCTCTACCACTAGGGGAGGGGGAGAAAGAAAGAGGGGGAGGTAGGTGGGGGAGTTAACTTCACGTACTCCATTCTTACTCCCCTCCTCCGCCGCCCTTGCCTCCATTCGTCGGATTACGTGCTCGAAATTTTTATAAGAGCCAGTTAGATAAATTCCCGCCGCGGAACGAGCCAAATTTATGTTTTCACGGTTGTGGGCAGCAAAAGAGATTACCTTCGAAGAGAGTCAATATTTCTCAAGAAAACTTAATCAATACATACACGGCTATAGCGGTTACTTTCCGAGATTTTACGGATCCCAAATACTTATTTCAAGTTATTGAAAATTCGAGCATCGACACATTTTTGAAAATAAGATAGCTCTGCAGCATTCCAATGCACTTGAGGTACAATTTACGCTCCTACTTAAGTTTTATCTCACTTAAATTGAGCGTTTAAACTGAAGATAAATTGAATAGATTTTTTCATTCCTTCTTTTAATAGGTGGCATTCCATTATCGTTATTATTCTGTATTTTTTACAAAATTGTTACAATTGAAGGTTCAAATTATAGGCATTAACACGATTGAGGATAAAATCATTGAGTTTGAGCGCTACAAAGTTGCAGGGGGTGTTAGGACACCAGCCATTTGCACATAAAAAGGAAATGCTCAAACGAAATTACGACTGGCATTTATTTAAGTCCTTTATGGGTCGGGGGATAAAGAAATTCGCATATCTATCCGTTCGGTAAAATATCTCTCTTGATTTATCGCTTCTGTCGGACCTGGAAATATTGTGGGGCTCTAATATTATGCTCTCCGTGTCGCTCTTAAAGGTATTCATTCTCAATTGTTCAAACAATCTAAGCCTAGCGCACAGCCTCCGAGTATCAAAGCCTCGAGTGTGCATGGTAGATTGAGAACATATTTGCTATCTTCTTCTTTGACATAAACATTTGATGGAAGGCGTAAATGACGACCTTGACGACGTACTGAATGATACAAATTCGATATTTCCCACGCAATTTACCGAGATAAGTTCTCGTGCTGAAATGAGCACATCGAAACGGGTCAGCACTATATACTGTTTCGATAATTCAAAAGTTTAATAAACAGGATTAATGGATACAATGGCATGGGAAAATAATAAATTAAAGAGGGAAATTAAGTTCAAAGTGAATGGGGGACGCAGGCTAAGGTGATTGGATCCAGCGTATCCGGTAAATTACACCAATAGTAATACGTAAATGTGCCCGTCCTTGAATTGCGTTCAGAATTTTCCAAGAAATAAATGACGAAGGGGCAATTACTGGAATGTCCTGGGGATCGAAGCGGAAAGTATTATGAGATTCGGGAAGACTGGCAGCCCATGGCGATTTCGATTTTCGATGTCCGGGCGAGATGGAATGGCCCTCGGTCCGGGAGCAAATGGACGAAGGGAGGACAGGGTAAAATAAAACGAGAGGAAAAAGTAAGAAGACTGGAACGGGAGATGTGCGCTCAGATGTGGGGATTGGATCAGCATCACTGCGTTCGGATGGAATACGAAGCCCCCATCCCCCACCCGGTGTGATGGAAAGGCGAGGCAACAAAGCCAGGCTAGTGGAAGTTAATTTCTTGAGCAACTTTGACAATGGGTCGGCCGGAGACACGTAGAAAGGTTTGGGAAGGACGCGGGGCAGGAGAGGAATATATATTGGGAAAGATGGTAGGGTGGACGAGAGACCGGGGGAGAGGAGATGGAGAAGGCAAAATGTGAAGTGGGGTGGAGAGGAGAAGGGGAAATAATAAGGTTTTTTTGAGATTCGAAGTGAAGCGGGAGGCGAGGGATTAAGGTGTAGGGGGAGGGTGGGAACGGGAGAAAATATGCGAAAGAAAGAGTGTTGGTCAGGGACGATGTTGAGAACGGTTACCACCAGATGTGGTGAGTGGAGAGGAATGCGAACAGGTGAACAAGACGAACGAGGCACTCCTTAATTTGTAATCTACAATACCATAGGCGCATCATCAAAAATAACGCTGGATAAATTGTGTTGCCCCCCGATATCAGCTGGTTTTATAAAAAGTAAAAAGGAAGTACATGTGGAGAGGAGGACGATTTTATATTATGTCTCCGGATACACATAATTTAAAATAAGATTCACTGCAGAACAAATACCTTTCTTTTCATTTAATATATTTAAGAAGTATAATATAAGTAGTACTATGGCTGTAAGAAACTTCGAGGAAGTACACCCTGAAACTATTATTTTATCCTAAAAAAACAGGTTAATTATAAATATACAAAATTTAACAAGTGACATAAGAGCAACTACTCACAATTCGAACAGGACAACAGTATTTCAAAAGTGTTCCTTAAAAATACTCCATTCATATAAATCTTCTCTATAAGTCTCCTGAACACTTTCAAACCACCCAATCCGTTTCCCAATCTTTTAACGGCAACGGAGGACATCAGTAACCTAACTTCAACATGAACAAAAATTACGTGCAAGAAAACGGCCGCAATGGAAGTGAGGGTAACATAATGACGTGGACTTAATTGGAGAATCACCCCAACAGGTAAAAGGCCAAAGGGAGACGCTCATTTTTATTTACGCTCTTTCCGAAGGCAAGGGCAGAGAAGTCGGGAGGGAGGGGGAGAGAGGTCTGGAGGAAAACAAAAGGTTTATCCTCAGAATGAGGTCGCCATGCGGGGGGAGAGCGAGCGTGGGTGGGGATAAAAATTGGGATGAGGTGGCGGCGGTCGATGTTATTCAGGTGTGCAGGTTTAATTACGGGTGAGGCGCCGAGGGTGGCTGGGCCCAAGGGTGGAGGTGAGGGGGAGGACGCGAAAAGGCGAGGGGGAAGGAGTGATCGTGGCGATAATTCACTCTTTCCGAGAGCCCGGCGGTTTTGAGAACGGGATCGGGGCTCACGTAATAAGGCTCTCTCTCCCTCTCTCTCTATACCTCCCGTGTCGATGAACCTCCTCGCCACGAAAGTGAGGTCCATGATGTCAGGCATAAATGGAGTCCACGTTTTGAGTTGGCACTCGGACGGAGGAGGCCAAAGCCAGCTAAGGTCATTTGCGTCACGAGTGTAGGAGAGGAGGGTGGTGAGAAACCTGGCGTTGGCACTAGCCCGCTCTTGAGAGGACTCCCTTCCGACCGTTCGAAATTTCTCCTTTTTTCGTAGCCATTTACTCATTTTAAATTTATAATAATATCTTGAAATTTTAATGGGACATAGAATAGACCCTTGCTAATATTTGTTTGCATCTATGATATTAGTATTTTACAACTGAGAAAATAAGGATGAACATTTTTCGAACTTGTGATTCAGACAAATGTTTGCCTGCCACCTACCCTGAACATTTCAAGACATTTCTTCAGTTCGTCATGAATAAGGGTCGAGCTGGAGTAATGAATCCTATTCGTGAAATAATTGCATTTAAAAATTATTCTAAATTCCATTTTTTTAGCAAAAACAGTGTAAATAAATACTCCTTTCACATGTAACATCCTTGGATTATAAAAAGAAAAGAAGTGTACCCAGCATGCAGATTAATTTCAATGAATGTAGCAAACATTTCAATTAATACTTTGCTCCTGTGCTTGCATCTGCTCACGCAATGGCAACATCCACTGGAAACAACTATAGCACGAAACTACGTTGGCCGTTTACAAAAGCACAACGCCACAGAGAGCTACAAGCAAATGCAGTCGTTGAAGTCACTGATACTTGATAAGACTCTCCAGAGTTAAAAATGACAATATTTAAGCGTACTTATCTGTTTTTTTAAAACTTGATTTCTGGCCATTTAAAAAATCATAAAAGTATTCCAAAACAATAGAGTTGTTTCTTCCAGCCTTTGAAACTCAGGAGGAAAAATATTATTAACAATTCCTAATTTCTAAAAAAAAATAATGACTACCTACTTCTCCCTGAGTTAATGTACGAGAAAAGCTTTATCACCAATTCGATGAACGCGGAAACCTAAACAAAATAGCAACTGAGAACGTATATGAATTTTAATAAATGTCAATTCAGTCTCCAGAGAACGTATCGAATGCAATACGTATGGAAAACACGCATCGCTAGCTTCTCAGACTTCTGAAAAACCAGATAGTCTATTCTGACAAGAAGGGAAGCAAAGGACCAAAGAATTGACTAAAAAAACTTGAGAAAAGTACAAGAGAAATTCGAGGAAAATCAGAAAATAGAGGGAACAGATGCAATAGAAAAAGGACAGGGCATAAGAGAAAAAAAAGGCAAGAGGGTTGACGAAAGTCCAAAGGAGACGGCTAAGAGGAGGAAGGCAATAATGGTTCAACAGTTGGGGGAAGGGTAAAGCATGGCTGATGCGACTGGGATAAATCAAGCATGAAGTTTCCGAAGGATATAAAAGAAGGTAGAGACGGTGAGGTTGTGAGGGACAATGACGAAGGAGGTGCGGGTAACCAAAGGTCGAGGAGGGGCTTAAGGAAAGTTCTACACTGTGGTTACCTGCAATACGACACAGGTGAACTGCCTTTCCTTGCAGCCACTTTTTAAATTTCTAAAAACCACAATATCACACCATAATTCACCCCATAACACGAATTACATATAACAGCACGCACTTAATAACTGTTATTGATTTGAACAGACTTGTGTTAAAGAGATTAAGATTTACCAATCCAAATGATAACCCATTAAAACTTGGTAAAAATTCTACACACATGAAGTCTCGGATGATTTTATTACTGAAGATATTTGAAATCGGAAAGATGTAAGTCGTTAGTAGTTTTACACTAATGTAATGAGATAATAATTTTACGCATACTTTTCACTGACAAACCATCTTAGGTAAGTATTTTTGTTAGAACAGCGCTCAAAAGAAAGGAGCGCACCCCTGCAAATGCAAAAATATTAATCGACATGCGATGCTAATATGCGATATGGAAAGGAGGCAAACTACCCGTATTCATTAGATTCTATAATTAAATAGGTATGGTCGAATTAATGGTTGGCAGATTCCATAGTTCAGCCTGTGATAGTTTCTCCGGGTGAGCGTACGAAATACCGCTATCAAATGCGATTTGGAAATGAAACGATACAGGTCTTCAGTCGTGACCAATACAAACATCGCATCTAAGGAATTTGACATAGTTTCTCAACACGCTGTATGTGAAATCTTAGAGAGACGCGCAGACTAATCTACCTTGTTATTTAATGCTTAGAGCAAGTAGAGCTAAACACCCTTCTTACCAGGCTTGGTAATCGCAAGATTACATTTACAGTACTTTCCCGACTCTGAAAAGTACTCAAGAACTGCATAGATAAATTTAGTTCCCACCCTTTAATCACTCCGAGCAGCCACCTCCAGGGTCAGGCGCGAATTTTCGACGGTAGGGCCTCTTGGCTCCGCTTTAAAGCAGTCGGGAGAGACAGGTGAGTGAGGAAAGTGGGAGGTCAAAGCGGAGGAAATCGAAGAAGCCTATTGAAGGAGGAGGGAAAAGACGGAGGGGATGGATGGGAAGAGAGGAGGGGTTCTGCGGTGAAATAACTTCCCTTTGTGCCCCAAATACCCCGCTGTCCTCCCTCGCTCGACCCCCGGCCTACTCTTCTTTTTCCCCCCGTCGAATTCCCTCTCCTTCCCCGGGCCAACCTTCTCCCATCAGCCCCAACCTTTTCACTCAAGTGCATTGGCCCTCGCAGTTCAATCAGCACGCAACACTCGATTCGTTTCGGTTTTTGAGGCGAAATGAGACGACAACTCCCGAAAACTTCACACACACTAACTCACACACTCACACGCTCTTTTCCATGATGTAAAAAAAGAGGCATAAAAAACGGCGATATGCTTCCTTTGTTGTCGCATCCTCCTCACTCTTTCTTCTCGCAATGTTTCGCTCGCTTCTTTCACGGTCACCTCCCCTCTCCCACCCCTCCGCTCTTTCCCACCTTCTAACCCTTTCACAGTCTCTTTGGAACCCGAAATTTGCGAAGAAGCTGAAATAGAGGGAGCAACCAAATTCAAACGTCACATAAAACGCCACGCTTTAAGCAACGCAGGCTTTACAATTTCACGGTACTCCATGAATCGACATTGATGAAACAGGCATTCCGAGGGTGTAGGGGCTAAACGGAAATGTCTCACGACGCAACGCCTTCAAACACATTTTATTCAGGTTATTTTGGGAAACAAAATACCTGTTAATTTTCAGGTAAAAATGCCAGTCGATACGGAGTGTTTTTTCGATTGATATATACTCCACAAACAGCTAATGGATATTTCGAAACCTTTCATTCAAGTTTACTCATTACAAAGTGAGTTAATCACGCAATAGAACGTGGATGCTCCAATATTACTCTATACACTAGCATGTATATGAGGTACACACAAAAAGTCTCAGCGGAGTAAAAAGCAAGTCTAATCACAGTGAAAAGATGTTGGTCATTTGGACATGACTTCCTTCACTCGTGACCGGAAGTGGAAAACAATGGGGTTAAAGATTGAGAACGGATGAAAAGGAAGAAGGTTTGAGCGCGGACACGCGGAGAAAATCGACGTACCGAAAGGAGACAAGAAAGGGATGGGCAGGGTGTGGAGAACCGAGGCCGTAGGAGCTGGGTCGAAACGCAAGCAAAAAATACCACCGAAGTAATTTCTTCGGAAAAAATAATAAAAGGGGATATCCGAAAGAAGTGGAAGTAGTTTTAAAGGAGAATTTCGCCACGCTTTCATGGGGCTCGATTTTTTAAGGGATTTTAAGGGTTGCGATAGAAAATAATGGAAAAAAGGATAAAAGCGAGTCCCGAGGTCTTCAATCAATCTTTCGGGATACAGAATTGCTTTTGATGGAAGTTTTCCATTCGAAACGTGCCATCATGAGAGCGACAGTATGGAAGTCGCCGCCGCCAGCCCCAAATGCGACAAGGAACGAAATAAGAGTGACAGAGGAATCGAAAGTGAAGGGGAAACATCTCCTTATACGGAACTTAAGGCACCATTCTAATTTCGAACTCCGAAACGATTAGATGTACAAAAAAATAACCCTCCAAGGGTGTTGACAGATGAGGGATTCAAATGTAATAAGAAATTTAATCCATTCGCTTTATAAAGGCAAAATTTCATTCCAGAGTTTCCTCTTTCGTGATCCATAAATTATCTTTCGTAATTTCATTAATTTCTACGTCAAATGTAAATAATTTAGATATCATGATTTACACAACCAGCTAAGAAGTTTTAAGCAAACCAATGAGAAACACACTCTGACAATAAGTAATTTACTGCAGAGAGAAATTAATGAAACTATGCTCTGATATTTTTCCAGTTTTAAAGAGGAACAAAATGTCCAATTAAGAGACCTTCATACATCCAAATATAAAAAAAATCCTATTTAACGACGCCACTATATTCTGTAATAAGTTAACAAGCCTCACACTCCAAACCCATTCGTTTCAATAGCTTTGGGCAGGGGTGCGAGCGGCGATGTATTTTAACACCGCCCTGAATTGCCATCCGAAATACGGCAAAGAGGCGCGCTTCATTTGTAAAACTCCTTTGAAATTCAGAATCAGTTACGGGCCCCAAACATTTTTCTGAGGACTCCTTTAGCTTGCAGACTATGTCCTCGGTCAGTTCCGGGAGGGGGAGCGAGGTGGAAAAGCGGGAGCGGACGGAGAAGTGTGAAGAAAAGAGTAGGAGCAGCAGAGGGAGGAAAATGATGAAGAAAGAGGAAGGGGAAGATGGTAGCGGGGATGAGGATATTGAGAGGAGGAGAAGACGTGCTGCGGAGTCTTTCATGGCATGAGAGGCTCTCTGCCAAATCGTCTTCTTAACCATGAGAGGACTTACACTTGCCACTCGACTGATTCTTTTTCGTGAGGTAGGAATCAATTGTAGAATTATAGTTTTTCCCGGCACATAGTCTGAAGGAATAATTATCGGGTTTCCCACCTGGTTTTGTTTTGGGTAGGTGGTCCCGACGTTTCGACAGCTGAGTCTGCCATTATCTTCAGTGGTAGAATCTTTTTAGAGCCAAATTCTTATCTCTTTTAGGAATCACTTGTTGAAGACATCCGCTATCATCTCGACTCTATCGATTAGGGTTACATAGACGACCCGTCTACATATTCATCTGTATCTCCAGCGTAAAAAATCGGGGGATTGTATTGTGGTTGCCTTTCCATCTATTGGGTCCAGGTGCAAATCCTCGGGGGACGGAGGAGCTTCAGATATCACCCGTTCCCTGATTGTGCCCTTAGTTGAGGACACTTCAAGTTTTGCAAACCTTCCGTCGGATGGAAAGTTGAGCCGTGGTTTTCTTGGCACCCTCCGTTAAGAGTATGCTAATGCCGACGCCGGGTTTCTCTCCGCCCTTCCCTTCCCGCCAATTGGACCACAGCTGTCGGTCACCTTCTACTCAAAAGCCATACAAAGGATTCGAGAAAATTTAACCTCAGTATTTTCTCACTCGAAAAATATTTATATTTTGGATACGGATAAATGTTGACCAATTCTATACCCTGAAATTGATGATAGTGTAAAGTTTTACCTCATTATTTTCTCAA
The DNA here is from genome assembly GCF_921293095.1 of Ischnura elegans. Classification (NCBI taxonomy): domain Eukaryota; kingdom Metazoa; phylum Arthropoda; class Insecta; order Odonata; family Coenagrionidae; genus Ischnura; species Ischnura elegans. Next base: position 108,097,431 of record NC_060249.1, read on the forward strand.
TCGAACAATATTTATATTTTAGGTACGGATTCTATACTCCCTGAAGTTGATGATAGTGTAAAGTTTAAACTCGTAATGCGCCAGGAAAAGAGACAAAATATACGAGCGGGAGCCAAGCGCCCTCTTAACTCCAACCTCACTTCTTCCCTCTATCTCCGCCTTCCTTCATCCCATTCTCCCCTTCGCTCTCATCCCAGGAGACTTAAAAGACGGAACAAAAAATGTAACCACCACCTCCCATTCCCCATCTCCCTCACCGTTTGCAACAGCGACTCCTCCCCGCTTACCCCTCCCCTCGCAAGCGGACCATCCGGTCTTTTAATTTGGACCCGGGAAAAAGTCATCATTAAGTGAGGTCCGAGCCTCTTTCTCGGGCCCTAACGCCCCCGCCCAAACGGCTACCTACCCTTCCCCCCACCCCAAACCACCTCCTCACACCACAACAACACACTTCTTGCACTGCCTCCCACCACTCCTTCTCCTACCAAGCGCAAACGCAACACTATGAGAGGGGATAAGGCACTAAAACTGCGACCCTCCCGCCCTCAAGTAATATCTGGGACCATTATTTTTTTAGCCATTGCTGCAACTATTCCCCGCCTTGCGCGGCACATAGCTCACCTTTTTGGCTCTTCCTCTCCCCCATCCTCACATTTCTCGCTCTCATTTCTCGCTCCCCCTCCTCCTCCCACATTTTTTGTTCTACTCTCAGGGAAGAAAACCTCTTCTTCCCCCCTCCTCCCTCGGCTCCTCACTCCAAACATCATCATCCTTCCCTCTCCCCCACACCATAACGCGGGACCCTCCTAACTGGCGATGGAATACCCTATGCTTTTCGGTAGCAAGGTGAGCATATGCTCTTCCTTTTGTCCCCCCCCCCTACAACCCCACACTTCCATCCCGTTCATTTTTCTCCCCCAACCCTCTTCCCACTCCGCTGCTTCGGATCCCCCACCCCCGGAGACTCGCACAGCCCCCCGCCCAACCCACACCGCCTCGGCATAACAGAATAAGGACGCGCGCCGCCGCCGTATCACACGGAGAGCAAGGCCGCGTAAGCACGGGTGCAATCAAGGAAGGGGTCAGGGGATCTCTTTAGCGGCTCGCTTCCCCCCATCGACCCAACTGTGGACAACTCTTCCCACCTCCTGCTCCTTTGAAAACTTTTTAAAGGGGCGAAATATGTTGCCATGATTGAATGGGGGCGTCCGCAGCCGCCGCCTCTCTTTTACCTCGGGACGAGAAAAAAAAACAAATGAAAGGGAGAAAAGAGAAAAATCAAAAACGCAGCCGGAGCCTTTTCCGGGAGGCGAGTAAGTAGGTTTTGAGAGTTGGAAAAAATGACCCGTTCGCACTTCTCTCCTCCACAGTCCATCTTTTTGCCCGCTGACTCGGATCATTCGCTTGTTCTTTTTTTTTGATAGGGTCGAATGGAGTCTTGGCAGACGCGCTTCCTCAAAAGCGCCCAATCCCTCATCGTGAAGTTCGGTCGCGTCATGATAACCGGCGGGGATTGAAATTTCAAGCGGCCATCCTCCAGGAATCTCCATCACTCTTACACTTAGATATAAGCTTAGATTGAAATGAAAACACTGGACATTGTTTTTCTAATGAATATATGCAATAATTCCACCACATGTGGCTATCACTATTATGTTATCTATATGCTTCAGACGCTGATAGGGAAGCCTGTTCTCCAATCCCATTATTAACCCCAGCCAAGTCCGTAGCAAGCGGATGGAGGCGGGTGAAGGGGTTCAATCACTCGCGAAATCTTTGGAATAGGCAGTCTTAAGTTCAATCCCCCTAGGGAAGCCCCCCGAAATATACATTCCCTCCAAAACCACTCCTCGAAATAATTTGTTTTTGCTACGGCTTTGATCCTTGCAAGCGTTAAATCTCCAACTGCATTTCTTTATTTATATTAATATATAACCTATATCCCTTCATTTCGTCGGTAAAAAATTAGCTTCCCTTACGATTCCTCGTTTTTTGGCGTCTTTCCCTTATTTAGTCTCACTACCAACTTCTATGCCATGAGCACGGTAAGACACCAATTTTTTTTCCTTCTCTTTGAGTCGAGAAATAAATTATCTCCTCCCCTACCAAATCGAGTTCCCCTTTGCCTCTTCCTTTCCCCGACTACCTCATTTTTCTCATCCTGCATACCTACACTTCGAACGCCTGCATCGAATTTTCACTTTCTGGGGTCCAAGCTTGAGTACCACATAGCCTAAACACTACATCGACTCATCATCTTACTTACGCCGCACAGTGGGCTAGAATCGAAAAAAGCTGGCCAAAAGTCGCTAGAGTCTAAATAATTGGTAAATTAACGAAACTTTTTACAAATTGTGTATTGTAAAAATACAATTAAACTTATTTAGGATTATGTAGGCCACAATATTGTTTAGAAGGGCGATAACAATTAAAATAGGCTAATGTGATGCGGGAAGCAAACTCTACAGGGGCATGCCTACCTTCTGCTACGGAAATATCAAGGGAAAAATAGAATTTTTCTGCCGTTGAAGCTGTAAAATAGTTGTGCATAAGGTAAATTTTGAGTCCATAAGGTTAAATTTTGAGTTGAAACTTTTCTGGTATGTTTTTCCCGATATGTTCTGATCTTCTAACTTCCTCGTGTCGGGCTCCCAATGTCTCCTCGGAAAGCTGTCCAATAGGAAGAATGTCATGTTTCACAATTCCCGCTCCATGTATTAAAACTTTGTGAATAGTCCCCTCTCTATTTGCCAAGACCTCATTATGTAAATCTTGACTAGTCACTTTCGTTGTATCCATAACTGAGCAACTACTCTGTGAACGTCATTCGGCAATGCGACTAGGAATACTGAAAGGAGACTGACTCGGCTAGAAATGAGCGAGCCAATCGCATAGACGGCTTATTTCGGGAAAACTAAATTTCTATATTGGAAATATTTGCACGTGTTCAAAGTAAAAGAACAAATTTGGGTACACAAATGGGCAGCCGACGAGTGAAAAGGGCTTGGGGAGCGCGCGAACCGTTAGGTTTATTACCGTCTGCACGCGGCCTCCGCGCGAAGGCTCAAGGGTAAAACCGTCATGAAAGGGTACATACCATAAAGGCACCGCATATAATTAGTAGTTGAGTGCAATGCAACATAAATTTAAACCAGTGACAGAGACCATGATAATTTATAATTTCAATATTGAAGAAATATTAGCCAATAATTTCACTAGCAAAAACTTGAGTCAATATTTTTAATCAATTAATACATAAAATAAAAGTGGTCACTCATCCTCTGATGACTCGTAATCACTCTCATCTTCATATTCATCATTCCCGTAGTCAATACGTTTTTTCACTTCTGGATCTAAATCTTCCTTCAATTTACTATTGCGAAATGAAATCAAAGATATCAAGGGATCAGAGGTGAGCAGCAACCTCCGAAATAAATCTTCATTAGTCGCCTCTCTTGATATCTTCCGCGTATTGTGTTGCCGGAATTTCCTAATATCTTTATTTCTCGATTCCAAGGCATCTTTTGAAAGCTGCCCGATGGGTAGAATAGCTTCCTTGGATATATCTGCACCATGAATTAAAAGCTTGTGCACCGTTGGCGGCATATAATACCAAGGGTATTTTTTCACATGAAATTTTGCTGTCGCTAGACAGTATTTTCTGAACTCACTGTGTTTGAGTGCTCGACAGCTTGAGATTGCTTTCAAAATATTTGAAAGCCTTGAAATCAGTTGTTCATGGAGTCCTGAAAAATATTTAATTGACTAAAACATCTCTCTTAATTTCAGCAGCGAAGATTTTTAAATTTTGTAACAGTCGTCAGACTCTCTTACCGGTAATTTTTGCTGATAATTTTGGGTTTGAAAAGAAGCGTCTAGCTGTGTTACCATCGTTTGTGGTGCCGTATCCTGGTTTTGGTACATCTATTATCAGGCCCATTTTCTTTTTGAATAACCTCTGAATCCTTTCTCTCCTAGCCTGCATTTTCTGTTTACTCCCATCACTAACCTTTGCCTTAAATATGAAGTTTCAAAATGAAATCAAAATTAAAATACACGGACAGACACATTACTAATGTATTACAAGCAATAAAAGCTTCACGTAGCTTTAAAATACACTCACTTTCCACTGCTTTATGTCCAAGCGATAGGATATGCGTAAAAGACACTCCAAGCACCGAATATAGCAATGGAGAGGAGATAAGCCAAATGAAAATCGTGAGGTACTGATTGTAGTCCTCAAGTTCTCCAGGTTGTTCATTTCGGATATCCTTGCCCCACAAATATAACACTTAATTGAACTGGCATTAGTAAGAGCATTGCACACCTAAAATAGATAATCATGAGCTCCTGTAGTACACTCAAACCAGGCCACAATAGAAAAACAAAATGATGTCAATGATAGAGGTCTATTACTAACCTTTCCGTCTATCATTGTGAGTACCATACAAAATTTTACTGAAAATTTTTCAATCTCTAGATTCTTAAGCGTCTTTATTTGCCTTTCTATATACTTTTCTTCCTCAATTGAAAGCTTTTTACTTTCCTTAGCCCACTGAAGACGAATCGGTCGGCAATATCTTACCGATAAAGGACAGGGATTGGACCACAAAAAATTTCCTGGAATAAAGTCTTTCATGAAGGAGGTTTATCCGATTTATCATGAGGAGGTTTATCCATTATTTAAAGAAATAATTTCTCTTACCGGAAATATTGCTTTTCAAATGGAGAGGAACCAATGGACTTGCAAATAAATATTCATCATTCAGTTCATCCCTCGTCCATTTTTGCTTATATTGAGAATGCCCCGCACTGCCGTCGAAGCCGTACTTGCAGATCAACGTGCATTCATGTGGAATGGCGATATGTTCCATAGAATCATTTGTCATGGATTCAATGATCCTTTGTGCCGTATGGTTAAGTAACTCTTGTAGGCCCACCTCACACTTTTCCTCGCTGATATGTATTCCATTTGGATAAGTTGATTTTTTTGCGGAAAACACCTGATTGTAGCTGGGAAACAACTTATGCCCGTGATTTTTTGACACATGCCGGATGAGGTTGTACTGGAATTTTGTCATATTCACTGAAATAAAAAGGGAAAGTGCCGTTTCTGGTGTAATTTCCCTCTGAGAATGGTCCTTTTTCCTCCATTTGGAAAGAATTCTAGTAGCTCTTGTGGGAGTCGTCATTGTCACTTCTTTAATTACTTTGGCAGTTGATTCCTTTCCTCGCTCGCGGAATTTCATGGACGCGGCGAATGATAACTCCTTTGCTGATGTACCAGCTCTTAGCTGCTCCGTTTTCCTTCGTTTTGATCTTTCACTAGAAACTTCAAAGTGTAAAGCAGGTCTACCAAACACGGTGTCCTGCGGTGAATCTGTAAAAATACGAATTAGTTACATAGAAAAGCGATTCTATGTAAAAAAAAACTATTTATTAAAAATTTTAATGAACGTACCGTAGGTAGCAGGAAGATATTTGTACACTACTTCAGGGAATTTGATTTCTTCCTCTAGCCATTTGCTATTATTAGCTCTAAAGTAGCTTTCCCTTCGCTGCGCCTTATTCCATTTCTCAAAATATCTTGCGAAAAAATATGCTTGTAGGCACTTCGTCAAAATACCTTTTAAATTAGCATCTCCATTCAATCTATATTTTTCAATCAAAAAATCTATCACAACATTTTTTTTCTCACGTGCCGTGGTACTTTTTTTCTCCACAATTTTGTCATGAAGCTGTAACCGCGTCACTTCTCTACTCTCCATGGTTTCTAACAAATTTAGTATCAAACACTTACTATATGAAATAAAAAATAATCAGGTAATCAGTTCCATCGACAGCCCAACTATCATCAGTCATACATGGGTAGCAAAAAAAAATTGCGGACTCCAACTAGGAATCCATTTTAAAAATGAAAATTTTGCTTACCATTAGCACTGCTTCTCACCACAATGGAGAGTAAAATCGTTTTCGATGAATGAGGAGTACACTTATTGTAGTCACAACGAAACGGAGGCGGGTGCAAGGAGGCTTTGCTTCCCAGGTACAACTATATCCTCCTTTGAAGTGCTTCTAACGTTGACAGATCAATCCAGTGTTATAACACAGCACAGTCACTTACAGTGGATGTTCACTCGACACTCTCTCTAGGACAACTGATGCATGTGTTAGGCAAAAACAACCGGAAAACCCCTAGGGACACTGACTGAGAATTCCATTTGTCGGAACAAGTGGCGGAAAGGGTCGGCAAGAGGCAAAAACGTGTAAAAAGCATAACTTGGGATAGCTACCGATGAATTAGGGGAAGTAGAAAAGAGTCATTACTGGCAAGGTTGTAAAACCGGCATTGTCGGGCCAGTAAGTACGGAGGGTCGCAAATCCTCAACCAGCCGGCGCGGGCGCCTGCCGCTGCACGTGCATGACCTTCCCTAAACCCCTCGACCGCAGCCTGCCCATGATGCTTGAGGGAAATCCGAAATTCTGGAAAAATCTTTTCAAACTCTGTAACTCTGCCCATAACTCTGCTGAGAAACCTCCCAATGACATCCTAATCGTAGAATTGCCAGTCACCAATTTAGCAAGAAACTGTTATCTGCGCCAAGATGTACGTTGAATTTAGCCATTTATAGTATAATATGCAAAAACCAAGGTGATTATTATTCATAAAATATGTATTCAAGTGACTAATGTCATTGAACAGGCACTCCGTCGTCTTTACGCACGGATATCATATCATTTCCTCGCTTAGTCCCGCCGCTGTTTCGTGGCTGCCACAGTGGTCTGAGTGGCCGGGGTGGATTCACATAAATATGGTTGTTAAAATTAGGATCGCAAGTTATCGCAAAAAGTGCATTCTGGACATTGTTCTATATGCTTTTGTCTTTCTCACAGTATAAATAACTCCGTGTATTTCGATGTATATATAAACGATAATTACCGTTAAACATAAAATTTCATAGAAAATCAACACAGTTTTTGAAAAATTATAAAAATATTAATTAACAAGTAAAATCAAACAAAAACTGTCTCTATTCATTTAATGAAGATCAATTTTATGGATAAAAATACTTTGAAACCAATATTCTTAACAACGACTCTGTAATGAAGCCACAAATTTAGCTATTTTTAACGGAAAAAATCAGGTCACAAAAATCTCTCTGACATGCTCTACTTTGACCAGCTGTAAAAATTATATTAACGCATTCTATGCTCTATATGGCACCCTATCTTAAAGAGTACATGCTTAATAATAAATATCAACTATTTTTGGTTGATTTGCGCTAACTTCATTTTTCGACTTTTGGCTAGCTTTTTTCGGTTTTGACCCACTGTGCGCCGCTAGAAACGTATTGAAGCACCATATATTAAATTCTGAAATTCTGGCATCCCTACTTTAAAATACAGCAACAAGGGTCTTGGCAGTCCAGTTCTTTGTCAAGATATGCAAAATTCCAAATGATTCAAATAACACATTTTTAGGATGAACCATAAACGTTGCCTACATATAATTATATAGTAAAATATAACGGCTGGGCAAGATAATGTTGATATCCATACGGCATTGTCTAATACTTTATTTTCGGTCTCAATTCCTCATTGAACACGAGAAATCGATTAATGAATCTTAACCCATGATATTAACAAGAAAAGTTACCTTGGTTGCACAGATATCGGCCGATCAAGGGATAAATAAACGAATAATAGGTACTGTGATGAGAAAAAATGGCAACACATTTTCTAGAATCAACACGATGAAAATAAGTTCGTGTAGGAGGAAGGGAGGCTGCTAAACAAAAATACTGGCTAAACTAAAAAGAATGTCTTCAAATAAATAGTTGGCTTCAATTTACAAACAGAAAACTACTAAGAGATTCATTATAATAATGGAATAATGTATCTAATTATGAACCTCGTTTAGATTCAAACATGATATGTTAAACCTCGAGGAGCCAATGGCCACGATTTAACGGCCCCAAACCGAATACGACGGGCCTAGTAAATACGAGCCAGCAGCAAGGAAATTCCTTCTCATTTAGGCGTACGTCATCGACCGTAAATCGAGAAAACGGAGAGTCGAAAAAAAAAGAGAATCATCACAACGGGGAACAAACGTGAAACATGTTGGTCCTGCAGGAGGAAGGCCGTACAATCAGAGATGGAGGAAATAAAGGAGAGAGAATATAAGGAAGCGGGGGGGGGGGGGGGGGGGGGGAGGCGGCGCTAGGATAGGAAGGTAGGTAGTACCTATAAATAATTTTCCTTCGGCCCTTCGCCTATTACCCAAACTCGCCGGATCAGCCCCGAAAAACTCTCCTACTTGGTTGGCGCTGAGAGCGAAGGAAAGGCGGCTAGAACGGCTGATGGAGGAGGGGGGGAGGGGGCAGTGAGCGGGAAATAAAAATCCCTCCCCAATAACTCCTGAACGTCCATCTACATCCTCTTCCCCTCCGAAGTTCCCTCCTCTGGATGCCTTCTTCTTCCAACCTGGCGGCTTTCGAAACCTTTCCACTCACTGACCGAACCCAGCGGGACGCCTCTCTCTCTCTTCCCGCCCGCCCGCCTCTGTCCCTCGGCACTCGGCCGCTCGCTCGGCCCCAGCGGCCGAGAGAGAAAGGAGAAACCCGTTCCCAGAGCAGTACAGCGGGGGGAGGCGAAAGGGGGGGGGGGTGCTGTGGAGAAGGAGGGAGGGTGGGAGGGAAGGCGAAGACGACGCAGGAGGATGGAGAATTGGGGAGGAGAGTGTGACGAGGGGCTTTTCCGAGTGTGTTGTATCTACTTCTCTATCTGTGCATCCCCTTGTGGTCCCATCCTCAGCACACCTTAACCTCTCGACCAAACTTCGACCCCAGGCGGTTCCTGCCAACATGTACAGAAAAACCTCACTGAGGACCACCCTCCGTCCCAATCTATTCTCTCCGGACGGCAATGTTTATGGGAGCGAACGAATTTTTACCATGAATCAGAACTCCTATTTTGAAGATGAGGAGAAATTCTACCAGGGAACTAATAAAATGGACTTAAACAAAGCAGTGTAATTATTTCCTCTCGATTAAAGATTAAACCCTTTCGGGAACAATTCCTTTCGTGATCTGGGATATTAATGCATAACACAAAAATGGGAATATACTTTCCGCAACTCTTTTGAGACCCTGCCTCGGTGTACAATTTCATCCCGAGCCAACTTCGACCTCTAGTGATCAAAGAAAAAACTTCAGGTAGCTGAGGACTACCATTAACTTTAACAGTGATGAGGAAACAATATTCCAGGCGATAATGAACGAATTCCAGATATCATTCAAAGCGACCAGAATTCTGGGAGGTAAATACAAAAGTAAGATTAAACTGAGATGTATATATGTTTCATCCATCAATGAAATGTCGCATTTATTTAGAAACAAACATTGGCGAATAAGCATACATTCCTCGTAGTGGATGAAAAAGGGTATTTAAAATCGTAAACGGCTGATTTTGAAATCACGGGTGCATACACGCTGAGTACGTGGATTGTCACTAAAACACTTAAAAATCAGATCACTTATTTCATGCAAGGCGTTCATGCATAAAAATGATAAAGAAGGTTCCTCAAGTTCAGAAATAGAAATAACATCAGATATTAATTAGCGGGTGGAATATTAGCTTCCCCATTCATTAGAAAAATATACCCGAGGAAAAAAAACTTTTTCCATTTTTATGCATTGCGAGACATTTAACAATATATTTCGCATGATTGCAATGGACTATTCATTAAGACATTCAATGTAGGCCTTAGCAGTTTTATTTATGATGTCTACAAGTGCAGACGAAAGTCGACACTGAGATGTAAAGTTTAAAGACGTAATGACGAAGAACAAGAGGAAAATACCGCTTTAAATAAATACCGTTCGTGAGTGAGAAGTTAACAGCCAAAATTCTTCTTCTACATAACTTATACATGATACGCATATGCAAATGCGCAAACGAGCTGCAATCAAGGTTAGTAAAAGCGTACGAAAAAAGGGCATTGAAACTCTTCCATTAAGTAATTTCTTTCACAGAACAGGCGACAGGCGGAACATTCGCGGCAGAAACGTAGTGTATAATATTTAGCAACCAATTAAACGGAATTATTCTATGGAATTCTAATCGCCTAAACATAAATTCAGACAGTCCTAGAGGAAAATAATGAAACTGAATATGCCGTAGAAGTTTCCTGTTACAGGTGTTCCCGGGACTAAATTTAAAATTCACACGAGGAAAATATCCCGAGACCTTAGAAATTTGTTAGGCGAAACTTTTCGAAAGAGCTCCATTCCTGAATATTCGAATTTTAAAATTGAATCCAGGACTAAAGGGCGGTAAATCTTCGCTTCACGCCACTCACTCTGTAACCATCCCCGACCCAGAGGAGGCTTTCCACCACCTCCATCACCTACTCGCACGCACAAATCTTCAACGCCAACCCCACTCTCGCTCATTTCCCTCCTTTGCCCAAAAAATGCGACGGCCGAGGGACGGAGGAGATACCACCCTCGCCGCGGGAGGCGGCGGTCCAAGGGACTCGCACACATCCCATCCGCTCTTTCCTCAACAGAAATATATATTCCGGGACGCACGGGGAAAATGTGTTAGCCACGGGAGGGCGGGCTTGGGGTCCAGCTGGAAAAAGAGATTCTCTCTCTTACTCTCCCGTCTATTCCCGCGTTTTCCATCCATTCGTTCATTTTTTTTCAGCTCCGGAGGAAGCAAAGAGGGAGAGGTCGCAACTTCCGTTCGACCCTACAATCGAGTACCGCATCTTTCTTGTAAGTTATTCCACGTTTCAAAAATAACTTTCTTTCGCTAGATGTTGGGAGTTATTCATTCTTTCAAAGATCGTGGCCAGGAAAAATTTTCTAGTGGGGTATTAACCTAGAGGAGAGGGGCATTTCGGGGGGTTCCCATATGACCCACAGTCCCCTTCTTTGATGGCCTTATTTTTACTCATTTTGCGGACACCGTGCTTTGAAACACCGATTTCACAAATGACATCGTTTGCATTGGAAAATCGTAGGTATTTTCTCAATTTATGTTGAGTAACCCGAAAAAACTCAATGTCTTTTGCATCAATATTATCTTTACAAATAACAATGGACAATCATAGATACATATGGCCAAGATGAAAGCAACCTACTCAGGTAGTACTCAAACTCACGAGTCAGGCAAGCGAGAACGACACCCAGACCCTCTGAAGGGCAAAGATGTTCGACTACATGGCATGCGCATATTTTTCCAAGAATATATTTTTCAGCTACCATAGGTTTGCCAAGAATTGCCCGAAATTTTATTCAACCAACGTATTCATCTCAACTTCGGCTTCAGTAATTCGACTAGGTCAATAAAAAAGATTCTAATGAATTCTAAATATGAAAAATACTAATGTTTCATATTTTTCATGATTCTCATGCTTTGACGTACCTTCCATACTATTTTTCATCTAAATGACCTTAAGATTTTTGCAGTAATCTAAAGCTTTTTTCCACGAAAAGACAGCTTAGCCGTAAGAACGTAGATAAAAGTGCTGAGAAGATGTTCTGTTAAAAATGAGAATAGAAAGTCCATTTTCTTATCAAAAATCTAGGAAATACAACTAGAGAAGAATATGTACAGAAATAAGTTCAACTAGAAGTTATTTTTAATATAAATGGGATTAATTTGTTTTTTTTTTTTCGATGAAAATTCCTCAATTAGACCTCTTACAGATTAAATGAAGAATACAAATATAGAGTAAATACATCAGCCAAAGTTAATGAAGATACCAGGAATGTCTGGCTGAGAAGTTTGTTAATATTAGTGAAACCCAATGTAAATGCTAGATTATTTCTGAGTAGCCTCGTAACATGAGTTCCTTTGAGAAATTTTATACCAAGAGCACTAACGAACGCTAATATGCACATCTTCACTTACTCCGAGATGTTTTCATAGCAGATAACACGGTGTAATTAGCTGAGTGATAACGACAACAAAAGTCTCTGGCACAATTTTTGTACGCCGGAGGGTAAAGGTGCAGAACAGACAGTAGATACGCGAAATAAGCTCTAAAAGAGCGCCAAAGATTAAGGCGAATGAGGAGAAGGAATGGTCAAGATGAGTGGTGTGAGAGAGAGAGAGAAAGAGTAAATAAAAGCGAATGCCATTGAAAATGAAAGAAAAAAAGGAGAGGAGAGGCAAGCTAAATGTACGAAGCGAAAGGTTATGTCGGGAATTAAGTAGTTGCCATAGATTAAGAGGATCTGGGAGAGGAAATGAGTGAGGCTGGTAGCGTAGAGGGGCGGGAGAGTGAGGGGACAAGTAGGAATGGAAGGGAAGGGGAAAGCACCTACACGCCAGTGTGGGGTGGACAGAGGGCATTCCGGGACGTTATCGCAGCGCTTCAAGATTTCCGCCTCCACGTCAGTCCCTTCAGCTGTCAACGGTATTAACCGATGCGTGTTTGCGAGAAAGAGGGGGAGGGGGGAGGGGAAGTCTCTCGCGAAGTAGTTGGGGCAGTAAGGCAAGGTAATGGACGGGTAAGGAAGTACATATCAGAGGGAAAGTGATAAAGAAGCACAAGGTCGGAGCCAGAAAGCGTGGGGTAAATGAATGTCTTCGAAATGGACGGCAATTACGAAAGTGTTCTATAGTGGGCATGCGATTAACAATTAGGGAACTGGAAAAAGGAAAAAAAATAATCAACATGGGAGTATTTCAAGGGTAGAAAAGAGGAAAAAAAGCGATTCTTCACAGAATTCCTCATCAACAATTTATCTGGCATACTAAGCTGTTACTGTAGGTATTATTTTCATTACGTTTAATAAATAACTCACGTATTTATTTTTATCAGACTATATTCATTACGCAATCATGTATTTGATTGAACGATTTATTTAAATATCCTCAGATTGGCTACCCCATATACCATATTTATCATCTCCCTTTTCATAATAGCCATTAAAAGATCTCATCATGAGATTACTTATTAATTTTAGCAGGACTCTAAGATCCTACCGCATTGTAGTGAATCAGGAAAGAACCTAATGCTTCCTATTAATCGTTCATAATGATTAAATACTTTATTATTTTTGATACAGCACTATAACAGTATATAGGGCTACTTGCCTCACGACTGAAGTCACCAATCGCATTAGGGGATAAAGGACGCTAAAAATCTATCTTCAGATAAATCAAACTGTACAGGACGAGATTTCGAAGAGCAGCATCTAATAAGAACGAATAAAGAACAAATCAGTGACATCATCAAGAAAGGCTAGTTCAGAGGAGCAAGCTTGGGCGCTCTTACGGCTCAAAACAGGTCCGTAGCCAGAAAAAAAAATTCGTGAAGGTTTTGGGATAGGTATTAAATTTTGGGAGTGTTAATTTGGAGAGGGTACACTTAAGGCCGTATCTTCCAAACATTTCAGGTGTTGAACTCCATGACCCTACTCTCGCTATAGCTTTGTGTCAAAGCTCAAGAATACTGTGGAATACACCAACACTTTTCTTACAATATAAAATTGAAAATTCTGTATTCCTTCGCTTTATTCTATATCGGTATCCCTGGATTTGACGACAAAGCATCAACAACCCGCCAACACTCAAAGAGCAACACAACCACCAGTACTTTAGGAGAAGAAATTTTAAGCGAAAGTAAATCGCGCTAGGCTTAGATTGCTTGCGCGATTGAGAGAAGGTCTCTTTAAGAGCGACACGCATAACCTCATATTAAAGCCCCACTATATATCCAGGTCCGACAAAAGCGATAAATCAAGAGAGATATTTTACCGAACGGATAGATATGGGTAATCGTTTTTCCCCGAACCATAAAGGACTTAAATAAATGCTAGTCGTAATTTCGTTTGAGCATTTGATTTTTATACTAAACGGCTGGTGTCCTAACACCCCCTGCCACACGCCTTTTTACGTGGCTTGTGGGGGGATAGTACGTAGATGTAAATTAAGAACGAGCTTAAAAAAAAACTTTGGCACACACTACTAATTCTCTTCCTACTTCCAATTGGAGTAGGTACTGAAGAGAGCATAAAGAAATGAGGCATGTCTTGACGTGGGAGGAGTATCATCAACACCCAGAAGAAGTAGAATGAGCAGGAGATGAGAACGACACGCTGTAATGGAAACGAGGAATGCGAATTCTGACGAGTTTCCTCCCCGAAGGAGGAGGTCGACCCCACGTTTCGATCGACCTGTCGATCCGATGGCACCCCTTCCCTCTCATCCTTCCGCGAACTCTCCCCCAACCCTTTAGAGAGGCTCTTAGGCCCTGCCCCACCCTCTGAACCTCCTGCGATAGCAGAAAGGAGATCGCCCGACCATGAAATGACGGACAAAAATGGGACGGATAGCCCTCTCCCTCACTGGCAACCCCATGCCTTTTTTTATGCGCTCAATGGAGTACAAGATTCTCAAGCCACAACTTTGTCCATAATGAAACACCTAAAAAAAGTAGTATTCCATGGGGTAAGTGACCTAACGTGTTTAATTAGCTGAAGAAATTTTCACGCGGATAACACTAATATGTAATAACCCGAACGAGAACTATGAGACGGAAATTTTAATTAGGCTCTTTGCTGACGTGTGATGAAGAAAAAATGTTCTTCACAGGCAACGATTTAATCAGTCAAGGAGGACAATATACAAGCCCAAACACTAGTCCAAAACTAAAAACAATAAATACCTCACATCCAGCTTAATGGATTAATTTATTAACTTATCTATCGTATCGATGACCACGACGACTTACGAGTATAAAATTTATTTTAAATCATTCTATTTTCCTGATGAAGGAGGTAATATATTTTAATAGAATAATAACGACCATAAAAAGCAAATGGAAGAACATTTTCTAGCACATAATAGTAAAGAGTTACCTCAACGCCAATAAGAAAATAAGGACGTCGGCAGAAATAGTCAGCTCCAGTACTTGCAATGACCTCAAAGATAGTTGTTCTCAAACATAGCTGTTCTCAAAGAGACCAGATCTCAAAAGATCTTTCATAATGTACGAGCGAGGCGATCTCCTAACTGGGTATTACTGACTGTTACAACAAGATCGATATGGAGACTGGAGTGAACTGAATGAAAGCTATAACTCAAAGAGACAGATCAATATTACTTCGCGGATCTCGTAACTCATTTACTTAACCTACCCAATCATTTTAATTTGGACTCGCCAAAACCGATCTGAAAAAGGTAAGTCAGCACAGATAGTCATTATTTATCATTCCGATTCGTTTATATTGATGCATACTTCAATATGTTAATCGCTATACCAGAAGTAAATATGTTCGGGCAAGCATGATATAATTGCGAGTATAACCCATAAAAAGTCTGTAATGACAAAACTTCCGGAGAAAAATCACTCGCTCCTAATCAATAGTGACAGTTAAACTTTATAACAAGAGACTACAAAGACACAACTTTGAAGGCACTGACTTTGACTTCTTGAATTAAAAAAAATAGAATGAAATTGGAAGATTGCATTTATATCAGCTCCAGATAGAGATATGCACTAATTCTTAAATGCCTAAGTTGGTGGAGCTAATATGTGATAAGTAATTTTATATGGCGTTGCTCATAAAAAAATGGAAAAATGCGCGATGAAAAATTACCGACTTCTTACCACTTTTGAGGCTTCATTGAACATTTACTCTTTTTATATCTCTTTGCCACCAAAATACACGCAAAACTACACGAATATTTATCATAACCGTGGAAAATAACGAAATGGTGGAGATAATTAACAGTACCCGGCGATACCTTGTGGAAATGTTTGATCTCCATGAGAATAAACTATGAATGGTGAACTTCCACACGATTTTATTTAAATACCGACCCGGATTCGACACGTAGTGTCATCATCAAGGTGTATATGGTGGTATACAGTGTATAAGGTGTATATACATCGAAACCGGGTCGGTATTTAAATAAAATTGTGTGGAAGTTTACCATTCATAGTTCATTCCAATGGTCGAGAGATGTCATTAATATTGACAAGTAAGACAGAAAACAGCAATACAACACCGTCAAAGATCAGCAAGGAGAAATTAGTCGATATAAATACAGCTAAAAGAAATAATTTGCAGCATATATTACAATAATTTTAGCCATATCACTAGTGGAATTTCCCGCAAAAAGTACTCCACTCCTAAGCAGTTAAACTAATATTTTACGTTCGGGAGAGAAAGTAAGTTTTACACAGCATCGATTAACAATGCCTAAAACTTCACATGTTCAGCTCTACCAAGAAATCATAAACTCCTGAGGGACCAAAATATCCATTCCCTTCAGATTTGAAGTCCGGTATATCATTCATGAATAATTACCCCGGTCATAGCACTGCGTGTGTAACATGTATTCCTTATCGGGTCAAGAATCCCAGACCAAGGGTATTAAATGATCGTTTTCAAAGAACATGAAATGAAATACATCCCGAAAGTGCGAAACCTTAGTAATTAAGTCAGACAATCCGCAATTATTCATCGCTTATGAGTATTTATCGGCCACAGGAGTTAAAAGCAAAAAGCAGTTTAAGCTGTGGCCTCGTGACTAGGCACGAACTGCCTCGCAGGATACTACCTATTTCATCGCGAAAAGTGAAAGCTACGAAGTCCTCTCAAGGCATCTTTCAATTAACATCAGCGGCTTTAGAGTAACAATCACGGAAGAATGGTGCCAAATGAACTGCGTAATTCTCAGCCTAGCTTAAATTTCTTGAAACGTCCAAAGGGTATAGTGAGTGAATGAATTTAATTAACTCTAGCATTCTATGACACGGTGAATGGAAAGGTAATAATGGACATAAGAGCAAACGAAAGCGAGAGTCTTTGATCTACGGTTACAACACAGTGACTCATTCATTCTATTTTGCAGGATAATAAACTATTAAGTATTTTTAAATTGGAATTGAGAATGTATTCAATGCATATCCATAAAAAATAAACCTACATTGGGAATATTACAATTAAAGCATTTTAAAAAGAATAGCGGTTAAAGAAGTCGCACCATTCATCTGCAATTTTATGGTGGAACATTGACCAATTGCTCTTGGGGAACAAGAGAAAAAGAAATCAAGGTGTGGATCTCTGGTGAATTTAAGTTTAATTTACATTTTATATTTACAACTTATTTTTCTCAATCAAGAATAAAATGTGTTTAAAATGGGTGGAAAAGATTGGCACATTGCGCCAAAGTACTATTCAGTGGATAAAAAATAAACGAATGGAATTAAAGCAACCACGGCACCAAGGAACTGACCAGCTACACTGATTAGTCTTACATGGCTACATTTTAAAGCATGCGAATGTAACTGCTATAATTCTGAGAATTTAGGTCAACTATTGTAACAAAATCAGAGAGAACTAACATTGACCTACATGTATCGAATTTACCTATATGGCCATTTCGTTGCTAATATATGTGGTTACATTGTTTCCAGAATGGACAAACTTAGCAATCTGTGAATAATTAAAATATACCACTATACAAAGAAGTCATGAACTGGCTTTTGCTGTTTTATTTTTGTGATTAAGTAATGCCCATTTCAAAATTTATGGCATTCTGAATTTTATATATTCAGGAATAACTTAGACGAAGTCTCCTTCACAAATAAATACAATTCTAGTGATTTAAACTAGCACACATGCTTTCAACATAATAAAATACTCTGAAAATTACAAGCTTAACCGATATTTCTCGACTACCATTGATACAGAAATAATAAATTTATAGAAAATTTGAACATTAATCCTAAAGGCCATCAAGGTAAAGTATGCACACAATTCGTCAGAACAGTCACCGGAAGATAACGTTGTATTTCACCGAACCCTTGGCTGACAAATACAAGTGATCCAGAAGGTAATAATTTCGTTTCTTAAAAAAATAACGTTCATCACAGATTCAATGACTTGGTGCGGTATAATGCAGATGGTTTCACAACCGACATGTTGACTATCTCCTGAGATGCATTATTGCACTCCTTGTGCACTTCCAATGGAAGGAGTAGGAGAGGAAATGGGGAGAACGAACGAAAACGAGGAGGATTTGGCTGGCTCAAAAGGGGATGTTTATCCGCGAAGCCACACCCTGTGGATTCCACTTTTCGCTCGCGAAGAGAAAAATATCTTCCTCCACCACTCAACAGTCAGAATCACAAAGTAAGGTAGGAAACAGACGAGAGGGATTGAAGAAAAGAAATCAACCCTTCGCCAACCGCCGAGGCTTCCCAGTCAATGGTGGCTGTGGCCGACGACGACTCCGCATGCAAGCAAACGACAGCGGCTACACCAACGCAATATCCAGCGGCTAATGGTCCATTGTGTGCGCGAAGGCAACAGAATGGCTATGCACGGAGTGGGAGTGGCAAACGCACCAAAAGGAGGAATGAAGGAGGAAAGGTTAAAGGGCGTCTCTGTCGAGCGAGTGCGCGGGAGAGAGCGGTGGGAATAAGGGGGGAGATGCAGGAGAAGGAAGAGAGAAGAGAAAAGGAGCAGTTATGCCGAGGGAGCGGAAGGGTGAGCCATGCGCATAGTTATTAAAAAAATTAAACCAACTGAAGTTGGTTAATAACTGATAAAATCAATTAGCTGAATAATAAATTAACCGTTCCTCTTACTTTCATACACTATTTACTTCAGTGATATGCATTCAAGGAGTAGTTACTTCATCCAAACGATTAGATAAACACCACCATTTTCTGCTCAGAAGGATTACAATAATAATGAATGATTTGAAGACATAGGTATTTTTCGAAAAAAAAAATCCGTAATCTCTCTCTGAAGCGCTGTTTCAATTCCGCCGGGTCAACATTTGGAAAAAATCAAAAGATAAAAAAATAATACAGATAAGATATGAACACAAAGCGTATAATTCTAACGTTTAAGTGCTGAAATTCGCGATTTAAAATTCGCTTTCATTAAGTTTTTAGCTACGAAAGATTTCACCTTTTGCAAATAATCTCAATCGTCATTTAAAAAATAATTGATGCTAAGTATGGCGATGCAGCCTCTTTTAATACCTGGTGGACTCCACTGAGCCTCCGCGATTACGACTATTAATTGTAGACGCCATCCTGAACACCTCGAATCATTCATATGTCTCGCTTCCCTTAATCCAATGCCTTCTATCACCGCCTTTTCCCCCCACTTTTCCTTTATCTTCTCCAAGCCTCCACTTTTATGACGTCTGGTTGCAGTCCCTGACTCCCTCGTTCAACTCCTGCTTCCCCAACTCATGGACAGAGGGAGGGGAGAGCGTGAAATGCATTAGATTTATGTTTTTTTTTAATGAGTAAATGGACCAAGAATATGCGACAACAGGAATTAGGCCGATAAGAAAATACTAGGCTTAACAGAACGCTCATGAGTCATGCAAGAAGAGTATTACGTGAAAATATCGTTCATCTTAATAAGAATGATTTCGTTTCGATCGGGTGACAGAGAAATTATTTCCATGAAGTATTCATCGGTAGAATTATATTTATGAAAAAATTGCCCGAACACTCGCAAAGCGTATTCACACGATACATTTACTGCGCTCCCAAACACGTAAACAAGCCCATCATCAAAATTTCAACCCGTACACACCCAAAATTTCGCTAATTCATAATTGCATGTCCTAGAGATAGCGTAACCTAGTTTCGAGTAACTATCTGAGCATTTTTCTACCAGATTCTTGCACGGGGAAAATTCATCGTGGTGACGAGGCTTTAAACTCATGATGAGACCGCTTTCACTGCATTCTATACATAAACCTTATTATCTTCCTCCCACTTCCCCGCTCACCGAACATTCTCACCTCTTACACGGTTTTAAGCATACCCTTGCCGCTAGAGGCTCGCTCCACCTTGTCCCTGCCTCCAACTATTTAATACAAAGGGCTAGGAAATATAATGGAATGAAAATTTTGGAATAAATAGGGTTTGGGTTAGTGTGGTGGCTAGAGTGTTGGCTATTCACCCAATGGGATCGGGTCAAATCCCGGCGGTGGCGGAGAATTTTCAGACACTGCCCGATCCCTGCTTGAATGTTGTGTGGAGGACATTTCAAGGACAAGACTCTGTCCGTCGGATTGGACGTCAAGGCATGGTCCCCTTGGCGCCTTTCGGCAGGCTAATTTCCGGGTTTCTCTCCACCCTCCCTAACCTACCCTTCCCTCATGGCGCAAATGATCTCAGCTGTCGGTCGCCTCCTTCAAATACCGGAATGAAACCGGAATGAAACATTACAGAAAGGAAATTACAGCTAATAAAGTGTTAATATCGAATATCTAAAAACTTTTCACGGGAAATTTCTCGGCGTCACTAGTTGCTCCCGTCCAATCACTACGGGCTCTGTGCAGCATTCACTTTCCATCGCTCTCTCTGGTATGTTAAATAGCGTCACAATACACACGAAAATGAGTCAACGTCTGCGTTTATCTGGGTGTAATTCACGAGAGCGGCCGAAAGTAAGTATTCTTTAGCTGAAAATCAATTATCTTTACCATCAAACAAACTCATGAATAACAGTTTACATTTGACTCTGAAAAATCGGCCTAATCCTCAATTATCATCAATTCATCGTAAAGTTTTTCCCGCGCCAAAATATATCGAATGATCATTTATCGAGGGGTGCCAGTGAAAGATTCACGGCCCCCAGCAGCCCAATCATTTTATATTTCGTACGCACTATTCGTGTACCATAGGACGGGAGGATTATTTTCACGAAAGAACATTTGGGCAGATTTTTTAAACGAAATATGGGGGCTTCCATCACGCTGTTCTTTTTTAATTCGGGATGAAATCTATTCGTGCGGGTCCCAAATGGTGTCATCGCACGGCATACAATGCGATACATGAACGAATAAACATCCCTTTCACTTCTTCCCTCGAAGACCTGCCAACCCTCCCTCCCCTCGGAAAAATCCTAGTCACTTTAATACGGCTTTAAAGGACTTATCCCTACCCGAGACGCCTTCAAATATTCATGTCTCCACTGTCTTTCATCCACGAAGCGACACATAACATGCGGCAGTCTCACATATTATTTTATTTACGAGACACCGGGTTATTCCACCCGCCCACGCACGTTATGCATACACAATCTCTTGTTCACCACGCCCTTTCAAGAGAATAAAACCCAACCGGGCCTGCACGTCTTCCTTAGGCGACACTCCTCCTCTAACAGACGGATGCAGCGTGCTTGCTATAAGACCCCGCTGTTGAAAAAAGTGGCCAAGCCGACACTTCAAGTCTCTTACACCATGGTCTCTACACAACTGCACTTAACTACGTTAAGACCGCGATACATGCCGGTAATAAGTAAGAGCAAATGGTTCGCAAACTCGTTTTCATGATTCTCACGTTCTTACAGTTTCATATTTCACCAGATCATTCACTCCGGAAAGCAGCCAATGCCATAGAGTTGAACATTGGAGGGCTTGAGCCATTAGAATAAATTCTTAATAACTTAATTCAGAAATCACGAATATATGTTAGATTTTGTACACATGACAGTAATAATGGTCGTTCGATAAGGATACTAAGAGAGTGGAATAAAATGGATTGAATTTCCAAACGTCGCGTTACGTCCAATGTCAATTATAGTCATTTATCTAATAATAACTGATTTCTTATTTGTATAGCCTTAAAACAGTAATGAGGGTTCTTTCGGCTATTTCCAATTTTACCTAAGTAAATAGAAACTAAGGAATGTGCACATGAATTTCTTTATTTTCGACGATATACAGTCAGAGACAATCACAAAGTCACGAATTTTAGTTGCCAGAACCAAATGACAAATTTCAAGTTATTCCACGTAGATACAAAATTTTGGAGGGATTAACCATCCCAAAACATTAAAAAATTAAAAAACAAACGAGATATCATTTAAAATAGGCATTTTTTAAATTAAAACTATGGTATATTCTCCGAATTAACATATAATCCCCTATTACTATACCTATTAATTATTTTAATGAGATAGCTTGATTCACAATTCCGAAATTGCATCTAGCAGTAATTTTCAGGGAATATGCTCTCATGAAAGACAATATTCAAATGCTGAAAGAAAAATACTAGGAGATGAACATAAATGATGACGGATATGTGAAATGGGGTTAAATGTTATCGTAACGTGTCAAAAGAGAAAGGAAAACCGCCTTTTATTTACAGTAGCATAAGGAATAAGGGCTAACAATAGCAAATTACTGTAATGAAAATGAAAACAATCGTGTAGTGCAATTTTCATTAGTTAAGAGACCAAATTATCGCAAATGAGCTTGGCTGAAATAGCATACATTATCCGAGGACATGAGAAAGACCTCTCGAGATTGCTTCAAATTAAAGATCATTGTCGTTACCGTTACTGTCAACGGAGATGTAGGTTCACCCAAAAAATCGGAACGACAAGGCAGATAGAAGGCGGCATATAAAAATAGGAGGGGCTAGGAAGAAGGGATGGAACAATGAGAGCGGTAACCCGCGGAAGTTAAGGCTGCATGTAACAAGTTACTTAGCACGCAGTCATGCGCAAAATTACAAAGTTATCTACAGAGTTATTTATACCAAAAACGAAACACAAGGCGAAAAAATTATGAGGCTAAACCGAGATTCGAACCAAGATCTCCCTCTTTCGGAGATTCAAGCTCGAAAATCAGCAAGGATAAATGATATTTTCGAGGTTAAGTTATCCTTGATGTAAATGAAATGAAGGTAATTTTGTAAAAACCAAAACCAGGGTCTAAATTAAGAATAGGAATTTGCAATCTGCGTTTCCGTTTTATAAGAACATTAACACATAGAGAAACGTAATGCTGGGAAATTTGAAGGAAAAGTCATTCGGAGAAGATCAAGGGATACTTCAGGCAGGTCCAGAAGGCCATGACAAAGAAGAACAGTAAAGGATGAAAAGAACTGTCATGGGATAGAAAGATTTTCAAGGATGGAGTACTACAATGTTATGAGCGTACTACTACGATGACTGAAATTCCCAAACTAGGCATCATCATTTTTTGCACTAGATATGTTGAAACACATCCCCCTCATATTTTTATCCCCCCCTTCTCGGCTCCCTCTCCCCTCAACCCTTTCCACTGACTCAGCCTCTCAGCATCATCGAAGCGACCTTCAAAAAAATAAATTTCCCCTTACCTCGGCCGCCGTCGAAGTCTTATTTCGTGTTTATGCGGCGATAAATCTAATATGAAAACTCACGCGCAAAAAAATATGGATCTCGATTGGCATACCCAAAATAATTTAGAACAAACAGCAGGGCGGAAGTTTTAATTTTCGGTGTTGCGCTTCAAGCCACCGCAGAGGCGTTTCTGTTTTCATATTTCCTCCGCTACATGACTCCCTGGCCATAATCTGATTCTTTTCCGACAGTTATGGTCCCAAATGCTTCACAAAGCACTAATCTTGGTCCAGTCAAACGATTTTTTCATGGCAATCTTCATCCTCTTGACGCGCAACCGTCAATCGCTTCAATATTTTAGATCAGGACACGGCAACTGGTGGCTTGCCATAATTTTAAACGGCGAGCACATTAAGTAGCGCTCAATTACCTTAAATATTTAACATAATAAGAGCTCATGAATAGAACGAATTCGATAAAACTTAACAAATAAATTATTTATATACAAAAATATGAGCTTGCGTTAAAAACGTAGCAAGGTCAGTTTGGACGGGCAGCCCACAGGCAGGAAAAAGTTACCGATCCCTATTTTCGATGATCGATAAAAAATTCCTCTGGAGGAAAAGTCTTACTGTCTGAATAATATTCCCCAACTTTATTCCCGGGAGCGCTTCTTTCTTAGTTTTTATCATTTTTTCGGAGGTCTATATTACCTCATAAACAAAGAGACAAACTTCGAAGAATAATTTTTTCAGCAATTTCAGCAGATACCCATAACAATTATGATTAGGGTTATACCAAGGGTCTCTTTAAAAAAAACTTTCACTGTTTTAATTTCCTCATCTTTGTCTTAAAGGTGTAAACAACTTCTTAGAATATGATATAAGCCCTTGCACCTTAAGATCAATTAGAAAGATTCAAATAATACTTTTGCCGCAAGAGTAAGCCACTAGAATAATAAGTAATAATTCTCGCACTCTGAAGCTTAGATAATGAAATAACAAAGTCAAATGGATGACTCTAATTAGTAATTATCCCAATTATACGGAAACAAATGAGAATAGATTAAACTGCCTCTATTTTGGGACCTGATTCGCAGCTCACTTATATAAATAAATAAAAATATCATTGGTAAGGGTGTTTCAGATTTAGCAGGAGGAGCACACACATTACGGGCGTCATTCACGCCCCTTTTATTGGCTCTGATCCATGCCAACTCAAGAGACGACGGTAAAAGCGGCGATATTAGAATGGGTAGAAGGGAGAGGAGAAAGTTTTCTGATAAATGGCAAGAATGAGGGACAACACAGAAGGCTCTGACTAATATTACACGCGCCGCCCTTCGAAATGAATAGCCAACCCACCC
The DNA here is from genome assembly GCF_921293095.1 of Ischnura elegans. Taxonomy (NCBI): domain Eukaryota; kingdom Metazoa; phylum Arthropoda; class Insecta; order Odonata; family Coenagrionidae; genus Ischnura; species Ischnura elegans. Next base: position 108,121,920 of record NC_060249.1, read on the forward strand.
GCGCATACGAGGTATGTGTACCAGAGACTCTCGTTTGCTGCGTCAGCGTGAGGCCGTGAATTCATGAAACTTCCACCCCCTTTAGAAATGGAGAAGCAACCTACAATCTATTTTACCATTTGTTACTAATTTCGGACGTAGGCAGTCAACAAATTTATTCAAATGATCAATAAATAAGGGAGGAATAAATAGTCAAATAAAAATATCATTAACTCGTATATAGGATGATAAAACCAGCGATTCCCTATCTAAAATTTAAATGGAAAAACCGTCTACCTATAAAATAATTTTGACGATTGGTTACATCATGGAATCAAAACGCTAAAACCCTCATATTGCACACATCTGCTCATTTTATTAATTGTATTTAAAAATAAGGGACGCAGTCATTCTCAATTCCTTAAATCTCTTCAACTAGACGTAAATGAGATCTGCGACTCATTGAATTGTTCGCTTCGAAAAATGAAAATTCCATCCTGATAAAAGTTGCCATCAGTGTCAATAATGGAATTAAAAATGTTTTCTAAACCGTAATCAGGTGAGCAGAATTTTTAAGGTTACACACTGTCTATTTGCGGAAAAATACTGAAAGCGTGCAGAAATTCCAGCGTCACGACTCTAAAAAGCGTTCCATTAGTTTTTAACTTAATTAAAATGTTAATTAATTTTTTTCACATTTAGGCTGCGTTCCATTACAGTTTTTAACTTGATTAAAATGTTGATTCATTTTATTCACATGTAGGCTGACAGATGTGTGCATAAATAATTTGCTATCGAAAAGTCATCAAGGAAAACAGGACACAAGATCACTAATAATCATTTGTAATCGTCTATCTACTATCGTTTCCACGGGCGTTGAAATCTCCCAAATGATGCTCGAAGAAAGGCACTCGGAGCAGCCAAAATCCCACCTATTATCCCTCCTATTTCTCAGTCTAAGCCAATCATGAACATCTTATATTACATGAGAGTGACCAAAAGTAATATCATTTTTTGCCCCTCACCATCAGCGGAGAAAATTCCTTCCGCCCTTACAATTCAAATTTATCAGCAAGAATCCGCTGCAGCCTTTCGGATTCGCTTCACCGGGCAAACAGCTTTCATCAAATGATTTCCAGCTGCACAGATCTTTAATGCCCGTACTAGACTACCGGCATTAAGCAAGCGGAGGCGCGAAGTGTTAAGTGTCCGCGGATATGTGTGTGAGTGTAAGTGGCTGCGCGTGTGAGCGAGAGAATGGGAGAGTGATTAAGGTGAGCGAGGAAAAGTCACAACTGGCGGCCGAGGTCGATTACGCGCCGGGTTCCGTATTTGTAAGTCCCGATGGTTGAAGCGGAGACTCCGGCGAATGGAGACAACGGGCGGCGTGGGCGTGACTCCCGCTCCCCTGTCCACCCACTCCCTCCCCACGGGCCATCCATCCCGCACGACCACACTCCCCGGCGCCTCATATCACCTTTGACCCGCCATCCCCGGCCGCTCCACCGCTCGTCGCCGTGCTATTCCGCAGACCCAAAGCCAAGACCTCCTCGAGTCGCCCTCCCCGTCGAGTTCAACACGCCCTCAACGGAGTGCGAAGGTCACGGGTACCCCGGTAGTTATACTCCTGCGGTGAACACTTATTTCCGACTGATAGCTAAACAAATCTAAAATAATGTAAACGTAAGATTTCCGCGGAGTGCCGCCGATGTGGTGAGCTGACATCGCTGGTTGCAACAGCGTATGTATGCTTCTTTTTGCAGCAGTTTTCATATTCATGGTCATCTCATGTCAATTAATTAATAAAGTTAGGATCTTCGGTAACAGATTCTTACGTAGATATTGAAAATGTCTTCACTTCACACTTACAATTAGCCCGAGGACACCAGCTAAAGAAAATGACGCAGAATCCAAAGTGGATACGTGACAGAGAGAAACCTACGGTTTCCTTAGACAGCGAACGCTTACTGACACCTTACCTCACCAGTATGGCTCATGAGTAAACTACGTATCTCTACTGGCTGACAATTTTACCGCTTCCTTCTTTGTTGAAAACCGAGTTAATATTCCTAGCTCCTCCCCCAACCGACAAGTAGCACCATCTCTACAACTGAACTGTCAACTCAAAAAAGTTTTGATTATTATGCATCGTAAACAATAAATTAAAATTTCGACTTCCCTTATTGGGTAACTAAATATTTCCTGAAACGCCATGTGCGTATCTTGCTTGAAAGATAAAAGACATACTTTTTTGAAAATAGAAATATTTGTAAATGATGAAAATATTTGTAAATTATGTCACATGCATAAAATTTAAAGTAAACCAAACTATAGGTAGAAATGTATTCAACGGTGTTCGGCGAGATGTCGTGGAACATAATGATACAATGATAAATGAAGAGCACATAGACATGTACTAAGTTTGCTCTTCATTTATCATCATAGGTAAACATTTTCGTCTCTGTTCATTGGGTACCTACCATTCCATGAAAGTCAGTTTTTATGCGACTTCTTACGATCTACTTCACCAATGGAGTACCATCACAATAAACATTTGGAAACGCCTGTATGTTTCTCCATCAACATAAAGTTATTTTCATTGCCATTCGAAAAAAGTTGCTATGCATCCAAAAAAATGGAGAATCACTATCGTAGATAGGTTTAGATTAAAAATAACAACGCTATTAGTCCAGCCGCCCACCACAAGCCTTGCCATACTATTGGGGCCTGAAGAACGCGGGTTCGGTTAGCAGAGGAAAGGAAATGGAGAGAGAAGTAGACAGAGACCCCCTCCCGATGCGAGAGGCCGCTTCAAATAATGAGGAGAGGATGCAGATGAAAACAGAGTGAGTTATGTGGTGACGGCAGAGAAACACACGGACACATACCAACTTTGAATCCATCCTCCCCACCTCTCCCTCTCCAGTCTCTGCATCCACCGCTGAGAGAGGTTCAGGTTTGAGCGGTGGAGAAGACGTCGCGTATGAATGCATTGCGAGAAACCGTGAGGAGAGGAAAAACTACTCCCTTCCACCGATTTACGACAGTTTCTTCTTACCCACCATACTCCTCCTTAGAGAAGATTTAATGCGGTGGGCAGACTAAGATGGTTTGCGAACCAACCGAGTCCGAAATTGAGTCTCCTCCATCATTTTAGCCAAGAATCATCAAGAGGTCAAATTCAACCCATGGCCCGAGAGTAAATCGAGTTAATGAGCTGGTCTTCACAAACGGAGTGTTGATACCGATGAGAATAACACGGATGTAAACCACAGCAACCCATCATCAGATAACTATCGTTTGTTCTAGTCTTTTGTGATTAGAATCAAATTAAATTTGATGAATAGGCGTAAAAACGGATTGAAAATTTAGTGCTTCATGCTGAAACGTCTATATTAGGATAAGTACACTGGCTGGAGTAAATACCGACCGTTTGCCATGTCTAGATATAAGGAAAGATCTAATGATATACTGTTGAATAGATACTCCCTCGTAACATAACAAACAAATAGCCATTATGTCTGAATTCGGTCAGTTAATAGGCTGCATACTGGCAATTAAACACGATGACTTATCCCCAGATTCGGTGATACCTAGCCAGAGCAAGCATACGGCAAAAGAATCATTTATGTACGAGTCGATGGCAAATATTTGCCAACCAATTCGGAGGTAAGGAGAACTGAGATAGATTCGTAAAACAAGAGCTTGACAAGCAAAATATCCAATGGACAAAAGTATTTAAAAGCGATCTTTCTAACTAATTTAATGTACATTGAAAGTGGACAAGCTACAAGAATTTGCCACAGTCCAATTGGCATATCAGCCCAAGTCCGGTTCATGCTTATTTTTTTTAAATATTGGGAAATGAGGGTAAATGGCAATCAATACCCAAATACACCAAGAAGTTTCGGAGAGCTCACATGTTCTGACAAAATTATTTCCATTTAATTCGCTTATTTTCTTAATTTGAATATTTCCTGGTAAACACGAAACGCTTGGAATTCCACCGAGGACAAAAGAGGCCTCCTGGCATCGCCCGGCTGGTAGGAATAGGAAGGCTGTTGATCGCATCCTTATGCGAAGAAAATTACTCAAAACCTTAACTCACTTTTCGTAGGTCCATCTCGTCCCATTACCATTTCAAACCCTCCTCCCTCTCCCACCCTCCCCCAAATTTATGTCCCCTCCATTCCCTCCGCAGACGAAAATTCTCTCAGCATGCGACCGGGCGAGGAAATGTTTTCGGAGAGCTAGCGGGAGGTGGCGAGAGAAAAAGGGAAGGAGAGAGACGAAAAGGTAAGAAAAAAGAATGTAATAGGCCCAAAGAAGGGAGAGATAAGAATCGGTGGAGGAGGCGGTGAGTAGAACATAGGATAGGCAACACTGAGAGAAATTCATATTCGTAAGATGGAAGTAAGCAATAAAATTAATGTTTTTTAGTAGGGGTCCCTGAAATAAATGCCCAATTCATAATAATTAAATAATAAAACAAAACATTAAGTCCTTATTGTATAATATTTAATTATAAAAATAAATACTTAATATATTAACAAATATTTATAAATTCTTTATTTAGTATTATTTAAATTTCTATATTTATTTATATATTAATAGTTTATTATTATTTATGCAATTTTTTTAACTAGGGCCCTTAAAATTAACGTCCTATTGACAGTTAACAGAAAAAATCAAAGCAATTGATGGAGTCAAAACATCTAACGACCCAAATATTTGTAGCAGGACACAAATTATCAGGGTGTTGAGTATTTGAAAATTGCGCAGCTCATCAAAAATATTAAGCGATGATGAAAATAACTGTGAGAAACAAACATGAAATCGTTGTAAATAAAAAATCACAGCAAAATAAAGGTAAAATAATCACCTTGTCCAATTGCGTGCAATCATCTGCCTTGCAATACGATGTGAAAGGGCACAAAGAATAAACGTCGAACGTAGCTGACGAAGAAAAAAAACTTTTTCCAATTAGATTAGTCTCTACTTTTAATATTTTTTTATGAAGTTAGCAAAATTTTGAACTAATGAACTAGTATCAACGGCTCATTTGTATAAATATTTCGAGAGTAAAAATAAAATTTTGCGCTACGTCCACGAGGAATTCCTCCAAACACATTTCTACCAACTATTATAACAGATATATACTCCAGGGAAAAATAGCACAAATGATGAAACGGAGCACCGAGGTGTTTCAAGTTCTACAGCTTTTTCTCGCTTCAAGATCTACCCTTCTACCATTTCAATAATGAAAACAGAATTTGATACGAGAGGGAGTTCTTCCTAGGCTCTTTAAAAAATGAAATATGGAGGTGGGATAAAATACTCGTCTCGGAAAATGTGATTCCCAGCGGTATGCCCCTTCCCACAACTTCCCAATTATATCGCATGCAGTATTTATCGAGTGGCATGCATACTTAAGAAGGGAGAGATAGATGTGGACGGTGGCGCGGGAGGACGCGGCCGAGGGGGTTGGAGGGGGAAGGAGGGGGAGGCGAGGGGAGAGGAGGACGGGTGCAGGAAATGAGCAAGGGTGAGTAAGGAGGATGGATTCGTAGCAGACGGGTCCACTTCATCTCGCAGTAGGCGGCGTCGGGGCCAGCGGAGAAAAAGGACTCATTGCCATTGAAAGATGGTCGGCTGCTCCTAGGGCAAGAAAGGGGGATTTTTTGGTTTCCCCAATGGGCTAAAGGAGTCGGTGGGAGTCAGATCAGATTGTGTAGGTTCCAGGAGTAGGAATGGAGGCGTTGTTGGAGGAGGAGGCAGATAGGTGGAGGGGGAAGGAATTTAGAAGGGTAATAAGGATTTGAAAGAGGCTGCGTAATAACGAAAATTTCATAGACGGACGTGAGGAATCACCTGGTTTAACATCGTAGAAGAAAGCTCCTTCTCTTCTCAAGATGACAACACAGATTTGGTATTTAATTTAAAAAAAGTTACCCTCTAGCCATTCAAGCCTGAGAGAAGTAATGACAATGTACACATATGAAGAAAATTAACAATAATGTTATCACCCCCTGTAATAATATAAGTAAAGATAGTAAAATATGATGCAAGAGGAATTTAGAAGAGTGATGGAATTTGAAAGAGACAGAGGCTGCGTAAAAAACGAAAATTTCATAGACGTACGCGAGAAATCACCTGCTTTCACTCCGGAAATGAACGATCCTTCTCTCCTTAAGATGACTACATAGAATACTTATACATACACCGGTATGTCCAAAATAGGCACGACCGTGCGGCATGGCCAGATGCATGACGATAAAATATTTTTCGAGCTAGAAAGATTAATTATATTGCTACCAGTTTTCATGAGACTACAGCTGGGATAGAAATGAACTCTTGAGCATCATCCAGCGAGCGTGGGGCTGCAAGTTTCCTGAACTGGTAGCGATACTTAGGAAATAATCACCGGTCCCTCCTTTTGACTCAGAACCCCGGTGACAAAAAGGACACAACATCCGAAACCAATGAAATAAAGAATATTTAATGGATTTTGATTTTGATACAGGAAGGAGCAGGAACAACGAGTGGCCACATTATTTCCACGCACTAGTATAAATAATAATAATGAATGAAAAAGAAAGAACTGGCTAGCGTTCCAACCACAGGGGATCTCAACCCACACTCCCTACATCACAGAAAACGATGTAATAACCCTGTCTCTACGTTTCTCCAATTAATTCGGCAAAGATGGCTCGTAAACACAACAACTTCAGCAAAGACAGCGGAGAGGGTCGAGAGGTTGCTAGGCGAGGCAGCTGGGCGATTCTGTAGGGCGCGATACGACCGAGCCGCATGAATTGGAAGGCCATCAAAATCCACAGCGACCATTACGCAACATACAGATAAATTCCATTTGTATGCATCCATGCACAGTAAAAATCACATTCATTAGTAAATGACGCTAATATAAGGTTTTTCAAAAGTAGAGTGATATAAAAAACTCTGGCTTTAACAGAATTCCATGACAGAACCATGGTGGTTATTCGGCTGGGTAACTAGACTAGGTTATTTATGCCCGATGAAACTCAACACATGGTGACCATTTTTAAGAACTCACCCATTAATGCAAAAGTAGAGAAGCTAGGGCAAAACTTGGCTCCAATTGTAACCAATTAATATTTTTTCAGACGCAAAGACTGGGAAATGATTACGTCAAGAAAAAATTTAAAACTCTCAGGAGAATGAGAAAAACTTGCATGAGATAATAAAAAATCCAGGTCAAAAATGCTAAATAATATCAATGAAAGTAGGAACATGTTTTATTGAGTTCGCAGCAGTAACCAATCTATAGTAATTATCTATGCATAAAATACGAAATATGATACAGTTATTGAAATAATTAAAACACCGGCTAGAATCTTAAAATACCGCACGTCGCTAGGCTACCTACAGCATGGGGAATGGATACTGGCAAATGAAGAACGCAAAAGATAGTGAGGGAGAAAGAGTACAGCAGAAAGATTAAAAGTTGGGAAGGACACAGGAAGGAGACGGAGGGAGAGGCAAAAGAATACGCGAGGTAGGCGAGGAGGAGGATGAGGAGGGAGTCCAGAAAGATATTTTGTAAATGAATGCCCGCTGCCTGGCATGAGTTATGCCGTCGCATGCCCACGCGCAGTTTCGCTCAAAAGGACGGTGGGTGAGAGTTATACGCACCGAAAAGAACAGAGAAATATATATATTTATAAATAATAATTTCGGCGACGGTTTGGAAAAAAAACTTTGGGTTATGTAGGTCTAATTTACTAAGCATTATTAATGGGGACCGCCTAAAAGTTTCTTTTTCCAAATACATTCCCTTCTCACGGTTGTCACTGACTAAGCACGTTTCTTCAGTTTATTACCCTCGCAAACTACACAAATTTGGTCGCAGTGAGACGGATGTATACTCGGAGCGTGAAAAGTCATCCTTTCTGCGGCTCAATGAAAAGACTGGCTGTATCGATATCTCCATTAAGACAAAATATTTCTTACTCTGCACCACTTTTAATAAAAAAAATCCCAAAGACATAGTTATGCTGATGAATATTCGCGTGGGTTACGTGAAGCTTGCACGTAACTAGCACCTGAAAATGAGTGAAGGCAGTGGCATTGTAAGCAGCATAAGTGATCACAATAATGCTAAACATGGCAAGACGAAGTGAACTAGTCTTCATTATCATTTACTTAGTGGTAAAACACGTATTCATTGGGATTTTAAAGCAAACGGATTCTTTATAGAAATAAGGAGATAAGCATTGCACGATGATAGATATTATACATATTTACGATAGGCATCTTTTGGTGAAAGGATCAAACTATGATACTATTAGCCATCAAACATTAAAAGATTTTGATATTACAAACTTAGTACTATTTATAGGCATAATAAAATTAAGGGGGAAATAATTGTCCACATAGAACTTACTTATGGCCTTTTAGTATCGAGTGTCCTTCAAATTGACAATGATTGACATCAATCGATTGACAATTTATTTTACCATGGAAAAATCGGTAGTTATTTAATATTTACTAGTTATTACCTGTAATTGAGTAAACTTATCAAAATAATAATTAATTCTAATTCAATGTAGAGCCTATCTCTAACAGCAGATATGGTGCTTTGTTGGTATATTTGTGTAACCAATTTTCATAGGCCTTCGAAAGGGTTTGTTGCATATAAGTTATCAGAAGATTTTATAAGTATTTCCTTTACTTGAAAGAGTCGAAGTTAGTTCAAGATGCGACTTTCATGAATGAGCGATACTCGGCGGAAGTGTTACTATAATTTACTAAAAGACTCCATTTGAAAATAACAGGCTGGAAGAAGAATCATTTTTGCTCGCAGAATGAAACCTGCGGGCAAATTTACAAAAATATATTTCTCATGGCAGATCTTTACCACCAAATACGCACAAAATGTACAGACATAGGGAAATAAAGACATGCTCTAATTTGGATACAAAGAGCATGGCTAATTTTTAACAAAATGCATAGGGCATTCAAAAATTTTCAGAGATCCTTTCGTACGCTAGCTCGAGGCTGAGTGTAGTAGCCAAACGGGTAGCCATTTGGATGCTGATCCCTAGACACAAATACGCGCGAAAATTTTTGATATTGTATGTACTTGATGATGGTGTAATAGCCGAAACCGGTCGGAATTTAAAAAAATATATCGTGGAAGTAACGAAGTGTCTTTTATTGATAATATCTGCTAATTATTATAATATATTCAAGTTTCGATTTAATCAGTTATACAATCTTCAATGTTCGAGGACGGCAAGAGATGCTTGAATGCATGAAATTCACACGCCTTTGGCGTTCGGTTAAGTTTTACCTTTCTCTCTTCATGCGGATCTTCTGGCTAAAACACAACGTGAGTGAGAGCATGTTCGAAAACAAAAATCGTGAGCGCAGATAAAGAAAAGCAGCTCGAAAAGCGATCCCCTCGTTACGCCACTACACAGCGAGCGCCTAGCGGGACATTTAATGAAGTCTCACGAAACAAAAACTGAAGTCAACGGTAAGGTGTCGGTCAAGTTGACAGTGGCACCAGGAAGCCAGAGGGTGAGGAGACTTTATGCCTGCACTACCGGGGACTGCTGCGGGCCTGTGGACAACACCGCCCAAGGTACAAAGCCATGTGACGTCGGGTTGGAGATTGTTTACCCATTATTTTTTGCTGGACTAGGGACGAAGGGGTGCTGAGAGAGGCATGCCGGAGTGAGGGGTAGGAAACAGGACCCTTGTGAGGAGAGATTAGCGGTAGCAGGTAGAAGTCAAACTAACAGGACAACGGTTTCGAGGGTGTGAAGGAGGAGAATCAGGGGTACACCCACCAACAGGGCCACACTAGAGGTAAGCATCAATGCAAAGAAGCGTGCATTTAAGGGGAGGCTAGTTACGTATTCACGTTGCTCTAACAATCAGCAAAAATATCACGCGATGCCAGAACTAAACAGCTAATTATACACGGCGAATAAGCCCTCTTTTCCCCTCACGAGCAAGCATACCTCTAAGAAGGGAAATACGTTTATTTCAGGGCACATTTTATTTTATTTTATTCTCAAACCACCGAATACAGCTCATGTTGGCCATTTTACATCGGGATATTCAACAAATTTAACAATTAAACGTACACGAACAACCATGCACTGAACAGGGGAAACCTGCCCAGGCGGGACTCAAACCCGCGACCTCTTGTTTGACAGGCGAGGACGTTACCCCGGCGTCACCGAGCCCGACCGTGACAGCGGGGTAACATCCCCTTGGCATTACAGTGAAAGCAAGTATACTAGTGAAAACAATACATTATATCACCGAATGTCACGCAATCACGCCCACATATGAAAAGTTACTAACTACGCCATGAAGAAGATCGCCGTTAACACTATTTTGACTGAGATTCCAATTTGTACCTCCATATTGCATCTCAAATACGCTTTCAGTTATTTGGTTTTGCAATAAGTAGACCATGTAATCGGCAATTGAGAGATCCTAGTTCGAAATACGGTCAAGCCAAATGATTTTCTAAAATCTTTACCGTTGGTGCGGATTAAGTCGAAGAGAAAGGATTTAAAAAATGTAGGATCAGCCGTGAAACTGAGAGGACGAATGAAAGAATGAGATTTTGAGTAGTTTAACAAGGATTTCATTAATAGCATGACTATTCGGTTCCTCCTCGAAAAACCTAGGTCACAACCAAACGCAATAAAAATTGAGACAGCCGGAAAAATTTTGATATCTCTTATTTAAAGGCACGCTTTGAAGCCATAACCGTTGAAGGAAAACAAAAACCATCGCTTCAAGTTTTTAAACGCATCTGCATTGCATGAATCATCATTCAACGCAACATCATAAGAATATGCCAGGCACTTACATCCTGCACTAATTCTGATAGATTCGGCAACTGAGGCACTTGCAATGCATGTGCAGACGTAAACCTTGCAGGTATTCACTGTCCTCGCACTTTGAGCACAAACACAACACCATCCCACCACCTTACTCGTATATTAACGCACCTCTTTGCGCACGCCCGAACCTTATAATTCCGCGTCAAAAACATTGACTCGAGGGGTCCTTTAATAAAGAGTTGAGAAAAAAATGAATGAGAGCACGGACATGATCCCTCGGCTACCGTTCAGCACTGAGGGAAGAAGAAGAAGAAGAAGGCAAGAAGAGTTGGTTTACCCGTTGCGAGGCGTCTGCAGGAGGAGGAGGTGGGGTTGAGAATGTCGTGAGACGGAAGCGGTGGAAAGGGGAGGTAGGGGAGGGAGTTGGCGGAGGGGTAAGGGAGGAGAGGAGGGGAATGGGGGGAGGGAGAGTCACTATGCATAATGGCCGGGGGGCAAATTCCGGGACGCCCTTAACCTTTTGTTAAGAGGGTTGCTGAGGCAATGGAGGCCAGTCGCTGCGGCGGCGGCGAAGCGGTGGTTATGAGGAGTCGGGCAGGGGAGATAGGGGCAGTTTTGAGGAAAGAAGGTGTCCGTGTGGTTCCGGAGAATTCCGAGAGAGGCCGGCAGGTGGGGAGGGAGGGAGGAAGGAAACCGCCCCTCCCCTCCAACCCCGTCCCCTCTCCATCGGGACTTCTGATTCGAGGAGTTTAGGGGATGAGGTGCGAGAGAGAGAGGATAAAAAAAATAAAGAAATGTGCCGAAGAATGTAGCGGATGGGTGGGTGTTTATTACGTAGTTATGCTACCTATTGATTTTAATCGACAGTCAATGCAGAAGCACTGACGAAGGATTGTGATGAAAGACGGCCTAATAATTACCTTAACTTAATATCCCTAATTTGTAAATTCCAGTGCACCGCAGCTCCGTTCCCATCGGGAGCGTAATCTACGGTTTGCTCAGCTCCCTTCTCACCCCGAGACTTCTTCCTAATTCCGTTCTTTGACGCGTGCTTGATGAAGAACGGGCTTCGATTCCCGGAATGTCACCATCAGTTTAGACTGACAATACTACACTTATATTCTCTCTCTATTGACGATTCACTAAAAGTAAATCTCTGCAACAGTAGAACGACGAGATGCATCAACAAACATTAAGAAATGAGAGTTATTGGGAATAAGAGAGAGCATAAATAGATGAAAAACGGACGATAGGTAAATTTGAAGGCAAGACGTTCATCTACTTCGTCGATACTTTATAAGTGACAATAGTTGTTCTTAGTTTAAAGAATAAATGTTAGAGGTCCAAGTATATCAAGAGATCACAACCGAAAAAGCCTCCTGCTAAACTAAAGAATCGAAGAAAGCATAATCTCATTTCAATCAATACACCAGTCATGCCACTGCTAGTATATGCGCTAATAGCGATGACATTATTACGACCCACGATAAAGAAAACAATAAGGTTGTGGAATGGGGATAAAAATAAATTGCGATGCATACGATATTATAGGAAAGGTTAAATGCCATAGTTCGGGATGAAATCAAAGTGACTGTAGGTAGACAGAGGTACGCAGCATTCGATGGCTACTCACCAGAAACTTAGCTCTATAAAATGGTGTCACATCTAGAATAGTTACGCTAATCCTCCAGCAAAATTGCTGTAAATCATAGCACTCACACTTTTGCATTCCGTCATGGATGATGGGATCATGATCCGGTACTTACCTAGAAGATAAGGAAGATAGTATTAGAAGGATTTTCAGGAGTTTAAAATATAAAATATTATTACATAAACATTTGTTTTATAATTTAACATAACGGATAACTTTACTGGGTCCTAGAAGGACAACACTTATCTACGATTGATACTAAGAAAATATCCCAGTTGCAAAAACAACTGCCTCACATGCAGAAAATGCCTAAAACTCGTCAAAGTCAACTTGAATTTCTGATGACGTATATTCCAATGAAATAGTTCAGCAGTTAGAATGCTCATTTTTACCTTTTACATCTAAACGCTTGAATGACAAATGAAACCCAACTCTATAAAGTCCAGACCAGGAAGAATGTAATGAAAACTAAATTAATTTGATGGGCAGGTAAACTTCGTAATGTATTTTGGTATTATGATTTAACGGAGGTGATTGTACACTATTATTTGACTAAAAATCTGGAACATTTTTCGTATAAAATAAGGCTGTGGAAAGAATAATGTTGTTATAAATAATATTTCAATGACAACATTAATATTATTTAGAACAACACTCAATTTTCATATTAATAATTTATGAGACTATCAACAATTCTCGACAATAATATCTACAATGTTAATTGTTTTCCCCTGAACCCCATATTTTTATGATACCGGATTTTCTGGAACCTCAAAACGCAACTTTTTCTGGATATTTTTATTTTAAAATGAACTGTAGGAACTGGGCAGGTAAACTTCGTTATTTTTTTGGTATTATGATTTAACGGAGGTGATTGTACACTATTATTTGACTAAATATCTGGAACATTTTTCGTATAAAATAAGGCTGTGGAAATGTTGTTATAAATACTATTTCAATGACAACATTAATATTATTTAGAACAACACTCAATTTTCATATCAATAATTTATGAGACTATCAACAATTCTCGACAATAATATCTACAATGTTAATTTTTTTCCCCGGAACCCCATATTTTTATGATACAGGATTTTCCGGAACCTCAAAACGCAACTTTTTCTGGATATTTCTATTTTAAAATGAACTTAGGAATGTAGTTAATCAAAGTAAAGAATGATGAACGCGAAGAATTAAGTCCGTGACGTGCGTAAAAATAATTCGATCCCAAAAGTGCAGACTGAACACAAAATCGGCATACACTTGGAGATACATTCAACTCAGTTGATAGGATTCCACAAAATTTATCTCTGCTGCGACCAAATTCAACCTAGAACCCTTGGGCGAAATACTGAGAAAAATGTTGAATGTTGGCTGCCATAATATCAGTACTGCGGCTGCACGAATACCCTCACTGAAATCTTTCTTCGGCGCTTTTTTAGAGGCGCTACCAAGTGGAGCACGACCATTTATAATTGCGTCTTGATAGCCCAAGCCAAAAAGTAAGAAAGTTTTATTAACATTTGTCAAATCTAGCTGTTCTGCTCAACCACACCACATTGTTACATTATGTTCTTCGGGAAGATTTACCAGATATTCTCCTGTCAAAAGAAAATTATTTCGGAGCCATTACTCAGAGAAAATGAAACCTGTTCTGAGAAAGATGTTAATGTGGTTTATGGTACGTGAAATGACAAGAGAGGAGATGTAATTGCCAACAAAGCGCCGAAATACGTTTTAGGAGTTATGAGCACCCCTTGACAGAATTCAAAAGTGCCCATGGAATCCGAGCACGCACATAGGGTCCATTCCATTTCGTGATTCCACTTTAAGAAAATATAATCCCGGTACTCACAAGGCTCTCGGATACTAGCGACAAGATTTTTTAATCAGAATATTCATCTCACCTTTGAAAATAAATAGCGTTGCTCGATCGAGTAATTTCACAACTTACAGCAATTACAAAATGAAAAGTCAATGTAAATGATTAAACAGGTATAGAATTTTATTGAATGACTTCTGGTTTTACTGTCACTGGCAATAGAACCTGGGAAAATTGAAACCTACTAAAGACATGCTAGTAGACAATGGCACTGAGTTGCCAAACCCCGGGTCGGTTTACATCCAATAAATGTGGAATAATACATACGTTTGCTAGCATCATAATGATTTATTTACGAATTGTTGAATCAAGAAGTTAAAATAATGAAGGGTCAAGCCTTGGCGAAACCAAGGCCAGGGACAGTATGTGTGTCTTAGAGACTCACGGATCAATGGCTACAACATTAACGAGCGCATAAGTAAATTACACCGTCAGGTGATTACCAGCGAGTATTTTTGCGCAACTATAAACTAACTACACTATCCAGAGCCGTCTGACTAGTTCGCAACAGGATGAAGCCCTTACCACGTATCTCAATGATCGTGGGTTTGACTCCAGCTTTGTTGCAACATTCAAATAACAAGCAGATTGCAAGAGGTTGTCTTTTCATGTTTTCAGAAAACTGATTACGTAACCAATAATAGCAATTTTCAGAAGATCAGAAGTTTAATGCCAAGATGAATATGAAACGTTTGATTCAGTGGAGTAATCCCCAATGCCTTCACATTTGCACAGAATCTAAGTTTTGAGAAGATGAAAAAATCAAAGATAATAAGAAAATATGGAAAAAAGGGAGGAAAAAGGAGACATGATATTGTGATATACACCTAATAGAGTCGTGGCGTCAAAATAAAACTCAGTGGAAATATTGCAGTGTCCAATTTTTCTAATATTAAGAACTTCCACCACATCGTGCCTAACATCATACAAGATGTGGTCTTAGGAGCCAGGCAAAGGCCTTAGGCTAAGAGCTAGTTGGAGTGGGATGAGGGCGTTAGTTGTTAAAGGACAATATAAGGAAACAAGAGCCCTGAGGCTGGAATGAAACAGTACAAAAGGTACTCCTTTTGAAGGACGATTAGGTGGAGACTATATGGAAAACCAATTACTGATATCTCGATTCAAGATATCTCTGTAATAGGCGGGGGGAATGAAATGTGAAATGAGTCTCATGTGATACAGCATTGTTCACAGCACCGTTAGTAGCCATTAGGGCTTAGGAAACGGAGGTTTTTCAAAGCTCTAAAGGCCATCGTGGAAGCGAAAATGATTGTAAGCGGCAGTCGTCTGGCAAGCCTGAAGAAGGGAAAGGAATACTTGAGGGCATAGGCCAGAGGGGAGAGGTCAGCAAATTACACGTAAGAATGCAAACATAATCACACTTAAGGGAACTGTAAAAAGAACTTGTGGGTCTCTGAAGAGTCAGCAAGCTGCGCAAACTATTCCGACAATCTATAATACCAATGGAATGAAAAAAAACAAGTATTGAGTAAATCAATCAAGGATTATACCTACAATAAAGTGGAAGTCTCATGAAAAAAATACAACAAAAATGTCAAATTTTTCACAGCCACATTCTCGGATGCGAGTTCATTGCGATTTGAAATGGTAAGATAACCAATAGAAGGTACACTCATGTACATATCGCTCATTTGATACCACCATAACATCGGCAAATGTAGAAATTAAGGCCCGGTTTTATACTTATTGTTATAACGACGAAAGGCTTGTACATCGTGGTTACATATAGGGGCCTCAGTAATAAACAAGGAATTTCGGAGAATATGTATTTATAAAGCATACATTGAAATAGACAAGTAACCGTTTAAATACTCCCCTAATGATACGTCAAGGAATTTGCAGGAATGGTATTTTCGGGGCATGTGATTTCGTAGTGAATGCTTGAAAGGCACAGAAAACACGACTTAAGAAGTGAGATATGAAACGTGGTAAAGAGCAGTTTCACTTCGCTCTCCGGCGCGGAAATTTACCCTGTTCCACTTTTCTAGCTTTAGTCACGTGGTCGCGTGTTGGAGAATAAAGGTAAAATGTATCAGCTGATGAAAGTACAACCCCGAGCGCACGATATGACTCAGATTTCGTGAGATAATGTTTGAGCGGGAAAGGCAAGGGGCGATTGTCTGATTAGGATAAATACCTACAGTAATAGTTAACACTCACGCCACCAGATAACATAACTTATTAATGGTGCGACATGGAAATAGTAAAGCAAAAACATAAATTCTAATTAAGGTAGTCAGATAAACCTTAAACTAAACGGTTGAAACCGGAGAACAACTTCCCACTGAGAACAAATTAGTATCACGTAATCCATCGTTATTCGACGAGATTATTAAGAATACATTTTAATGTAAAATACACATGTAAATCGCAATTTATTGAGCCTCTTAACCAATTTCTAGACAAAAAAAGATGAAAGAGTATGCCTAGCTTTTATTGATACTCAATCACAATTGATGTTACAATCACGCTGAATTAAGATCATATAGCTAAGGGTACAAGACGAAAAGGATACTGATTAACAGGAATTAAAGAACGGAAGCTAAGCCAATAATGTATAACTACGTCAAAACTAGATACAATGCAAAAGGTGGTTGGCTGCTTTCGGGTTCTCTCCCGCGTCTGTTCCACTCAGGTGACGACATGTTTCGCAAAGGTCCGATGTCGTAACAGGTGACTTCGGACCTGAAGAAGCAAACTGCAACGTTTGCGAAACGTTTGTCGCCGCCTGAGATGAACAGACACGGAAGAGAACCTGAAAGCAGCCAATAATCGACACCACTCCGCGGAAGCCTTCTTCCAACAATTCTAAAGGGTTAAAAAGTCTCAACGCAACCTTACAATATCTCAAACTATCAAAATAGGAAGACGAAAATTTGATAAAAATTCTATTATTATGTTTAAGGCGATTAAAGCCAGCTAATAAGGGGTAAAAGAACTATAAAACAGAGTAGCACTAAACGACACTTACGCTTGAAATAGATTTACGAATAGTCACAAAATTAACGAAAATGCTCTAATGGAGGGACTACATCGATTACAAGCAGATAGATGCACAAAATGAAAGTATGAATTGATCCACATCTTAATCGCTCAATCACCGAGATTAAATTCCATCCTATCCCAGATATCGATAAATACCCCACCACCAGCTAGCTATTCGTGACTGGGCAACATCCGCCAAGTCAGCAGCGGTAAACAACCCACTTCTTATTAGCTGGTCTACAAGAAAGGGAGACGGAGAGGCTGGGCGTTATAGGGGTAGAGAGCGAGGTATCGCAGCGAGGCTGTGAGAGGAGGCAACATTGATAGGCTGACATACTTGCGACTCGTTTAGTTTCACTTCTGCCGAGATGCAAGGCCTCGACGTGCCAAGTAATGGATGAAGCACACCTCTTGCTTCCCTTCATTACCCGAGTAACCAGATATGACGCGTAGCTGCTAGTTGGGCAGCTGTTTTTCTAGCGATAAACTCCTCCACTCACAACCCCATTTTCAGCATGCATTACGTGACAAATCGAAGGGGCACCAATTCAGATTTTAGAAAAATAACGCATTTATCCAACAACGGCAAAAAGTTAATCATTCTATCTGACTTTGCTTAAAAAAATCAAATGCAAGGATGGAGTAGCATTGATGCTATAAGTAATCAATTTCAATTAATGTGAAACCTGTAGATAAGTACCATAAGAAGGTTAGAATGATTAGCGATTTCAAACTGTAATTCATTAAATTACTTACTTCCATTCAGCTATTGAAAATTAATAGTTAAACTCGCCTTTTACAAGTTTATATTCTTTTGATATATCAAGTCCGGGGTATACTTTTGATTGTGAATGCATAGAAAATAGTTTTTTCTAATTCTATTTCCATTTTTTGTTCATTATTTATTAAATGAATTCATGCCTGTAGTACCGGAAGGATTAAAAGTGCTTACAATACTATTACATGAACATTTGTTTCCAGAGCTAAATCAGAAAAGTTAGGAAGCTTGCAAGCCCTTTCCCTCTCAGAAAATTTATTCACGCTAAGTTTCACATCTAATGCCGGAACAAGATAACATGCAACGCTTTACACTAGTTCGGTATCTTTCCTTATGGCTGCAAGATAACTCAAACATTAAGAGGGACTGTAATTAATTTGGACCATGAAAATATGGCCTCACATATGAAAAAGAAATTTCGTTGCGGATGGAAATCAGCCAATCAACCCGCGGAACGCAGGGTGGTGGATGAGAATGCATCGTTTCGCATATTCCGCATAGTTTGAAACATCCAGGATTCACAATACCTTTCCTTCGCTGGTGAGGTTTAAAGAAGGCGAAAAACAACATGAAGAATGCAACCGATAAAATTCTCGTAAAAGTCCAAAAAAAATAGAAGGACGCGATGCGAGGAGGAAGGGAGAGGAGAGAGAGAGATAAGCCGGGTCTGCTCTTGGCTGAATAAGATTCCATCCCTCACCCCAACCTCTTCGCATGCAGACGCAAAGCACAGACCCTCCCCCACACCCCTTACATACACCACCTTCCCCCTCCCCTCTGCCCCTCTCTACGGAGCGGTCTATTGGAAAATGTGGGCCCTGCAATGTCTCACTCAGTGGCCGCCAAACCGAAGAGAGCTCGCCGAAAGACGAAGAGATTCGCATCTGCACGAGAGACGACGACAGCGGCGTTAGAACGGAAGGCGGCGGCGTTCGTGGATGGGAAATAAGGCCAAATTGGCGAGGCTTATCTGCAGAGTCAGTCGGTCGGTTGGGGCAGGCTTTTTCATTGGGGGAGAGGGAGTCAAAAAGGGGACGTAGAAGATTCCTCACGTGTAATCCCCGAGAGGAAAGGGTTTTAAGAAGGTGCCGCTGAGACCACGGGATTCAAAACTAATTCTTTCTTTTCAAATTTTGGCTGCGTATAAAGTTTTATGGATACAAGTTCATAAAAATACAGTACTTGCAAGTTTCAATATTCTTTCAAAGAAAATTTTGAAGTACCTACGCTCTATAGCGAGCTGATCATTCAATGAATACGTATTGACTCACTTCAACCTCCTGTTTCAGTCGACTTTAGCGCTATTAACATTTAACCAGCATATTTTTATTGAAGATACTGATAAAAATTAGCCAGTAACTCAGAAAAAAGAACTACTTATGCGTTAGCATCATTTCTTTCCATCCATTATTTGTATCTTAATTTCCGTGTATTCGAACTTTCAAGCCCCCTCAAAATACCTTTATGGAAGTGTGCTGTTTAAAGATGACTTTACTTGGCCCTTTTTTCCAATAAATCAACCACCAATCAAAGATAGTTGAGTAAAATGTATTTTTCAATGGAGCTATAAGACATTGCCGAGTCATTTTGGGTAGAAATGTCAGTCATTGACATACTGTACCAAAAACACCGAAGATCACACGGTCCTGAAAAAGTGTCTCCTACGGAAAATTTTTAGTATTCGAGGCAGATATTGGTGCTCAGAGAATACATTGCCAGGCACTCAATGGAGTATTATATAAACTGTTAATGGATAAGTAACAATCAATATTTATCTCTAGAGGGTTCAGAAATGTATCCCACGAATCGACAGAGAAGAAAATAAAACACAGATACTATAAGGTTGTAACGTGTAGTAGACCACCGGTTGCAACATTGGTAGGCACAACGCAACATCTCCACTTCGAAATAGCACTCAACGGCACAACAAAGTCACGCCCGAAACAAACATGTCATTATATTAATAGCCTCCTCATATTTCCATCGACATCCTGACGTGACATTCGTGACATGTTCAAACAATGAGCATTGAAGGATGGGGGTATATGTTTCCCCATTGTTTGAGAGCACGCCTGTCCGCCTCGCGTGGCCACCCACACCTCAGCACGCGGGAGAGTGGAGGAACGGACGGTTCCGGGAGTGGGGGAGGACCAAATCGGTGGATGGCGGGGGAAAAAGGAGGGGAGAGATTGAAGAGAAAGGAAGTGAGAAAGACAATAGGGCTACGGCCAAAAAACGATTAAGCTACGGAAAATTTAATGGGGAACAATCGCCTTACACAAAAAAATGAGCAGTGTACAGTCAAATGGTAATGACATTAATAAGGACAATTAAGAGGATGCGTTACCCTCGCTCAACTGATTGCATTTATTCTAACTTTGTGAAATATCGCTGGTTTAATATTCACGCTATCAACCCGGTATTTTTAGGACATAAAGGGAAAACCCTCGACAACATTTATATTTGTCTCAATGTAGACATTTTAAATATAAAAAATACCGAGGCGAAATTTTCAAATTTTATGTACAAGGAAAATGTAAATGAGGGTCTATTCTGTACACTTAGAAAATTTCTAACAGCTTAAGATTGAGACGAGTAGCAAGTCGTGAAAAAACACCGGTCGAACGGGACTGATGCGACCTCTTAACATAAGAAAAGCACATCTCATCGAATACTACTCCCTCACGACACTTCTATAGCGAATCAATAGGTAGGGCCACCAATTGCTTCCATACAAAAAAAAATACCATGGATAAGCCGCATTAAAAATACATCCCATAAAAAATTACTAAACTAAACTACTAAAAACTACCTTTATAGATAAATATTCCACGAAAAAACGAAGACGACGACCAAATAACCCATATATAAACGTATTGGGAATGGTATGTAGCGCTAACATTGAAATAAAGAGAATGGCTGAAAACCGAGATGGTGTCAGGTCAAGGCTACATCGATAAGGATAAACCTTAAGATGAAGAAGAGGAAGTCATTAGTTACACGGACTTCCATCACGACAAGACGGTTCGTATCAATGCTCACTTCTTAATTTTTGTAAACACTGCTTTAAATTAGGGAAAGTAAGTAACATCCAGATACGCAAATTAGTATTTATTTCAACACCCTCTCCAGTAATTCGAGCCTTTGATGGTTCCATTTCCATTTAACAAACTTCTTTTGAAGTCAATTACTGAATAAAGGTAAAACATTCGTTTTGGGCCCACCGGCTGAGATTTGAGTATCTAATACCTTGTTAAAATTGTGAAACAGACTCATATCATACCATTTCTACTAATTTATTAAATACCCTTACCGTGAGTGCAAAACGCCATTGGGATAGCTGCTGAGAAAATTGGAAAGTTTTCAAATTTAAATTTTTTAATTACTTTGCTTCCTTTAATTACATTTTAATGGCTATTTTTTCTATTTAATATAATTTTCTGTAGACAACTGAACACATAAAACTTGATTATTAATTTTCAATCGATATTAAAATCTTGTATCTGCATAAGAGATACTCGCATACGGTGATAACGACAGCGACTTGAAGAAAAGTAACCTGATTGAGGGAAATCAGTGATCGAATGGAATATGGGCAGTCCTGTAATCCATTCAATTCAATTTACACACAAGTATCAACGTAGCTGATGGTAACAACAAAAAACCAGATTTGATACTTATACTCATGCCATATGCAATCGGATACCTTTAAACGTGACTTTACCCTTCCGAATGGAATAGTCGGAGGCTCAGAGGGATTAAAATCAGGAACGCCTTTTGTCACGGAGGAAAGAGGATACCGGCAAAATTGAATGCCGGCGTTCACGGAAATATATTAGTTTTCCCAATTTAGATAGCAATCTATCTTCGGGCAATTAAGACACTACATTCGACCTTCCTTTACCCTAAAGCATGCCGTTAACTCTCAGAGCTAGATAAATATTCATTGAAATCTCAAGACGCATTTAATTCTACCACCTGAGACTAAGAAGCAGAATGTACACCTGTAATGGCTTCACAAAGACGGTCGAACGTAACGTATGTGTTCCACGCTCATGATCTGGGTCACTGAGTGGGTGGCCATTTCGGTGCCAATCGGATTACTCGTACATTCTTATTGGTTTGCGACCCTTTAAACTGTTTTCGTTCCAATAAATTTTCTCTCTTACGCTAGCTGATTTCACCAATAGTTTTATCGCCTGAGGTGACAAACGGAGCAGTGATTGAGAAATTGCTCATTACTCCACTATTTCATAAACAGCTTTCGATATCGAAAATGAAGTTTATCCAATCAAACATCATTTATGCAAATCTATTTCTCCGCTACGCATGACGCTTTCAATAAAGAGATATAATTTATATTTCTTCAAAAGGAGTTACATATGAACCACTGCAGTCAAGGCAATAATTTATGACAACTTTTTAAAATTACTGAAAGAAAATCCGAGGGAAAAGAAAATTTATTTCATTGGTAAACATCACAAAACCTATCAAAAGTAGTAAAGAAAATTTGAAAGCAGCATAAATTATGATGAGCAAAAAGGTTGAACTTAAATATTTACATGGTACTCTTTTGAGCACTACTGAATTATTTACTTAAATTATATTTGTATTCTAAAAAACATCATATTCATTATGGTATGTGCATCCTCTATGGATCTATTGATACGGCATTATAAATTGAATATGCAACATACTTTGACAATAAATTATTGCCTCATTTACATACTTTTTGAAAATAGAAAAACTGTATTCAGGTTAAGATGAAATCGTATCCAAACGGTATAATAATGAGTAAAGAAAGGGGTGAACAATATGGATGGAGCGTGAAGCGATGAAAAACGGTGAAATGTGGAAAAAGGGTGTCGGATACGGAGAAAGGAAAAGGAGTTAAAGTTGAAGAGTAATAGGCCTGATATCAAAATGAACAAATACATAAACACACACACAATGCGGAAACGGGGGTAGGTGGGGATGATGATAGTTTAACGTATATTCTACCTCAACGTAAACCCAGAATAACCATAAGAACAACTGAATTTTTATCAGTTTTAATTTTCCCGGGCTGAAAACGCTACGACGTTAGACGTTTCTCTGCATTCTGCCCGAAGCAAATTCGTTACAAAGGAAAACATGTGACCACATGAAATCCAATTATATTCTATTACATGAGCCACGATGTGATGGAAGTTCTTAATGTTAGTTTAATGAGACATTGCAATATTTCCACGGGAATTTGTGGAAATATCGTAATGCCTCGTGTAAATAATAATAATAATAATAAGAAATCCAAAAATGTTTCGGAAGGAGCAGATTAAATTACTCCGTTCTTCCGATCCCGAGATGAGACGAGCGATGGAAACCAAATGAAAAGGCGGATCCCGCAGCCACGAGAGGAGAGAAGCCAGGGGAGCAGGTTGAGAAGAAAGCCACGCAATGCCAAAAGGGGGAGGAAGAGAGGCGGGTTGGGCGGGGAGGGTGCGTCGCCGTTCGGATGGAGATTCCCTCAGAGACCTCCTGACCCGGTGGTGGGTGGAGCCGTGGACCAGTTCTCGGTCGTCACGAGGCAACGGCGGCGTAGGAGGAGGGAAGGGCTTCAAAGGAGGCTGGATAAGGCAGGGAAGAACACAGAGAGAGAGAAAATGAGAATATGAAATGAGGAGAAGACAAAGATGGGTCAGAGTCGCGGAATGAGAATGGGACGGAGGGTCGAGAAAGGTCCAGGAACAAAAGAAGGCCATCGGCGGCTCAAGGAGGATCGGCAAAGACTGGTCCACAAACTTCAACCCTCAGAGCAAGAATGATCATATGACCCACTCCAACTTCGTTTGAAATCGTTTCAGGCTTGATTTGGTGTTAGTTCGACATAACAATGATAAAAACTTCAAATGGTAATTTCCACACTTAAATTCAAAACTCAACTACCGATCATGATTTCAACATTGCCGGCCTCCTCGCCTGCCAAACCAAAGGTCGCGCCTGCCAAACCAAAGGTCGCGGATTCGAGTCCCGCCTGGGTAAGCTACCCTATCCAGGGCATGGACGTTTGTGCACGCTTGACTGTTAAAAGCCCCAATGTAAACGGCCGAATAGTGTTGTTTTCGGTTGTGTTGAAATACATAAATAAATAACATAATTAAACAAACATATTATGTTATTTTCAAGGTTCACCCTTATTATTAAATTACCGTTTGCGAATTTAACCATGGATTAATCTGGTCAATTTAGTTTCTCTCTCACTAAAATAAATATAGGTGTAAGAATATGATAGTCTTGATAGTGTAACAGCGGCAACTTCTTTAAGCTCCATGTTAATGAAAAATAAAAATAAATGAACTTATGAACGCATTTCAGATTTTAAATGACTCCGACATAGTTTTCCACTATATTACACTTTTTCAGCCAGTATTTTATGGTTAACCCTCTTCATCTCATGGTGAGTGAGCAACAGACACATTATCCCCTTACGGGGCTGTACAGAGGAAAACACTTAACACTAAATTATTTCGCGGTTAAGTAAGCGGAGGTGATACTATATCCGAAAATTAAAATTTTATGCATTAATCTGAAGTTTGGAGTATATAACGTTAATTTTGGAGAAAAATGTTTCAAATTTGAGTGGCATCCATAAACTAAAACTTAAACTCTGTGAAATCTGCTGTCAAACATGAACCCTGCTCCCTAACTCCTATAACCTGTTAACCAGTAATGCATTCTCCGTTTTTTATTAATATAAATAAGTAACCGTTGTAGCAATGGCGATATGAAGGCAAGAGAGAGGGACTGGAGCGTGAGAAATGATGGGATCAAGCGAGAACCTTTCTTATTCACCCTGAGACCAACTTATATCCATTCATTCCAGTCGCTCGTTCATTAAAAGTCCAATTCAAGCGATATGAAATGGACTTGAATAACATAGAAAATATAAATCGATTCGGTAAAAACAATTTTATCTATTCTTATGTAAGACTTGGCTAAATAACCAATCATTGGACTCCGTTTGTTTAGTAAATATTGTTAACCACTTATTACTGCCACATAGTTGCACAACTTCTAGGCTGTATGATACAGGACAAACGATGTGGCCAGTAGTTTAGTCAGGAATTTCGTTCAGGGGGCGGGTGGGGGGAGGGGTCCAAAACCAGGAGGGCTCGGGGGAATATTTTTTTAAAACAGGGTAATAAGTACATAGATGGTTTTTAACTAATTTAACACCTTTCATTATAGAAAAAACTTCACCTTTAAAAGAAATCTGTCGTAAATTCATGATGTTTTGTTCTCTTTAATGAAGAAGGAAAGTACTTAATTATGTTTTCATATTTCGGGGGGGGGGGGGGGGGTTCCGGACCCCCCTTCGCTGCGCCACTGGATGTGACACTGGAGAAATCTAGGCGTAGACGACTGAGATACAAAGGATAGTAGGAGTGGTAGCGGCGTAAGTATTAGGTGTGCAAGAGGAAGTTTGGCGTGGAGATTCGGTATCGTAACGGTAAAACTCACTCTCTCTTCCAGTTTAAAAGGGGAAAGGCGAGGAGATGAAGGGAGATGACAATAAACAATAGGAGAGGGTCAAGGAGGTGGAGGGGGGGGGGATCGGTGCGGGAAGGGAGAAGGTCGTAAGGAAAGGAAGTGGACAGGCGTTAAGATAAAGAGAGGCAAACAAGAGGATGCGATGCGGAGAAGGGAGGGGGAGGGGAGAGAAAGAGGTGCGGCTGGTTTCGGCGCTCGATTTTGGAGAGGGTGCGACGGATTGGCCGGCGGGCCTCAAATTAACCATTGCTAAAAACGGTGGGATGTAACGTTTTAACTTATCTACTTTAATTTATTCTTTGCATTGTACTTTATACAGTTTCTACTTATGATTAATTTCTCCTTATTATTGTTTCCTCTGTTATCTTTATGATACTTCCTTAGTTGGCTTCCACCAACTCGAAACTTTTCGCCTACCCTATCGATGGAATAGGATTAGGCTTAAGCACTTTAAGATGAGAATTTACAGTACCCTGGATTTTGTGATTTTTACTGACACAGGGATGGCACAGGTTAGTAAATAGTACGGTAAAATAGAAGGCATTGCAAAAGGAGCTAAGGAAAATACAAAATCCTCTTCATTAAAACTCCACGAATAACTATGGAAAGGGATATCTTTTCTTATTAAATTCCCCGATGTAAAGATAGTGATTTCAGGAGAACGGCGGCCTTAAAAAGGCACTACTAAAAATGATAGCACCGATACCCATGCACAGCCAGTGGAATTCAAATTACCATTACATCTATTCATGTTCATACTGTGTTTGAAAAGATTCTACCAAGACAATGTTAGCATCGCAAACGGCTAAAAGCCTTGAGATAGCTATGTTTCCAACCATATCATATTCATTAGACACACACAATCAAGATTGGTAACAGAAAGTAATTTGGTACCCCTTTTTAATAGAGATTATTGATGATAACAGCTATTATACACGTGAAAAAAAATATGGTAACCTCACAGCACTTGCCAAGGGTCCCAAACATAATGACTATACACCAAAGCCAGTCATCCGGTACGCCTCGAAGCGAATTTTGGAGCGTCTAAAGCGGAACATTGCAAGGAACGGAAAGATAACTTTACGAGCTGCTCTCAAAGAAACCCTCCTCTTATCCCATCCACGACCGTGGTCTGGTATGGGGAATAAGTAAATTTTACTTCAAGATTCGCGGGATGCGCTCGCTTTCATGATTATTCATCGCCAATCCCTGTATCGATGGTAACCGGAGATTAAAAAGGACCTCCTGCAAAACTTACGAGGAGTGGAGGTGAGCAAAAAATTTTGGAAGGGCCGATTAAAAAAAAAATTAAAATTTTCGGGCCTCTCTGTGCTCGACAAATCAAAATCCGTTGCCACGTGAAGTCCGGAAGAGTGGGATTTGCCGAATTAACGAGAGCAAACGAATCGATCTGCCCACCGCAGGAGACCATTCTTTCTTTACGGTTCTGAGTATTAAGCCGTAATAATTAAGAGGCTAAGGGGCGATAAATCTGCCACCCGTTACGTTTTTTCTCTCTCTCCGAGGTGGTAACCATGGATCATTTTGTTGTTGGGCCTGTAATCGCCGCGAATTCCTCGGCTGATCTCGACGGAATAACAGCGTCGGTGATTAAGGAGAACTGTGATTTGCAAGTTGGGCCTTTCCGCTTTGCTCCAAACTGCATTATTGAAATATGAATCAAGTTATCTACCAATAACTTAGGTTTATTAACTTCCATTGAAAGGTCTCACAATAATGCCTGGAGATTACTTCCATTAAGCAGAAACTTTCCAGCGAAAGAATATTTCCACATAGCCCTAAAGGCTTGGTTAGACCTCAAGGTTAATGGCCTTTGTAAAAGGCGATTACTACGATGGCATCAACGACAGTATATAATCTAACTAACCAATGAAAAACGATGAATTTACATTCATATATTCAATTAAGAAGTAGATATATTTTGTCATCATAGAACACATAACTACTAGTAGACTGGAGGAGCTACTTAAGGAAATTTTGTAAATACTTGAGATGATATTAAATTTCTATCACAGGAAATTTAGCATGGTCACTTTTTACACTCCACACCTTGACCTTGGACGAAATTTACAAATCCCAAACACCCAATGAAAATGCTTGAGATGCTCCTGAAGTCCTTGCATCCATAACTCAAAATCTCAATACAAGTATCATTCAAGGAAATAATGATCACAAAATTACTTGGAGAAGAACTATAAACGGAACTAGGGAGCTGAATCACAGTGTGTGGCGGATAAAATGAAACCTGAGAATAACGTAGATAGTTGTAGATATTTTACTCCACCAAATAGAATTGCAATGCCTAAGTGACGCATCGAATACTGTGCAAATATTTATATAGTAAACCATTTCATCAACATCGGCGGTCAATCACTAAAAAAGAAAAATGACTATCCTTGACAATAGGTAATCTTTGGATGCAAATAACTGGAGATGATGAATAAAATCCAAGGAAGCTTTTACTTCATACATCATTTGCCACAGATTATCATGTGACCATCGAAGGCAGTTCCATGCCACTGATAGACATCAGTGTCCACTGAGCAGCCCTTACCTGAGTTAGATCAATCAAAAGCAAAGCCTAGTCGTAGGATCCCTGCTTCGATTCATTGATCGGATCGTTGAAGGCTCTACTTTATAGAGCCCAGGGTACAACAAATTTTAGTTGCACAAACTGAAATATTCGAGTGTATAATGAGATGTATTCGTGTATATAATGGGAAGTATTCGATTAGAACAAAACTAATTCTGCCGCCGGGTTTTTCTCCACCTTCGTTTTTACGCTTCTCTCACAGAGCAGATAACTTAAGCTATCAATCACCTCCCCCGAAAAGCAATTGCAAACCAACAACGGAACGCAAGAAATTTCGGAAGAAATTGGCTTTCTTTTTTAACTATCGCTGCCCACTCGTATAAGCTTAGCAGAAATGAGGAGCCAAAAACCGCAATGCACGCAAATTTCACGCGCTTCTTGCCCCCTCGATATATAACTTCCTCTTTCTCTCCCTGACAAGGGATCTTGTGTAAGCATCCGTGGCAAAAAAAATAATTCGGATGGAGAACAACCATCGCCCGGTTCTCGCAGCCTCCGCTGAGAGTCGTCCTGCGCAAAAATCGACAATGAGCTATTTCCGCGTTCAATAGGTCGACGAGATATCTCGCTCGTGCATCTCCACCTCCGCTGACTTCTACTCTTAGCGGAGGAGATGGTGGTGCGTGGGGGGATGGGGTATCGATTGCTGGGATACGGAGAGGGGGGTGGGTAAAGACTCGCGGGCCTCATCCGTGGATTTCTCTCTCTCTCTAGCCCAGATGCTGCTCAACCTCCGGACGCTTTCACCTCTCCACCGAGAGCTCAGCACGACAAAGAAAAGAGGCTCGCGGAGAGCGAACGAGGTAACCTCTCGCCCCACAAAACGCCGAATGCGAAGCACGAATGGTCAGGGAAAAGAAAGCCGATTCGAAAATTCTTTTCGAAAAAAATATAGCTACCGTCTTCCGCCAAGGATGAACCGGAAATTAAGGACACGTGGGAAGCGCAATCAAGGAGGGGAGGTTTCGGGGGTCAAAAAACCCCCGAGTCATATTTGCTCCAAGAAAATACGTTCTCACGAAAATTACTGCAGTATTGTAATGATATTTCTATTTATTTAGTGAGACTTATGATTAAATACATTTTAAAATGTATTTTTATAAATGGTTATCATTTAAAGTGCTTTATTAGTGATAGAAAAAGCCTTTTGGTTGATCTTGAGGAAAAAGCCTTTTGGTTGATCTTGAGGAAATAACCCTCATGAATCATTTTCTTGTTTCCCCTCATAGGAGGGAAGTGCTCGCAAATTCTATCACCATAAAAATTAATGTAAAATACAGTGATAATAGTTGAAAAATACAACGAATGAAGGATGATTAAAACTCGTTGGGGAAAAGAAGGTCAAGCATCTCAAGAAAGGCCAAGGTAAATTCAGAAAAAGATATAAGGGCGATGATTGGAGAACGTTTTCAAGGTGTCGCAGAATTATTATTTGCTACGAGAGAAAAGTACGGCTCTGAGAAAATATTCGCGTTAAAAAAAAAACAAATCAAAGCGAGCTGAATTGAAATCTCTCCGTAGAAACTTTTAAGTTCGATCGGACAATCATATGATACCTACCGTAAATTTGGGAAGCTGGAAAAATTATTGTCCCCACTTGTCGAATATTTTCAGCATTTCTATTCTTCCCACCAAAATAATCATCTTCCAAGGCTGTTTAAGCCCTTAAAAACATCTGCAGCGAAATTCCCATAGGAATGAAAGCAAAACGTATTTTGGTTAGTGATTGTTCTATCATGAAGACATTTTCGATCGCAATCTAAGATAAGCAACGAGAAATCTCCGAGCTACATTATATGGATGTAGGATATCAGCTTTAATTTGATTTACTATCTCAAAAGCCTTTATTTATGACTTTTCTGGCAGAATTGTTTGGTTCGAAACCACCTTTCATCAGATTTTTCCCCAGTACGCAGGCGTACATAAACGATGGGACCGCCTCGTCGAAAAAGGATGCAAAACCATCAAAACCTTTAAAAGGACTCCGTTCACTTTCCCGTTCGGTTTCTAAGCGGGTAATAAATAACGAGAATCAATACCGCCGACGTTTCGCAAGGAAGAAAAAGAAGCCGAAAGGCCAAAAGTAAAGTAAAATCGGCCGTTGTTAAAAACATTCCATCACGACATCTGAAGCTAGGAGGAACGCAATCGTTGAAGCTTGCAGCGAAGGCAATTTGAAAGTTAAGAGAATAAGAAGATCAAGAATAACAAAATTCACTGCTGCTGAACAATTTATGGATCTCTGTACTGGGTATTGCTATTTTATGAAAAATTTTCCCCGCATTTAATTATTCTCTCCACGTCGAATGTAAAAGCAAATTTGAGATAAACCACTTACAACTTGTTCATAAACATATTTACTCTCGCAGAATCCATTTCTACCATTCATTTCACTAAATAATTTACACGTTTGCTAAAATTTAAGTTATTGATAACATTTGACTAAGTGCGTGAGAACTGTTAATCTATTAATCGAATTAAAGTATCGAAAACACATGTTCGAAAGACTTCATAGCTATTTTTAAGATGTGAAACAAACCTTATTTACTAATACACATAGCGGTGGATAATAGAAGTCTGACAAGTTACCACTTTGGAAGTACTGTATCTTCGCGTCCTTAAAATGTAAGAACTTCATTTTGAGCATCAGTCAGATTTGAGATACGAAACACTTCTACACAATTAAAAATAATAATTTATGTATCACTCTGGGCGACCAAAATAAAATTATACCATTGAGAATAATAATATAGCAATATTGCCCAAAAGCTTTATGAAAATAGAATCATTAACGATTAGGATTCCAGATTAGGACATTATAGGTACCACTCACTCAGTGATTAAACTCGAAAGTTGGTATTGCTAGATCAGAGTGTAGAGCTCACCCCAGACTATTCTTAGGCATGTGGGTATCACACAGTCAAGGTAGATTGGTCAGTTCTTTTCCCGGGTCACCTCGCATTTTTTCGTTTTGGGGTGTCCGAAGGCTACACACCGGATTCGAACCAGCGACCCTCGATCAGTAGCCCAACCAAAGTAAACGAAATCAATTTCTGGGGATTCATAGATTACTCACAGCTCAATGTAATAATTTTAGATCCAATATTTACAAAGCCATGCCAAATGCCTCACGCGCATTGAGTTTATTCCCATAATGTGAGTATTACAGTCAATAAACTATCATGAAACTCGATCCGCTTCCCATTAATCCCCTTCTCAACTCCTTCATTGATTACATCGCAAAGGAAAGAGATAATGGTAAACGGGCAATAGAGAAAGGTCGGAGGGGATGGGTCTCCACGTAGGTAAACTCTTATGAGGCCCGTTGTCAGGAGATTTTCTTTGTTGCCTGCACAAGTGGAAGAAAGGATCGGAAAGAGAAACATTAGGATGATGGTGATTTGTGGGGGAAATGACGGAGGAGAGAGCGTCTCATCGAGAAGATATTCGGGCGGGGCTCTTGCCTGGCTAGACGTCTGTTTCCATACAAAACACAGAGATCCCCGCCACAACCCATCCGGATTTATAACTTCTCACGGTCGACTGAGGGGATAATAAAATTCTCTCGTTGTCAGGACGCGTGGATCAAATGCTCTTTTAAAACTTGAACAGGATATCCAGTGCTCGCTAGCTTCCTCCACCGTTTACATCTTCATGCACCAGCGAGGAGCTGCATTTAATTTCCACGCCTTGACATTTAGTGTCTTGCACACCCGCTACGCCTTAGGCGACCTATTTCCCAAACTCAGGCCTCTCCGATGTCTCCTATGTAATCTAGCATGATTCTTATCAGACTGACTCTGACGACAAGCGAGAAAACATGGTTCACGTGCAAGAGAGAAGCGTGAAGGTATGCAGTTTCTTAAGTTTAGGCGGTATAGGAGAGTTTAGCAACACTCAAGTAACACACGCCCTCATGGCAAGTTCTGGGATTCATAACACTTTTTCCGAAATGAGTATTACATAATATTTGAAAAATTACTTATTTACACGGCTAAATCTTGAAGGGATAACCTTGGGAAACCTACGCGACGAAAACAAAAATAATGGCATCGATCAGATACCTTACAAAGGAATCTTAAAGTTCACAATGCTGAATTGCATTTGAAAACGAGTCATGAAATAACTCGCATACGCTGTACATCAAGGTATCTGCATAAGGAGAATGTTTTAAGAGAATAATTTCAGAGAACGTAATGAGAGCTTTCAACACCACACAACTCTGCCAGCTTACGTCGGCATTATCATGTCACTGCCTGTGTATAATGTCATTCTCACCTATGTATGAACAATTTCTGAGGACACACATCTCCGACACAATTCGAATCTAAAAAAAAAGCTTGAGGTCGAAAAAATAAAACAGCACCTCAGAACCCTTTTCCCCAGAAACTGGCGCCGACAGAAAACGTTTGGGTGGAATCGGGGGTAAGAGATTAGAGTTATCGACTTCTCCTCGTCCGCTAATTGGCACTGGACGGTCGACAATGTCTCCTCAAAAAAGCTTGGGGCCACACCTATCTCAGACATACACCGCATTTATATCGCCCGGGAAAAAAAGAACTCAAAAGGAATAACTCAGGCACACGAAGAACGATTTGGAAACGGAAAACAACCGGGAGCCTTTAAACGTTTCCGTTTTACCAAATTGATACGTTAAAAGCTATCTCGGAAAACGTTCTGCATAAACTCGTATGATACTCTCCCTATTCCCCCCTTTTTAATCCTAACTTCTCTCATGGCATTTAATTCACCAAGGAGATTTGGTAATTAGGGGGCTTTCGTGTAGTTTTTACATTCAGTCATCGCCTTGCTTGAACATAACAACAGAACTAAAAGTCTCGGTATCCTCAAATTACTACCTACCACAAGAGACATCGGACTTGGTCCACCCTTGGCTGTTTCCACCCCCCCCCCTCACCTTTTTCCGGGCCTTACCCAAAATATCCACCTCCTCCGGGGGCATAGAGGGAGGGCCCAAAGAACGAAGGCCTTCTTTCCCTGAGGAAATGCTTCTTCAACCATCCAAACCGATCCCTTATCTTTTTTTTCTCTCTCTCGGCCTTTTTCTACCTTTATGGCCAAAGGAACCCAACCCACCTTACGGAGCTTCAAAAACTATTGGGATGCCCATGTCTTTCCCCTCCGCCCCACCCCTTCCTGCTAACCCATTCTTCTTCCCCCCTCATCTCCCCACACCCTCCCCTCCACGATCCTCCCTCCTTCTTCCCCATCCCACCGTCCGCCTTCCTACCCGCTGACTCCCCCTCCCCTCTCTCAGCGCAAGCACTACCTCCGTTCTAAATCTCCCTGGAATGCTGAAAAACAAGTTCCGTGGCTACATTCATATTCCACTATTGAAATCACCGTCGACTCCTACGGCGGACAGACGGACGACGCCGTAAGAGTTTCTCTTATTCTCTATCTATCTTACTCAATGTATTCCGTTCCTCACCCTCCATCTTATCCACCATTCTCTCTCTTCCTCTTTCTCTCTCCGCTCATTTGGTCTGATCTCCTCTTTGCGACCTTCGGTCATTACCGAGCCCCGCCTTCTATTTTCTCTTTCTCGTGTCGCCTTCTTCGCCGTAACTTCGACGCCCGCTCCATCTCTTCCTCTCTTTCACTTGCATCCCTCCTTCCTATTGGTTTCTTTCTCCCCGTGACCCTCTTCTTGAAACTCCGCGCTGTTCAGTGTTTACCTCCGCGCTCATTTGTTTTCCACCTCTCCCCGATCCCTCTCCACCGCTCCCAATCGTTGTATCCTTCACGTGTTCGATCGCGATTAGTTGAACGCTATTCTATTTTGATTATTTATTTACTCGTGTACTATCGAAAGCAGCACCATTAGCCTTTTACATCGCTTAGCAATCAAATGCACTCGAACTTCCATGCCCTGGATATGGGCAACGTATCCAGGCGGGACTCGAACCCGTGACCTCTTGCGCGGTGAGCAAGGACGTACCCCGCCACATCCGATGCGGGTAACTTACAGAGATCGGTGTGAATAGACAAAGGTAATGTAAGGTGGTATCGATCTTAATATTCGAGGCGATGTAAAAATCATGCATAGTTAAAAATTTCGTAAAATAAAAACAGAGATGGTACGAAGAGATATCGCGTTTCCCATTGGGTCCAGGGGTTGTTATATACCGACTCCTACGTCCCGTCGCTTCTAATCAATGAATTATTCGCCTAGTAGACGATGGTGGACTACGCGTTCGAAACGTCGAAGTCAATCAACCCCTTGACCCAGTAAGAGACCCATAGATTGCTCTTCCTATAGCTAAACCCTTGAGAAAACCTGTGCTCCCTCTAAAAATACATATCACCGATCAAATTGCGTAAATGCTGTGCACCAAACTTTTAGGATACATTCAATTTTTATCTTTTTAATCGTTAGAAGAAAGGAAACTAGTTCCATTAAATAATTGTCCTGTTGACGAATGAGAATTTTTTATCGTCTGTCTGTCTGGATCTGTTCAGCTTTGAGTATATGATCACTCTCGGTGAGGAAGCCTTCGGGTTGTTCGAAGCATGCTCTATACCGTCTCATGTTTGAGACGAAGGTTGATATAATAATGAATACATAATTTACCATTTCTCTGAGAGTACCTGTATATTTGTCCTAAATTTACCAAGGAATGTATTTCATAATATGTTGGCCGTTCAGCTGAGAAAAAAAATTAAAGACACCAAAACTCTCCACCTGTACGGTCACTTGCCCTCCAAGAAGATGGCTAGCAATTTACTCCTTGAGAATCATGGTGTGTGAGAGGAGGGATGGAGAGGTCAGTGACATTTTTCCTTGAAATTACCCGCCGCGGTGCGTAAGGGATGACCCACTCTAAGTCTAGGTCATACCATGGCCTACTCACAAGAATCCAAGAGAGTGTTTTGCTATAAAGTAATTTCTCACAGCTAAATATTACGGCGCAGTTACATGCTCTTTATTTTTTTAACCATTGACAGTTTTCATGAGCAATGAAGGCTTGCTGTAATTGAACTAAAATGCTTGACTGGACATCGCGACATGATAGAAACGCTATCCAGCAGGTGATACTCGCCCATTGAACCTTGACAACCTACTTCTACAAAGCTACATACACATTTTCAAACGCGTGACCAACACCAGCTTTCCTTTTCTACATTCGACTATGAAAATTTATCTAATGGGACGACTACCACCAACTTATAAATATTACGACTTACAAACTCATAAACGATTCACCATGCAAGTCGGCTTGGCGATAAGTTATTTTCACGACACATGTTATAACAACGAATTCAAGGTCGAAAACCCGGCAAACGCCTCCGGTCGCCAGGCGGCGACCCAAACACAACCAGGGGAATAATTCAAGGCTAAACCATAAACTAGTACTGAGGAAGGAGAAAAAACATGTTTACATGCAGTGCACGCGTTTAGATATGGTTACTTAATACCATACACCTTGTAAGACAATTAGCAATTGGACTTCGGAAATATATTAAAAGTCTGGAACTGTAAAATAAGAAACAGTTCAAAAGTTTACCAATGATACATTTCAGGTATATGCTTAAAGGGAAGCTTGTGACCCAAAAGTCCCCTAGATTTTTGTTACACGAAAATGAGCCGCCATTCCAATATGAATTGCTAAAAGGGATATATATCAACAAGGAATTTGTTTGAATCTATCTTGTAAAGAGTTTTCAAAATATGCTTCCCAAATAGAAAACGTATTGGCAATTTATTCCTACACAATGGATTGAAGTTCTTAATTATAGGTAGACACAAAAGTATTCACTAATATACACTATGGCGTTTGCCAAACTTCAGCCAAACACCCTAGAGGTGGCTCGCAGGGTATTATGCAGTTGTTCAATGAAATGCCACAGCATACGACATATTGTTGCGTTCGTGCGCCTTTTGAAATACCACAAATGCGCCAAAAAAATAAGGAACAATGAAAGTTACTAGTAAAGTAATTTAATAAATGGCTGGAGAAGGTGTTAATAATCGCTGCGATAAGCCTACCTATGATGTGTATGTATATAGCATAAAATCTCACAGCGTAAATGCGTCCAAGCGTGAGTCGCTTCCGCTCATTTGTGAACAAAGAGCCCACCTTCGTTTCAAATGATATGCCTTTTCTAAATACAGGTAGTTCTTTAGCGAAAAAGTTTCAGCGATCAAGATGTCCAATTATCAAAATGAAAATGATATGTTCCAGGACCTTTCAAGGCAAGAAAGTGAGTGCTACAGGCTTGTGGTGGATACGTTTTCCCTTATCTCCACTATAAAGCACAGGTGTGGCGTTCGCGCGCTTTCTGTATTCATAAAA
The DNA here is from genome assembly GCF_921293095.1 of Ischnura elegans. Lineage (NCBI taxonomy): Eukaryota > Metazoa > Arthropoda > Insecta > Odonata > Coenagrionidae > Ischnura > Ischnura elegans. Next base: position 108,158,528 of record NC_060249.1, read on the forward strand.
AGGTGTTCTTTTGACATCAAAAAATGTTATTTTCATGTAAACGCCAGTAACTCATATTGCTGATGATGATTCTTAATGCATCTGCTGGTGTTTTTAGCAGCTTTTCTTAGACTCAATAGTTCTTAGAAGAGTTCGTACATCCTTATTCTTCACCTTATCTCGTCTTACGTCATTTACCATGAATGGTGAAGGCACTTGAAAAAGTGCTAAATACAGTTTGGCTGTTATTGGCCGATGGAAACTTACGGCCGAAAGATGTACTGGATACAGGGCTCTTTATTCGTCCATCACAAAATATCAAATAGAACATGAACGTATCGTCAAGGGTTTCGGTGTTAATTTCCGTCATCCCTTCCCAGTTTATTTTTCCTTTCTTCGCAATTATCGAGTCAATGCGTTCCTCATAAATTCATACCTCGACATTTCTCTAATAATTTCTGATCTCGTTCTTCCCAGCTACCACCTTAGCTCTCTTGCATATCGTCTTAAAATCCATGAATATCAATTCTTAAACATTTGCAGGATTTGCATTCATAGGTTAGAGGAAATGCACCCCCATTTTCCAGTTTTTTTGCAATTTTAAAATATCACGCCACGGGATAAGAAATTATGAGGAAAATTGACTTACGGTAGAATAATTTTCAAGAAATACATGAAACTTGAATTTGACGAAAAATTTGTCTTCAATTAAAAATTGGAAAATTTCGACTTTCCCTTTATTAGTAACTACAACCGCAGACTACAAATCTCCGCAGCAAGATTGGACTAATGTTAGTATGTCCCCTGCCAAACACCCTGGTGGTGGCTCGCAGGGTATTTCGTAGATGTAGGTGTAGTATATTAGGCTGAAAAAGAAAGCAAGTTGGAAAGAGTCGCACTTAAAATTCTGTAGGTTGAGCAAGCACGCCATCACTTCCCACACCTCACTCACTCACCACAACCGTGACATTTTTGGGCTTGTTTACACAAAAACGAAATATCTACTGCGCGTTAAAACGCTTTGCTTTCCTTTCGAGCTTCACACCCACGCATCCAGACAATCTGAGGAACAGCTGCGAGGACGGAACAAGCCCTTTTCGTGGAAGCGTTGGGGACGCGTACACCTACTTGGGCGAGGATTTTCGAAAGGCTCCGTGAAACACCATAGATACATGGCTTGAGGGCGAGGGTAGCCTCCTAAGCCTTGCCTCAAGGGACGACGAAAGCAACGGATTTTGAGAAAGGGGATTTTTTCTAAGGAAACAAGACGCTAGAGCTGAGCTTCTGTAATGCCGTTGCTGACCTGCGACAAACGGCATATGAGGCGAGCTAAAATTAACTCCTAAATGAAACATTGAAATTCACACAGTGGGTATGCATCTCTCTGAAAAAATCCTTGCGTAGAACGTATGATATTTCGTTAAAGTGACGTTTTTTGGACTGTGTGGTGTGCATGTGGGAGTCCAATTGCATGCTGGTGATTGATCACCCCCTGCCAAACACCTTAGAGGTGGCTCGCAGGGTATTATGTAGATGTAGATGTAAAGTACATACAAGCAGCCGCCCATCGAACTCAGCACACCATCTCAGTGCAATAGTATCAATGGATTCACTTGGTAAGTGAGGGTAGAGTTCACCCCGGACTCAGCAACTGACGTACCACAACCAATAATAATAATAGGCTTGCAGTCCATTTCATTTCCCAAAGTTTCTTCGTAATCTGCGAACATATCCACCTAGAATGGAACTTTAAGCCGTATGCTCGCAACACAAAGCTAAAACGCTCCATGTTGAAGTTAATCTTTCCTTTAAATATTATATTCGATATAAATGGAAGGTGACTCATTAACCATAAATGACGCTACCACTCATTGTTGGTGCGTCACAGCTCTTCACTCTACTTTCATTAAGGCATATAATTTCCTTCACAGGAGCAATTTGAGGGATTTAGTAGATAACGTCACTATTACAATTAATACTACATATACTCAAGTCGAAGAAGAATTTTCCATTTCAGCATTTTTCCGCTTGCATTCTCACGAGATACAGAGTAGCAGGCGATTGTTATATTATGACTGGAGAGGGAGGTATGAAAACGAGTGTAAATAAGTATTTCTAACCATTATATAAGCTTTACTGCGTTCCGTGGATGCTGCTTTCTAGGAATTGACTCCCGAAAATCATTATGATTAGCGAATGGAAGCTTTAAGAGGAAAAATGAGAGCTTTCTGAAGAAATTATTCTTTTCCCACGCCATATCTACCAACCAATGCTTAAGTGTCCTTGAAATTTGTGAACTCTCAGAAGACTATCACCATCGCTGCCCTTCCATATTCCCTTTAACTCTCTTCCGTTTCCGGCCGTCCTTATTAATTTCACGTCAGTCCACCACGTCCCCCGGAATTTAGCGGCGGTTAGTCCCGGCGATGAGTCAGATAAGAATAGGATAAAATGTTAGAACTTCTTCCTCGAGTTCTTCCGAATGGTGGCTGAAACCATCGGCTTGGTCGACGTCTAACATAGCAATGAATGGACGGAATCGAGCATTCCGACGAAAGAGAAACATTAGCTTCCTCAACGAAAGCAATTAAGGAGAGACGTACTCAATGGTAATCGCAAACAAACATGCACTTAGGGAATTAAATTGTTAATATCAGAATCCAGACAGCAACAGGCAATTAGAAGGGAAAATTTCCAAAGAAATATTATGGCGAGCAGTGTGGCACATAAACGAATTAATAATGGTTTTGGATCACCAACTTTCTATGCACAGCCGAATATTGTTCATTCATGCAAATACGTCCCTAAAGGTGAAGCCTACATTGATATTATGCAAAAAAAGAGCTATTATTTTATTAAAACGACAAATCACATTTCTTTCGGATTAGCTAAGCTGCAGTAACGGGAATTATACTTAGAAACATTGCACACATTTCTAATGGGCATAACATATTCATTGCTTAATAAATTTAGTGTAGTATTTTACAATTTACGCCCTAAGTTGAACGCATGTAAGCCATAAACTATGATTAACTTTCGTTAGGAGTCATTTTGGCTTTAGACATAAATTTGAACGTTGGAGAATTTTCTCCTATTTTTCATAAAAATATCATCTATTAATTTAAACTTCGTTCAAAATTATACAACCCCTAGTTTCACTATCGCAGTTTAACCCAATTTTCGAAATAATCCAAATACTCGAAAAGCTGTGAGATGAAATTGGTGATTCAGCCAATAAAACGCTTTGTGATAAAAAGACTCCGTCATCAAGGTAATAAAACACACCACGCCAAAAAAAATTTTAGTATTAGTAGTGATGACTCTATGGCCAGGCGTCAGCGATGATTTCACATTAACCACAGCATACGGGTTATATCACCAGAGAGGCACTGGTTTATGCCGTTCTATTTTGTATTTTAGTCTTTTATGTTATGAAATGTTTCTTGTCAGTATACTATGCATATGACTAACAATAAGTGCGCTATATCAAGACCTTTCCTCATCCCGATTTGTTCGCTGACGCTAGTTTACATCAATGAATAAAACGTGATAATTTCTCAGCGAATCATACACTTCAAAAATTTCAAATTACACAAATACATTTTCTTCGTACCCAGCCTCTCTAAGGTTCGCATCACCGGGACACGTTTTTAATTTAACGTCCATCGTCCATCACATTTTTGCGAGATTTTTTTTAAAGGAATGGTAGATTCGCATTCTTCCACTACACCGAAAGCTATCTCGTAAGTGGATGCACCAAGCAACGGTACTTCATAACTCCTGGGGAATGACCCACGAAAAATATTTGCCTCACGTCTTTCCAGCTATATCCGGCCTTTCCCTGAGAATACTCATGCCCTTGTAGCAAACATACCAACCCCGCAAACCGAACGATCCAGGTCCCATAGCAAGACGAACACTACCTTTTTCCTGCCCCACAAGCTCCAAGCCTACTCATTCCCGAAGTGTCCAGCTCTTTTCACCGCACTTCCCCACTGACTGACGGATGGATTGATTTACGGGCCAACAAGTAACCGAAAGCCACCAAAAGCTTCCCCCTAGCCTACCCGTTTGCCTTTTCCAATTTCTAAAGGAAAGGAAAAAAAGGCACGTCCCCTGCGAGGATAGCAAAGGAGGCGAGTGAAGGTAGGCAAGCCATCTACTTGTCCCAATGTCCACCAGCTCCGCTAAGCCACCGACCCGACTCATTTTCATTTCCACGAAGGATCCAGGATTCTCCCGTCTCTTTTCGTCTTCCTTTCCCCAACAAGAACCTGCAGCTCCAACCCCTCCTCATTTCCCTGAGTATTTCCTTCCTTCGTTCGCATCAACTTCTCCGTCCGCCTTAAGCTTCCCGACCCTTCTCTCTGCCTGCCATCCACTGTACTCCCAGCATCCGAAATGCCCATTCACTTCCATCAAGATACAGGCAATGATATATCGACTTCAGACGCATAGGGGGAGAGGTGGGAGGGAGTGTAGAGGAGGAAAGATAACAAAAAAAGAACGGAAGACATTAAAAACTTTTCTTAGGCCCAGCGTTTACCTTCAGAAATACCTCCGCCGTTCACATCCCACTGTCACCATCTCCCCTGATTCTTCCCATCTCATTTATCTATTTGCCTCCATCAATTTAACAAGCATAGATTTTTTCTAAAATGGTGGGTTTTTATTTCCTTCCACTCTACATCTCGTTTAAGAAAACAACCGATGTCGAGATAGTCTTCTCCGTTTAATGAGCAGAGTGCCATTGTTATTGCAAGACATATCTAACTACCCACGATTCCTCTAATTCCATTCGCATTGTATCGGAGATGATTGATTGAAAGAGGACTTTGCGACCCCATGATAAGATCTAAGAATCAAAATTAAAGGAAATAATTAATAACAAATAAATTCATGAAAATAAGAGCATCACACGAATATACGGCCAGTAAATTGGGAAAACTAACCCTACATTTTACCTTAAGAAGAAGGGAAAGTGTTATAAAAATACAGCTTTTCGGTGAAGAATCATTTCCTAATGGTAAAAAAATATTCAGAACATCTAAAAGATACGGAAGAAACATATAAACATATCGTTGCCTAAAATCCAAATACTTTGGTTATGAAGACCCACTTATACAGTATAAATGCATAAATAATAGCAAAATCATCATATGGCAAGGGTAAATGAACAAAAAAGAAAATGTCCACAGAACCATATTTATCTTTTGATTTTTCAGGGCGCAACAAATACTGAGACTCTGCTCATATGTTTCAATCTTTAGCAAAAACAAACTATCCAAGCATGGGAATTTACACTTCCTCTTATGGTTACTGCGTCATAATTAAAATGTTTATGAGCACCTCGAAAAGTGGTTTGATCCGAGTATAATTCAAAGGCAGACCTCAAAGGTGTAGAGCTGAAAATACACGATTACATTCAGTTCCTACCGGGCGAAGACACCAGAGAATTTTTCCACCCTTACCAGAAACAGAAACCCCCCCACAGTCCATATCAATTAGTTTCAATGCATGAAAGGATGTGTTAAAGGTCCAACTCGGTACTGAAAGAAGCTATCTCACCCGCGAAAGAGGAAGAAGTATAAGTGCGGGGAGGAAAACACTTACCAGCAGCTGTATGTAAAAAGAAGGGAAGTGTAGAGGAGCAAACAGGGGAGGAAGAAAAGCAGGAGGCCAGCAAACACAGCGATAGGAAGGAGCGGAGCAAAGACGTTCCCAGTAAGCGTAGACATTTTATTACTTTCGAAGAGGCCATCGTCATTTTAAATTTACTGCGGCCACACCCTCAATTCAGTCTTTGGGGTTTGTCAGGGGGATGAAGGTTGAGGGAGGATTTGCCCAGCAGACGGGAAGGAGTCGTGGGAGGAGAGGGCAGTAGGGACTGACACGAGAGTGAGGATACGCAGCGAGGGTCGCCGGGTCTTCTAGCCGACGTGACGCGCAGTTTCATGTCCGACTCGTTCATTCCGGTCCCGTTCACAAAAAAGGAAAGAGCTCGAAGATTCCTCCTTTTTCCAGATGTTACATCCGCCAGGCACACAAAATATAGGCCAGAGCTAATACCATTTTTAAATAAATTAGCCTCTTAACCTGTTATCCGTTAGAATTCTTTTAAATATTTCAGGAATGAAGAATTATGCTCAGGAATCAATAAGATTTCTATGAATTAAAGAGTTTTTATCCATTATTTATCTTTAACTTCTCTGGTGTTTTGAAAATATTCACATTCAATCGACTAGAAAATGAGATTTACATCGATGTCGATCGAGATGATAGAAAATGTCTATGAATTATTACTACATAGATTAGAGCGACAGGGTTTTTTCGTAACGGATTTACATTGGCGTCAAAAACCTTTTATGCATAGCTAATCCGAATTCAGGAAACATAATCAATCACAGAAGCACGGAGATATTTACTACCAGCTCAATTACAATCACTTATTATTTTAAGGTACTATAAATCGGACCATAAGATTTTTTCTCCCATATTGCTTCCTCTAAATTATTATTCACGCATCAAACTTCGTTTCCGCGCGGTGAAATGAAACTACATTTCGGATCCATTCGCTCGAGTGGATCTGTTGTTTCTGAGGAACGAATTATCATATCGGTGGCTAAGTTCTAACGACACGTATCTCAAAAATGGCAACTTTTAAGGAGAGCAAAATAAACGATTTGTGTATTTAATTGTACACTGAAATTGAAAACCAAAAATTCATCAAAATGAAAAAGAAGCATACATTCGCAAACAAAGAGTTGTTTCTTGCTTGGATTTTATTTTTTAAATGTCATCACAGTTTGTTTAAGATACCCGTCTCAAACCGGCCAAAATTGGAGATACGAGCTGTTAGAACTTAGCCATCGATATATAGAATGTATCTTTCCTTCATGCGCATCTTTCGGGACCCGAATGGGCGGCGTGGTGGCCAGGGGATGTTGAGGCACACCAGCAGAGGGTGCGATGGCCTTGGGAGGTGTGAGCCTAGGGGGTGGGGGAGGAAGGTAAAACACCCCGCTCCTCCTCCCCCAACTTGGGGTGCACTTAAATCGTTCCCCTCTCAAGAGCTCATTCCACGGGTTATTGCATTCCTCTTCCCTCCCGCCGCCAATATCTCATCCTCCGACATTTCTTAAACAGCCAACAGTGAAACGAAAACATTGCAATGTGCCATCGAGCACTAAAAATCCCCATCGAAATACAACCACGGCGCTGCTAGCCGGAGGGGTGATGAACAAATTAAGTGTTCGGAAAGGTAAAGTTATTTTCACTCTCGTTCCACGCGAATGGGTCCTTCTTCTTCGGGACTCGTTAAATCATTACCCCACCACCCATAATGATGTTCATTTATACAGAAGTAATGCGCATGAATCTTAAGCCTGTAAGTTGCAAAATTTATCGAATTAACTTTTTCTGGCGCTTGAAATATCAAGGAAGAATGACAATTATATCAATATAAACGATGATGGCGGGAGGAAGAATCAACTGAAATATAAGGCAGGATTGACCAAGGGGTGAAAATTTCCAGTGGATATGAGTTCCAAGAACGAACCTAAAACTCTACGGGGACAGCTACGCATTGAAGTCAACAAAACAACAATTTCAAAGTTAACATTGAATTTCCCAAATTAGCGAACACAAGCTAACGGTCAAGTTGTAAAAGCTTTCTTTTCTGATCCCTGCTTTTCACAACAAATTTAGGGGATGTACACAATCATCGCGGACAAAATATAATAGATTGGCAAGAGTCAAATTATTGGACAAATTAAGTCGAAAAGGGGCAATATAAGTAAAAAAATATATCGAAGCAAGAAGGTAAAGGTGAAAATGGTCTAATGACACTGGAAAATAATATATGGAATGTATTGCATGCATAAGTTCCTTATCCTCTTGGATCCTGCAATAAATGAAAAATTTCAACGAAGAAAGCTACATTTAATACTACTAATACACGATTAAGGTATTTGCGTTAATTATATCGATATATCAAATGCTACATAAAAATATAAGTATGCTATTTGAAAACATTTTAGGCATTATAGCACTATCAGCTGATTTGTATTCATAACGTATAAACGATTACGACGAGAAATTAATTCAGGAAACACATTCTGAAAACAATGTATGGTGGGAACTCAATACGAAGTAGCACCTAATTGGTAATTCAAATTCTAAACTGATTTTATGAAGATAAGTTAAATACTCAAGGAGTTATGATGGTTAAGAAATAAGAAGAGGAAATAAATGTTCGCTAATTGATGCGTTTGACCATTAAAATGCTGAAATAAAAAAGTACGCTAATTGTCAAAAGCAATATTATCCCACATAATAGGCCAAGAAAAGACGCTGAAAAAGTCATAGCAAGGTCAAATATTGTTGGATTTATTGAAAAGGACACCAACTGCGGACTTGAGGTCCTCGCATCACCCACCTTACACCTATTTTCATCTAGAAAGGCAAGTGGGTTAGCATGTAGACGCAATAACTTATAGGTAGCACGAAATACGGTAAATGTAGGACTGATACCATTTAAATAGATACACTAATGTTGGAAATATAAAGTGCCTCACCATTTTTTGGGGAATGCGGGTTTCCGATTGGACGGTCATAATAATCCACCTCAGAATCAACTGCTTGAGTAATTTAAACATCTATCAGAGAGACCTTCCATAAATATTTTATACAGTCAATAATTCCTCCCCGTATTTTCTCGGCGAGAATGAATTCATCAAAAGTACAATCGGTCCTCCTCACTGGTAAACAAGTTATGAAACCCAAATGCTAGAAAACAACTTTCCATTTGCCCTCAGAAAATGCCATTGATAATTCTAGCCCAAAATAAGCGCAAGAGAGACTTCAATCGTAAAAAAATGTCTCATTGCAGAAACAAAGATTGCTAATTTGAAAATTAATACAACTTATATTTTTCCCACGGATAACACAAAGTATTTCTACCGAATATTCTTTCTCATATACTACACAAGAAACTCCTGCAACAAATTTCGTCTGCAATGGCAAAACGACGCAGGAAATAACCAGAAAAGCCATTTTCTACCCAGTAAATATTTCAAAGCGAAAGAAAAACGTCCATTCATGCAATAGATGAGCGGCTGGAAGTATATTCTTAAAAAAAAAAGATAACTAAATTAAGCACGAACGGAATTCCAAGAATAAGATCTTCACCGACCACATTATAGGCAAGGAAATAGAGCAATAGACAAGAGCATCTTACCAACAAAGATGTAATCTATGAATTTATTTTTCATTCTTCGACCGCCTGTCACCTCTCCAAAGAAAAAAAATGCTAGCCTCCTCAAGGCTGTCTGGGGATCAGATTTTTTTGCACCCATTTTTTACGCAGGAGTTGGAGTTAACCGTAAAAGCCGATCACTTAAGTCGGCACCATAAAAATAAACGCAAGCTCATTCTTTCACGACGAATTTCGGACCCTACTATCCCAAATAAAATTTCGTAAAATTACGATGCAGCATTAAATTACTCTACCTTACGACTCTCTTATATGCTTACGCTATGCTAAAGTATCTACTGAATATAATAAAACATATCGTAAAAAAGGTACAACATTAAACATTTGCGGATACAAATCATTACCAAAATAAAAGAAGTAGGAAAAAATAATCCCGCGTATTTATTCTCATTAAGGAACATATTCGGCCAACATCAGAATAAAGAGAATATGGATCACGAAAAATATACTCATGATAACATCAAGAGAAAGGTCGGAGAGGTAGGTCAGAACCTCGAAAAAGAAGAAAATTCCAGTCATATCTGAGGCTATTAATTGACCTTTTCAATCATATCAAATTAAATCTAAAAGTGAATGCAAATCAAGTGTGCTTAGGCTGGAGTTATTCACCTAAGAGGTTACGGAGAAAATACATTTCGAAGAACGTAAGAAACATAAGACACATCTGATCAAAATTAGTTCCGAGATAAATGTATCAAATGATGAATTTGCGAGCAAACTATTTTGGCTTTTTCAAAAATTGGCTCTTTTCGAATGAATTTGGCACAAAAAAGTAAATAGTATGATTCTTCGAACCCATCACGAGACCATATGCATTGCCAACCAGGACTTCTCTCTCCACTCTATTTTCCCCTTACATCTCTCGCAATCCTGCCACTCCCTTCCTTCTCAAGCCTCGCTTACTCACACTTCCTACTCTCTCCATGTCGTCGTGAGTGACTTCCGGCAGAGAAATGATGAGATCTTCCATCCATGCAGTCCATCAGTTAGTCCGCCTAATCGAGTAGGATAGGAAAAAAACGGCCAAGGGAGAACTAAATGTGGAATGGATAACAATAAGACGTGGTTATGGCAATAATAAAGTTCGCCGGCCTCGGTGACGGCGGAGTTAAGTCCTCGCCTACCAAACTGGAGGTCTCGGGTTCGACTACCGCCTGGGTTTGTTACCTATCCAGGGCATGGTCGTTTGTAATTGTTCATCGTCGTTGATTGCAGTAAAATTCCCTGTTGTAAATGCCTATGTGCTATTTACAGGGTGATGTAAATAAACAAATAAATGAACGAGCAAATGCCCTGAAATGGAGGAATAAGTTAGGTGGCCACACACCTACATAGGGAAAAATATTGTCAAAAATTACTTAGTACACCCAATATCCATAGATACGGACAAAGAGGATGCAGCTAAGTTTTATTAAAAAAGAACGGGTAGACCGCTCGCAAACTAATCAGGATGACACCCTCGCGGTAAATTCTTGCCTCTTAATGAATTATTGAATTCACCGCGCAGGAAACCGCGTCTCCCCCACACTCCGAGATAGAGAAAGACGGATACATTTTGATTTCTCAAAGCATTTTTCAAAGACTGAAGTCCACGACGGTGACGCCTGACTTTCAATCATCTCCCCCCTTCCTCATTCCTCGATCTCAACACGCTCGCTCGGCCCACCGATGAAAAAAATGCAAACTACCCGGGCGATCAAACACTTCCAAAAATAATTACCCACGGCTACTGGTTTCCGATGACCGAAAGTATGTTGGCAGGTCCACAGCGCTCTCTGGAGAGGGACTCGTCACATGGGAACGCTGGTTTACGAGCAAAATGGTACGGAATAAACCCAGAACCTTACCGATTTTTTTTAACGGAAGCGTATTAATGTAGAAGGATTTATCGACAATCGCCTCACCTTCCTTCGCTCTCTCTCTCTCATTAAATTTGGGCAAAGACTATTTAACCAACTGTTTCTCAAACAAAGTTCACGTTCTGATCTGGCAATACCATAATAAATACAATTTGACGCTATTTTCGGTATATTTCCACAAAACTATGGATCTGTATTAGTTTATATAATTATATGAAGTGAATGTAATTTACAAATGAAAAGAAACCTTCGTTGACTAATCGAAAAAAATATAAAGTGACTTCTATGGATCGAAACACGTCTTACCAAAGAAATAAATCAGTGTAAGTCAACTAGGTCTTTTTTTCATTTGTGAATATCAACTTCCACATAGTTGACCCTGATACCGTTGAACGAATGTAATTTAATTCACTTTAAAAATGGCATATTGTTAAAAAAATTTGTATCTATAATAGCTATAATTATCTTGTCGATTTGCTTGTATCAATTTATCTTTTCTTGTTTTGATTGTATTACGTAAAAATGGTCCACTAAATACTGGTACATTTCCACGACATAATAATATATTTTACTTACATTGCGACCCTGATGACGAAGGACCATTAGGACTACGAAGCGTAGCATATGTTTGCCCATAGGATGACAACGGCTTTCCTAGTAACCCATGCGTCGACTAAATGGACTTACTAACTTGACTTACAGCTAAAAAAAAGCTTATCCAGAAACCGTAGTGATTTCCCCGAACAAGCACACATGACTGTTATGTCTTACTGGTAATATATACATGATACGGACGATTATTCACTTGTAAATTTAAAGCATGCTTATATGAGGCTGGGAAGCCTTCGAGTACGTGACAATTTTTGTTCAATATTCCACGTTGGGATTACGAAATAAAATTTTTTCTCGCTCTCTCGTCGAAACTGACTCAGCTCCTCACCACCTCCTCACCTCCCCCACGCGGAACTCTCCTCCTTCTCTCCTCCTCCAATAAGGAAAGGGGGCGTTAAATGAATCGGTGGAGGATGATGAAGTGACGATGGCCGAGCCGGCTGGATGAAAAGAGCGGCAAATTAGTCAAGACGGCAAAGGGAGGAAGGGAAGAGAGAAGGCCGCGAATGGGACGCTGGGAAGGGGGCGGAGGGGATATCGAGCGATTGTAAAGGGATATGGCTACCTTGAGGACTTCACAGGCGAAGGACCGGGATAACGGAGACGACCCCATCAGCCGATGAATCCAGCTTCACTCGAGACAGCCACGAAAGAGAGTGGTGCATGTAGTTCCAGTTAAGGGTGTGTCGACAACTGCTGTCATTTCGCTTCCGTCTCAGTCGAGATGCAATACAGGTATAGTAGCAGGCGCATGGGGGCGACCGCCGCCCTCTGAAGAATCAGATCCATTGTTCACGAGTTTACTTTGTGGAAATTCATCGATAGTAATGATACAAAAAAGTTTTTGGGTTGTAAATCAAGTTAGTAAGTCCATTTTGCCGAAGTTACTAGGAAAGTTCTCGTCCTACGGACAAATGCTGCGACTTTTGGAGATCCTAATCGTCCCTCGCCATTAATGTTGCGATGAAAGTAAAACATAATGTTTGACGAGGAGGTGTAGGAGTAGGAAGATGAGACTAACATCTTAGTCACGAGGCTTAGAAAAATGGCGATATTAATATTAAAACTGAAAATATTCATAAAAATGAAGACAGAAATGTAATTTCAACAGAATGCCTGATAGCATTTCCTCAACACGCGATCTCACTTAAATGGAGAAAAACTTTGCACTCCTATCAAACTTCCGCTAGATGATGCAATCGATGTAATTAGCCAATACGCGATTCCCCTTGTCAATACGAGGGTGATATGCTAAAAGCCGAGTTTACAGGTAAAACGATATTTTAGTCTGCTGCCAATTCAAAATCTCCATTAGTATTGCGCCAACGTAGCAAAAGGAAATGGTACAGATAATAGCATAGAATTCAATGCAAAGGTATTAATGAAGCGTGACGAGTGGATATACTCACATTTGTGATTCATCGAAATAGGTTAACTCGCTGATAAGTATTCAAATCTTTGGAGTTTCATTCTCATTTCATAGTAATTAAGGGACAGTAGACAGCATCTGATAGCGTAAACAACGCAAGACCCGGCATAAAAAGGTGTTTTGCAGTTGCAAAGCAGCTATCTACTCGCGCGTGAGAAAATGAACGAAGGCGCACACCGCAATCCAGTTTTTATCAAGTGCCCCGCGCCAATTTCAAGCGACGATGTCTCTTGAAAGTAGGAATGGTCGTCCTTGATCTAGCGTACGAAGTGATAGGTCTCTCCCATCCAGATAGATCTTGACAAGTTCATCCATCTTTCTATCTCGTCAAGCGAGAAACAGAGACTGGCCGGATGCCTCGCCGTTGTAATGTGTCGTGTAGATGGCCGTCGGACACGATTGCGAGCATACTCTTACACCTCGGGCAAATGCATAAACATTTGTGGCAGAATGAGGTCCCATTCGTGCACTTTCACTACAAGTTGTTCTTTAAAATTTATTTCACATCCATTGATTCTAATGGAGGTGCTGAGAACAATAGGAACTCTGAAAATTTCTTTGATCTAGGAACGGAATTCGGAGTTCTCCAGTCGGAAAAACATTAATAAGTCTTCATCAAGCCTTTCCATAAGAAAAAAAACAATGCACATTTCTGATATAATCACCCATGACAATTATATGCTTTTGTAAAACTAAATCGTAGACGATTAGCCCATTCCATGCCAATTAAAAGTATTTCCTACCCGACAAAGACTTGTTGATGGAATGTATGTGCCAACCATAATATCATGAAGTTAATAAATCATGAGTGTTCAATTGTGTCGTAGTTCAGGGAAAGTAAATTATAAAAGTAATTCCTAATATAAACTAAAATTGTGCTTAAAAATTTAAAAAATTCCTCGAAAATTGAAAATATATACGCACTAAGAAAACATATAAAGCAATGACAAAACTTTTGATGCCCTCTGTTGCTCCTCTATAATAATAGAAAAAATATTCCAAAGCAAACACATTAACCAGCTCATACAAATTTAACACAACACGAGTAGGTTGAAGAACTCATTCTGGAAAGATATACATTGTTAATTCACGAATTGGTGTCCCTTGAGTCATACACAAATTATTTATCCATTTAATCCAAGCAGTCAAAAGCAGACTATTCCTGTTGATACAATCAAATAAACGACAAGTGACAAGTTAAAAAAGAGAAAAACGCCATACTATGCATACATTCCGACAGGACTACACAGCCAAAATTACCAAAACACCTCTCAAGGGAAAGGTAAAAAGCCCAGGAAAACTCACATAAAAATTGTAAGGATAGCACCAATGGTCATTAAAATTCCCTCAGGTAGCTCATTTTATTCGTGAGCATCCCTAATGGAAAGATTTTTACAAAATATCCGTTTTCTACTTACAATTAATTATTCAATCGTGGTCATTTCTTCACATGCTTCCTACATTTTATATTTGTTAATATCTATATTTAATTTTATATTTGTAGTCATTCCTTCTAATGTGTCCTATTTTTAACTCTCTATTCCAAAATTTATTCATAATTATTTTTACGAAAGCTTTAGTGATGGGTCTCAATTGCGGTACGGTAGCTATTACAAGTTGATAAAGTTTTATTGTTGATTGCGCCCTTGAGTTTGTTCGTATCTAAATGAGCATATACCACGAGTCCATCTGCTATTATCTACAATATCAATGCAATCCCAAATACTGATCACTTTGTTACCATTGCGTATTGAAATGGGAATTATACCCTACAACAATACATTTATATCCTACTAATGTAGTTTAAAAAGCAAAGTCATAATTGCATTTTCTCACAAGGCAGTTCTTTGGTCAGCGCTTTGGAAGCAAAATATAGAAATGTCAGTATCAATGGAGATGCAGACGGAAATTTTAGGACATCACACGATAAAGCCTCTGGATGGCAGCTTTTAGTGGAAGGGTTCGTTCGACTCCAATGAAATGCGAGGGTTGAGTAGGGAGTGTGAGAGGGGGAGGGGGTTTGGGGGGTGCGTTTAGGGAGATGGAAACGACGCAGATGAAGGCGGAGGGTGAGGTGCGAGGGAGAACGAGCCCATTCGGTCTGTCGGCGGCAGACCTCAGTTCCGAGTACCTCCAGGGCCTAGAACGATTTCCTACAAAACGTTTCTCCGCCCATATCTAACTTACTTCATGCCCGGGGCCCTCCCGATTCCCTCTCTCGGCCGACTCCCACCCATCTTGCGGGGAGGCCATCCTTTGGGTTCGGACCTTCCCCACTCCCAACCCCAACCTCCACCCCCTCCCAAAGGAAAACTCTCCTCCGCCCCTTCCCCCCAGCACTCCTCCTCCTTCTGCTCTTCGGATTTCCTAAAAAAAAATCTTCTTCCCCCTTCCCTTCTTTCCCAAGCCCACTTCATCAACAAAAGGCTCAGGTATTTCTTCGAATTAGTTTTGGAGCGTTTTTGTGGTTCTCGAAGGCCTACCCATCGGAAAGGGTGACGAGGCACGCCGGTAATACTTGAGGATTGGAAGTTATTTGGCGGTGTTCTACGAAAACGGAGCGTGTGCGTACGGGGACATGGGGAAATGGTGGTGCATGGGACGCGAATGATACAGACGCGGAAGACAATGGACAAGAAAGGCATGGTGTAAGAATTCATACATAAAAAGCCGAAGAAAAAGCACCCCCAATTCCCAAGCGATAAAAATAAATCACAAACAGATGATATGATTAAATCAGATCTTCGCTTATAGTGCGATCTACCAGATTGTATGCGCAATAGCATTGATCTATCCTTATATATGTTTATATTTATTGTATCCTTAATATGTATTTCCTCTTCAAAAATTCGACGATCTAAATAAATTTAACTCAAATCATCTGAATGTTCATCTAAAAAAAGTAATACTTAAACGAGAATTGGAGCAGTAACCGAGAATACCGTCTTGGTTCGAGATAAATCCGAGATACTTCCTGATCGCGGGAAAGAGACCCACAGCATTCCCACTTAGATCTTGAGATTTTTTGTTCGAATCACTCTAGCTTCTACATCGCCACTTTCCCGAAATCAAGACGAAGTTCAACTTTCCTTTCTCCTATTATATTCAAGACATTACATAAATCCCAGAAGGACAGAAAATAATTCATGCCAATAATATATACCTATGCCCACCGCATGACCTCTGATACCCTATCATTTTCCGAGCTGCTTCCGCGACCAGACCGTCCACTAGGTTGGGAAACACGGCAGATGGTCGTTGGCGCCAGCCTCACAAATACTCAATTGGAGTCAATCGACGGATGGTGCCGCTCCAACCAACTCATATGTCGCTGGCCACGAGGCCGATACACTTTTTATTGGTATCGGAGGAATTGGATCCAAATCACTATAGCTCTCATCGGAAATTTCAACTTTCCTACACAGTTAAGGTCGGTGTAAACGTTGAAATTACACCAGGACTTCTATTAAGCCAGGGACGTCATAATTTATGTAACCTACCCAGTAAGGAAGAGGATGGCATTAAAAAGGATGGACCACGCTCAATTTTAAAATCGTTCCAAAAATATTTTACTTTAATTTAATTTAAGTAATTAATTTTTACTAATTTTTCGAGGATTAACTAAATAGCTTGGCAAAAGTAATAATACATTAAAAAAGGTAATACAAAATACTTCTTTAAAATTTCCAATTGATTTCTATCATCAATCATCTTGGTAAACCATCTGGATTTCGTGGGTTACTGAAGTTTTCCGGATACTTCCGACTATTGTCATCCACTAATTTTATATCCTGCACACGAATATATTCCAAACTCTATTAATTTCACTTTAGTCGCTGGCATAAATTGCCTGTCGAAATAAAAAAAAACAAAGTATTCCTGTAATATTTATCCGAGCTATAATATGAATCACATAAACATATTCATGGTAAACGTCTTTGTCTTTCTAAAATACTTCCTTATCAACTAACTAGAAAATTTTTTAAAATTTTAATCACGATTAAATTTGATCAGAAAAATTATACCTTACTTACAAGAACAGGTAATTCTTAATGGACAACTTAGTAACCATGTCGTCAGTGGAATAACTCATGGAAACCCGGACGAAGACACTTACCTAGAAAGAAAAGAAAAATAATTAATAAAAACGCATAACATGAAAATTTTGTAAGATTTAAAATAAATCATTCAAAGAATAAAATTAAAATGTAAAACTAAGGGCAAATGAGTAACGTACTCAACGGGAATAAAAATATAATGTTGATTAGAATCATCTATCGTGATATGGCAACTCGGAAGAAAACCCGAAAGACCAATTTATTCTTCGAACAACTACCACCTATAGCAAAAGGCAAAGACAGACACAGAAGAAAAAGAGGAGAAACGACAGGGACTAAGCCACACAGATCGGTTCCCCTCTTCGAAGGGCGAGTTCCAGGAAAAACAACATATCGGCAGGAACAGAAACTTTCCACCTCTTTGTCATGGCCCTCACTTCCTCGCCTGCCTGAAACCTGCCCCACTCCTCAGTCAACCCTCTCGGCTTCAGCCGAAAATCGAACTGCAAGTTTTATCTCACGACCACCCCTCGAAAGCCACGCACTGGCCTCATAGTGGGTGAATGTGAGAGTATAAAAACTTAAGCTATTCATACTATGTATACATAACCTGTCAAACGATTGATATATTTAAATGTAACAGATACGATAAGTCGATGACCATTGACATGTAAGGGAAGAAGAAAAAGCATTAAATACACGCATAACATGAAAATTGTGTGAGGGTTGAAGTAAATTACAACAGGAATAGCATTAAAATGTAATAAAGAGGGAAAATGAGTGACGTACCCACCAAAAAAAAGGCTTGATATGCTATACAATAAAAATAAGGTACTCAACGGGGATAAAAATATAATTTTGATAAGTCATTTACAATTCAACATAAATGCATTTTTATATATTGAAATACTTCATGGCTGGCGAAAAACTGGGGCCGCGTACGATATCCGTCGTGGTGGACAACATTTCTAAAATTATTCTCTTTTGTAAGCATCGAATTGCTCTTCTCTAAATGAACGGGATGCACAAATACTATTAAGAAATCCTGATTTTAATATTTTTATAAACCCATCTAAGCGATATTAATCATTTCTCCAAGTACAGCTTCAAATTGGAGTGTACCATATACTTAGACTTATAGAAAACTCAAGAAAGACCATCATTAGAGGCTAAAACATTATTTATCACATTTTATTTCAATATTAAACAGCGGCAAGTGGCAAAAATATATTATCGCTAAGTTTTAAGTCCATCAACTATTTTTACCTCATACTTGGGGTGATCCGAGTTCTTTCACTGCCTTTTTCGGATATAAATTTATTTTTATCATGTAAGATATACGGCGCCATGTGCTGGAAGTTCTTAATTTAATGGGACATTGCAATGTTTCCACAGGATTTATTTTAACCCGAGGCGATTCGTTGTTAATGATGCTGATTTCGTTATTAGTAACAAGGAAACTGGTCGTGCAGAAATAAATCGCGTGGAAATATTGCAATGTCTCATTTAAATAATTGTTTTTCTTGAGACGATCGAGAAATGACTGGGCGGGACATACACTACTTAAAACGTCAATATCAGCGACGCAACTAGGAATATGCTTTCGGGGGATGAGGCCGCTGCGGAAGGGCGATATCCCTCCCCCCCCCCTCGCTTGGGAAAATATTGGAAAAATAACATGCCTGCAAATACATTTTACTTAATTTTTAGCACTAATATTTTTGGGTTTCATCAAAAAGGCTATGTTAAAATTTACTACATGTCAAAACTAGACAATAGTTTTGAATATTATTTTTATTTCTTTGAGGCTTTGAGGGGGATCTATCCCTCTCATCCCCCACCAAAGTAACGACACTGGTCAATATATGGACACAACGTTGAAATTTGTTCATTGCGCATAGTCCAATGGCAAAACGAATCCAACACTGGGTTGAAAGACGCTGGACCCCACTGCTGGAGTCCCCCCCCCCCCCTAACCGCCTCGGAACCAATACGCCCCCGCAGTCGTGACCCGACTAACAGGAATGCCCGGTCGTGATCGCCCCAGCACATGCACCGAAAAGGCCCCGCCCACGCCAGCCTCTGTGCACCGGCGGCGTCGCACCGCTCTGTGTACTTGGACCTGCGACACCCAAGACGCCCCTCTACCCTTCCCCCACCGACCCGTGAGTAACTCCTCCCGCGGCATCCGATGCATGCGACATGAAAGCCGCGCGAGCCGCGAAGGGGGAAGGACAAGGAATGGGTGCACACCCAATTAAAACTAGAAAGGAATACGAAGCCTGCGGAGAAGTGAAATTGCACCCAAAGGGATTGAAGAGAGCAAAAGGAGAGAAAAAAACACGAACAGGAAGACGCGCTTGCACTGAGAGGCCGAAGAGTTCGACTCAAGCCATTATCTGCTTACTAATAAAAAAATAATTAGGTTTAACGTCATCGGTATTCTCAAAGCTCGCTAATTTATAGAGTACCTACCCGCGGATTGCCCAAAAATGACTTCTTCAATATCCTCTTCGAAAGGTACTGACATTCATAGACTTGCTCTGAGAGGACTAAGAGTGCTACTCAAACCATTATCGGCTACTAATAAAAAAATAAATAGGTTTAAAGTGGTCCGTATTCTACATGCTCTCGATTTAAAGAGTACCCACGGAATTCCCGAAAATCACTTTTCTACGATACTCTCTTCATAGGCTTCAAAGGCAGGTTGACTTCTTAAGTAAGAGAGGGTAGATTATGAGTATGTTGTTAGATTATGTGTATGTATCGTACATGACGCGTAGTGCTTGTTAGTGGAAGTAAAGTTCAACCCTCTGTTGCATGTTGGTGATAGTTCACCCCCTGCCAGACACCTCTGTTGATGGCTTGCTCGGCAATGTGTCGATGTACTTAACTTTTTAACGACTTTTTCCAACGGCACGATCTTGCAAGGTGGATGTAAAAGTTGGTTACAACAGAAAGTAAACTTTGGCTCTCGCTAAGGCTAATCAGGGTCGAGAATGGTTTTCATTAAATTAAAAGTAAGTACATTAAAATCAAATATCCCCACACAATTTTACAGATAAACCTTTTTGAAAAAGGAGTACCAGAAGACAAAATGAGGAGAATGTGAAAGTTATTAAAGTGGAGGAGAGTAACCACAAATAAACGGCACAGAATGCATTCCAATTCACAAAGTCGCCACTAAGTTTAGGAGAAGATTAAAATCGCAATTATTATTTGCTGTAAACTCATCATACCCAAAATTACTGCCGTTGAAAACGTCCGTACATTTCCGCAAGCATGCACCGCGATGATTATTCGCGCATTAAGTGATTTCTCCTGTTAGCGAAACAATATAATGATCACGTCCAAGGTGCAGTGCTCACCCGCGCAGTTGTATTCGCGAGCGTGGGAAAGAGTAAGGGCCGTTCGGGGTGCAAGGGGAGGATGACCTTGACAGAGTCGATTCCCGACATTGCGCATTGCTGGCCTTCAAAAGAGCACCAAAATAACGAAGCGAACAAAGGAGGGGAGCAATGGGAGAAAAACCCAGGGAAGAGTAGACAAGACACCACCACAACCATTCGCACACGAAGAAGAAACGCTCCCCCCCTAATGGAATGCACCCGTAAGTCACGGATTCGAGCAATTCCAGCGAGGGCGAAAGCTCCGTGTCCTGCCCCCGAGGTTGAGATGGGATCGGAAGAATGGGGGCCGAGGGAAAGAGGTTGGGAGAGCAAGCGATGCCGACTGGGCCCCCCTTTCCCCCTGAGCAACTGGAAAAGACCTGCACAGACGCAGCGCGACCGATTAGTGTAATTACAATAATTCATTAAGTAGGTGCGCAAGTGTTCACGATAATTTGATCAGCTTTTTCTCTGTGGTTGGGGTTTGTCTTGTTTATGGAAAATTGTTTCATCCAACTTTTGTCTGATTTGACGATTGATGACGACTTAACTGAGTGGCGAAGCTTTTGCTTACAGAATATGTAGTCTCAATAGCCCGAAATAACTAAGCACAATTCGTAAAAAAATTTTGAGGTCCAGATAGGAGGACTTTGCAAATCTAAGATCCTCACGACTATTATTTTTGTAACTGTCGTACGGTAACCAAAGATCATTCAAAACCGTCAAAAGAAAGAGTAATCAAGGAAACTAAACAAAATAATAAAGGTGATACTGGGACTGAATGAGGAAAGAGGTTTGCCGAAGATGAGAAAGGAAGACGAGATAAGTAGCACGCAAAATAACAAATGCAGGTAGAAAACGGGAATTTCTGAGAGGATTACCATTTACCATGATTACTTCATAATACTAACCTTCTACTTCAATGTTTAGTAATTAAAAATACCTCTAGCAACAAAAGGAAGGGCCGAAAACAGAGGTCAGGGAAGTTGCCACCATTCCTGCAAGAGGTAATTACGGAAATACTCTTCCTATTATAGAGCATTATTAAGCGTATGAGAATAGGTAAATGAGCATCACTTACTAACCCAGGGAAGGAATTATTAATATTCATATGGTATGGATGTAAAAACACTCTTTAACAATAAACATGACAAACCCATGAGAATAATAAATGGGCGATTTCTTCATATTTTTTTTGCACACGCTACGTTTGCTCCCCTGATCCACGATGACGTGATGAGCCCTGATCTATGGTAGACACTTTTTGGGCAAAGAACAAATGGACATCACGATTGGAATGCAGGTACAATAACAGACCATCATTCTGGTCCGTCAACTTCGGATACAACTTTGAAAAAGATGCACGGATTAAAAAAAAAAAGAATAGAATTAAAGCGAGCGGCGACGTCGGCACGTCGAGAGTGCTTCACACAGCAGTTTAATGCCGAAGGGCTGTGAAGTGGAAAAGGTATGGGGCGGAAAGGGGGGGGGGATAGGCAGGTAGGTATCAGATATTTTTAAGTAGGAGGGAATGGTTGCAAATCGAAGGAGTTTAAATGGCGAAATCTTGTTATAGCCGCTAGAGGAAGGTGTGCGCATTAGATGGGGGAGGGAGGAGTGACGGTGAGAAAGCGAATACCGCGATGAAAAGTAGTAAGAAAAGGAGTCGGCGAGTGACTTGCCGAGGGCCATGAGTGTGTTGAAGGGTTGAAGGGGGAGAGGGGGTGGGCGGGTGAGGCGGGAGGGAGAAGAGAAGAGAGCATTAAGGGAGTGAGTCCAATCAAAAGGCGCCGTTTAGAAGTCATTTCTTTTTTTCTCTCTCTCGCAGCCTCCAACTCTCTCGGTCTCTAACAGACTCTACAGCGCACTCATCTCCCTCAGGTTTAATTTCGGATTTAACCCTCTCTCTCTCCCTTCCTTGGGAATAACAAGTTTACACCATTTCCGTGAGTTATTCGATCACTTTAAAAACCTATTAAATGATATAAAAATCTGGATTACTCTCCACACAGCGCAATTAGAGTGGGGAATCTCCGATGAGTTGAATAAGTCTCTCACATTAATTAATTCCTGCGAGTGGATCTCGTTCCTTTCCCCCCCTCCTTGTCCGCGCCATGACATCGGGAGTTAGCACCTAAAAGACCGGAAACAAAGCGGAACGTTTCGTCGAGCAGCAATATGGAATTTAAAGGCAAGAAATATCTGGGTATTAAGTGAGGTATGCGAAGAATTTTCATCGATAACTTGTACGGGTACATATGATCACATTTACTAAAGTTGGTTCTGGTGTTCGGAGGTAAATCCATCGGTGAATCAAGAGTTTGGCCATGAAAAGTGCGAATTATTCTAGTTCTCGAATATAACATATAAATCCATGGTGGGATATTTAGGAAATTATAAGGCTAAGATATTTGTGAGAGCGAACGCTGATTTTTCGATGCATATATTTAAAAGAATGAAAACCTATTAGCAAAGAATTGAAAACTTGCTTGAGGCGATCGCAGAGCAGTTAATTATTAATCCATGGAATTATTAGGTTCTTCATTTCTCCGCAGGGTTGTCAACGATTTCTCAGCGGACACCTGCACGCTGGATCGTGGGATTAAATCCTAGAACAAGTTTCCCAATATATTTAACTATGTCGCATTCGTTATAGTACACAATTAAGTGGTTTTTGCAGCGAGTTAAATTTGTACGCGTGGGAAACAACCTTCTCCGCAGAAATAGGGAATACAGATAGATTCCTCCATACTGCCTAAAACTTCGTTCATTGCAAGATATAAATTCATATGCGTATCGCATGAAGAAGAAAATAACAGAAACGGAGTTCATTAACAGTCATAATATCTTTTCAGTTTTTATACTTGGGTTGAGATTTGCATCGAGTAATTTACTTCCAAATTCGCCATTTAATATTAGTAAAATAAGACAATGCAATATTTCCACTGAGTTTTATTATGACACTACGCGTTTCGTCGTTAAAAACAACATTACCAAGTTGTTTTTAACGACGAAACGCGTAGTGTCATAATATAACTCAGTGGAAAGATTGCAATGTCTTACTTTGCTAATATTAAGAACTTCCACCATATCGTGCGCAACATCGTGCAAGATATTCGCTATTTAAGTTTATTTTTTACGAATTCATCATCAATTAGATTTATCAAACCATTTATCAACCAGTAACATCGAAAACTACAGATATGCGAAGGAAAACGTTCTCTCATTCTTTAACAGATGAAGCACCTCAGTCGAGAAAAAGACAAATATTTAAGGCGTTCTGTTGTCAGTCTTTAGAAGAAAGTTTGGCTGATTTTTTACCTTGACTGCTTAACTTATTTATTCATGATTTCATTTCCATAGCGATTTGCTCGCCTTATCCGAATCTACACATTAAAATAAAATACTGCTATAATTAACTAAGGGGTGGTACATACTGAGATTATTATCTTCGTCCATGAAGGATAATTTTAGATTCTATGCCTATTATGACTAGCGCAAGAACGTCACGAACATTAAATGCCATAATGATATTGCCCTCATTACACCAGCCTGCTGAACAGCAGTTGCCACTTAAGCCATTTTTTGACCTGGTGCCACTAATTACTTCGCAGTCGGATACAGTCTCTGACCCGCACGTAAATGAAATAATAGCAAGCCAACCCGGAACAATCGACGAAATTAATTTGCCTCCACCACCCCCACCTCACTATCTGTCCCAATATGCCTCACTCTCTCTTTTCTACGGTCATCCCCAATGACCTCTCTCTTTCTTTGTTTTCCTCTCTCTCTCTCTCTCTATTACCGCTACTCTTTTATTTTTCCACTCATTTATCCCCTTCGCTCCACACCGACCACCGTGCCTCCCCCGAGTAAGGAGGACTTGTCGCCTCCGTCGTGTGATCTCTGCCGGAGATAACGGTCCCTTTGCGTGCAAGCCGATCATTCTCCACCCCAACCTCCGGCCTCTTTCAAACGGACACCGAAAATTTCCCTCGAGAGTTTATCCTTCTTCCTCCCACTCCCCTGACACGGTTACGTATAGGGCCGGCCTGGCTACGATCACGGCCCGCACCGGAGTGCCTTCTTAAATTTGTACACGACACCCGCCACCCCTCGTTGATATAATCCCCCGCTCAATTTTCACCCATTGACACCTACCCGCCGCACACAGTGCGATTCAAAATAAATAATTTTTCCAGTATTTGGTAAAAATAGTACAAAAAAATTAATTTTAAGTAACAATCAACGTTAGGATAAAAAACACGCGCATGATTAAACCAATTAACTCACACGAAGTTTTAATGAAGTGAAGATTTAATTTGAAATAATTTATAAATCAACACTTTTTCCAGTAGTTTGAACAGAAAGTGGCGACCTTTTCAGTTAGAAAGCAGCACGATAAGGTGTCAAAGATTTAATTAGAACACGACTTCTATGGTATTGCGAATCTTATGTCAAGTTAGAGTGGAAACGTTATTATGTTCTAGATATAATCACTAATAATAATAATAATATTTTTACAACGACTAGGCCAAACAGATTTTTTCATTTTTATGTCCTTGACAAAGCATGGAAGGCTCTATATTTTTACATAGGGTTCTTAAAGTATAATTTGAGGGCATTTTGAAATTTTTAAGCAATTTTCATGCGCGTGTTCTGCTTTGCTTCTCGGTAAAACTACGACCAGTTCAATATCTCAGACAGATCTTAATACTTGGTAATTGAAATATGAAGAGAAAAATAATCTAAAAAATTCAAATATTATGAGGTTTTATATTTTGAGGACTTCAACAGCAGAATTAAAAGTTGATGGGAAGACATAGGGGAAAACAAAATTGCAGTACCCATAACTCGTAGTATTCAAACCTGTGGCTTCATGGCGCTACATTAAATTAACTTCGAAATACATCTAATTTTATCTTTGCCTTTTAATCTATGAACTGTATTTACCAATATAATATTCCGAAAATGTGAAAGATCATGGAATCAGTATTTGAACAGGCTTTTGCCATCCGTTTTCGCGCCTTATTTTTTTTACTAAGAACTAATTTCAATACCATAAAATATAAAATTATTATAAGCCAGGCTCTCCAAATCGAAAAAGTACGAAGTACGAGAATCATGCAAGACGAAGAGAGAGGTAAGTAGATATAAGATAGAGATCATCTCAACGTCTACAGACTTTTTTCATCAGGAACAACTTACGCGTAAAAGTTAACCCGTCGAAGATAAAAAATGAAAGTCTCCCAACGCGAGGACAAAGAGTGGAAGGTAGGTAGTTATTTCTCGGAGAAGGCCCATGGGCATAAGTTAAAGGCATACAAGTCAACTGGGAGGCCTCATCACCTGCCGAAGGTATCCTGGCCCAACCTCGCGGCTCATGAAACACAAGCAATTAAAGACCACTCTGCCGCCGACGGCTCTCCAAGAGGCCAGCAGCAAACGTCAATCTGTCACGCACCCGTTGCAACTGCTGCCGCAGACAAAGGAAAGGTCCACCCATAATTTGAAGGCAGCAGCCAAACCCTTAAGGTCGCCAGCAACCCGAGATTTCTTTATTATTTAAGCATATTATATACATGTCACGGGGTGGGAGAAGATTATGCATATACACAGCACAGGGAAAGGTATCTGAGCGGAAGAATGATCGGTATTCCTGCGAAGGGGCACAAGAATGTACAGTTATACATGAGCAAACGTAGACATGTATGCAATGAGGATAGTTCAGAAGGGGCATGAAGTGAATTCAAACAACGTCAATGAGTAAAGTAAACGCATATTTAAGGTAAAGCAATCATTTGTGAAAGAGAGATGAGTAGCTTATACAATGAGCCCCTTGTACCACGTACCAGCTAATCCTTTGATATCAAACAATTCAGCGTGTGTAGCTCTGCTTTTCCTCTAACATTCTTAACCCTCTCTGTCCCTCGACAGCTTAGATAAAGAATTCCTTTCTCAGTTTCACGTCTAGAGCTAAAATACCCATTGATTTCAATAACAGTCACAATTTTTGTTTTCAAATTTCCTCAGATTTTTTTGGATATGGGGAAGATACATAATTTCGATGCGCATTTACATATGAAAACATATTTATGAATTTTACATATTTATGAATATATCACGAGCGAAAAAGTTTCCGCGTTTACTAAAATATTAAGGGATTGACCTCTCCCGATACTTAATAGAAGAATGCTTAGAGCAGATGATAATGGATGTGCCGGCTTATACACAAGAATAGAAGTTAATATTACGTAGGAGTTACTATTGAGTACAGCCAAACTAGGGACACAAAAAACAACCGATTTTTTAAATGATCAAACCTACGCGTACATATCAAGTTTACTAGTTTTCTCGACATCCATTGACGAAGAAGAGAAGATAATATTGCACCTCGAACCAATTATAATCCATGTCGTCACTTAGATACATATTTTCCATATGATATTCAATTACAAATTACTGCCAACCCAAACTTAAAAAAAACATAATATAGGCAATCTTTAATAACTGAATTAGCGCCAGAAGTGTAAAATTTCCACACGAATTAAAGAACCATTATTCCCAAGAAAGTCAACGCAAGCGCAAATGTTTAGAAGGTTATAAAAATTCCGCTACAAGATTTTAAAATAAACCGGAAAGATGTGAAGACTGGAGCAGGAAATGTTGCCCGGAGCGTGACCAATGGGATTGCGGCGTATCTCGCTTTGAAAGCACTTCCCTCCTTCAGTCAACAGTCCAGAAAATTGACACTCATTAAATTGGGACCATTCCCACAGACAACTACGGCCTTTTCCTATTTAATAGCACTGCCAATTACGCCATGGATCTCCACCGCATATCCCTCCACCAAGCCAACACCAGCCCTCTTTTCTCGAGCTGCCAATATGGGTTATTTTGACGCGATATATATCTAATAATATCGCCCCCTCCCATCGCCACGATAATGACCTTAAGGAAATAGTATAATGGGATAAGTTGTTCATTGCCCCATGACGCCTCCCGTTACGAAAGCAGAGGCAACGGAAAAAAATCGCTGACTGCAGTGAATTGAGATTATTTTCGGCTAAAAAAATCAACGCTAACATCTTTCCCATTCAAAATTTATGGCGTCTTTTACCGATCATTAACTTTACACTTATCCTCATCTTATTCAGTAATTCTAAGGCGACTTTAAAAACCACCACTAATCCGTTTACTAAGAGTTAGTTTAAGCAATCGACGTTTATCTTCAAAAAAATGTTTTTTTTTTCCTTCACAAAATCCTTAATGACGATTGAATGAAGCGATTACCGACGCAATTAACCGGTGGGTCGCAGATTAGCGAGTCACTGGTAGTGACACACCCCAAAGATGTCTTTTTTTTCTTAAACACGGCCTGTTGTAACTGATTTGAAGGGTGCCATACCACTCTCACTGACGATAGTCCATAAGAGAGAACGAGTAATTCGAAAAATTAAATCTAAAGAGAAATTGATATAAAATAGCTTATTAAAAAGAAATTCTCTTTTCAGATAGCTCTAAAATATCCCATAAATCTATATTCCGGAACAAATTGAATAATTCATCTAAACAGTCTGATTTTTGGCATCATTAGTTAAAACCTAACGAATTCGCACTACGTTATCAGAAAAAAGGCCATGGGGTATAAAAATTCCCATTTAACTTATTGTTATTGTTCTTAATCACTACATTCAATAACTCTAATCAGACGATCTCATACGCTCCGTGCATTAAAAAATAGCGAAGTATTTACTTAAATCTTCAGTCCCAGACCGCGATTTTTCATCGCAAATGATATAGTCAAAAGGCCATTATACTGTTGCATTGCTAAAAGAGAGCAAAATAAGTGCAAGTCGAAAAAGTCAACATAAAACGACCGAGTAGCCGAGTAATACGTAACTCAAAGTTGATTTCCACGGTTCCCACCATTTCAGGACGCATGTAGCTAGCAAGATCAACAAAGCGACCTTCACAAATCGGTCGTCGTGACAAAAGACGGTTAAAAAGAGTTAAGCGCGTCATAACGTATGACATATATGAGAAGAAAACTCATATAGCTTAATTTTATGCATTTAGCACTTTTAAGATTGCCCGTCATTTTTTATTGGATTGAGCATGCGTAGCTCAATACTTACAACCAAAAACAACAACATTTTAGGCCATATTAATATTGATCCAATCATTAATCTGAGGGTCCATTTAAAGCATGTGAGTTGAAATATAAAAGAATGAACGCTCTACGGCCGTAAGACAGTTGAAAGAATAAAATTCCCCAAGGTAAGAATACGGCCTTGGGGAATGTTAGTCTTTCAATTTGAGTTAACATCAGAGGCTCAGGATTATTTCCTTCTCTATCGTTTCCCAGGAGCCTAAACAGAATCTTTTAATGCCATATTCTTCCACTGATAGAATGTTTTTAAGAGTCCCAACGCAGTAGACACGATTCTTTCACCACAAGTCTTATCATTCTTTACCTTCACTACCATAAAGAAAGATAAGACTTAAGGTGAAAGAAAACCATACACATCTTCCCTCTTCCATCCTTTTTTAATTTATTTTTTGGCATAGAGAAAATTTCAATAGACCCGTTGCCATATACCAATTTCATCATATACGTGGTACCAATTTACACTAAGTTCGATGGCCATTTATTTCATCTTCCAAACTTAAAAACCTTCATTGTTTATCAGCACACATGCGTCTTGTGATGCCATCCACTGCCATCGACAGTGGCGCCGACTCCATGGGGCCAGAGGGGGCCCGAGCCACCTCAAAAATTCGTTATCGGCGTGAGGAAAAAATGTGTCAGGCTTTTCGATTTTCCCCGGAGTGTCCAGATATCGCGATTCGAGTTATCAAGGTTCTGATGCTGATCATATAACTCTTCTAAAATTCTTAAAAAACTTAAAAATCGCTACTTATAAAATTTCACGGGGCAAGATCACCGGTTTCGGCCCCCCCAATAATTTTTGTCAGTCGACATCCCTGGCCATCGATGTTTTTTTTCGACAGTCTTAACTCATCAGACATGATGCTCTGCAGCAGTGATCACTCTTCCTTCAAACCTTCCTCCACTTTCACTCTCTCTCTCTGCCCCTGGCTTCTATCTTCACGAGCGACCTCCGACTCTCTTGCCTCCCTCTTGCCCTTCTCTCAAAACATCCCAACCCTTGCCTCCCCCACACACTGCTCCACCCCCACCCCAACTCCCTCCCACTCGCTGAGAAATCGTGGTCCCAGTCGGCGGTCGCTATTGTACTCTCTTCACCGACGTCCGCTGGCTTCTAATTGGCCTGGAATGTGGCGTGCCCCTAGCATGGGTATTCCTAAAAGAATGCGAATAAACCCCGGAGGAGGGTAAAGGGGAGGGGGGGCGGCGACGGGGGGTGTGGGGATTTTCGGTGAGAGGTGGAGCGGACATGGGGTGGGGGTGGACCGGGGGGGTGGGTAAGGGTGGGAAGGGGGAGGAGGGTTGACAGCAGTGTGGGAGGAGGAGTGAGACGGGAGGGGAATGTGATGATCGCAAAGAGGGTAGGCAGAGGAGAGAGATAAGAGGGAAAAGAAAGGATACGCATAAGAAAAGGTATCAGTCAAAGACATGCTCACTTCCACTTCTCCCGTCAACAATCAACTGCGAGCATCAGCGGTCCGACTACCATTGGTGATTGATGGATGGAACTCCGCACTAATCAAGGGGGTACCATTCCGCAGACAGCTCTGACAAGAGTTCTTTTTTATATTTTTTGTTTTGTTTACCGAGGATGGCACATTAAGCATTCGTCGAAACACAGCTGAACTCCGCAACAGATATAGTTTTGTACGGAGTGATAGGGCAAAAAATTAAATTTATTGTTGTATTGGTGCATTCCTCGACGCACTTTTAATCTCGAATTTCAATCGCCAGGCATCGGCTCTGAATCATTCCCGTACGTTTATCCGCAGATTCGTCATCAAGGTAGGTACCCAATAAAAAGTCTGGAATATTCCGTTTAAATAAAGGGGAATCGGCACGATGGAGAAAGGAGAAAATTATGCTCTGCCAACATGTTCAAGGATGAGAGCCAAAATGTATTATTATTCGTACATAATAAACGGCAAAAAATAATTTTCCCGAAGAGTAACAGGTGAGGAGGGACTGAATCGACGGTGCCTAGTGACGTTCACTGACTGAGTAGCGGTTTCTTGCAACAACAATAAAAAATAATCCCAAACGCTTAAGGATAGAGCCCAAAGCAAGAGTCAGTAGCCCACCACACATATAAGAATTTTATGTGACTCGTAGCTATGCATATTTGAGAAATATTAATGCTCCACATTGTTAAAGTATTTAGAAATTGATCTCGTGAATCCTATGAATTATCTCCAATTTATAAAAACACCTCGTGAGAAAATAACAGATTTCCACGAAGTATACCCATTATTCCATTGTTAATAAAATTTGTCTTCAGGCATTGTTTCATTTTTCCTTTCATCATCCCATCCTCCAATAAAATTAACAATAATTGACAACATTATTGTAGAAGAGGCGCCTTCCAAAAAGGTTAATAGATTTCTTAATCGTAAAGCCAAATATTATGTTGCAACAAGTATCGTTAAATGGGAAGAAAACGCATAGGTCATTATCTTTCGAGATTTATTAAAAAAGGAGCACAGATTTAAATACCAAGAGGGTACACAAAATGATCAAAGTTATCCGAATTTCCACGAAACTACCTTAAAGAATACTACAGAATATAAAGCGGATAGAGGACCTTGAAAATTCATAAATCTCCCATCAAAACTATGGGTCCTCTCGAGATGAAATGCACGTACGCTCCAAATCGACTAATTTCCCATTCAAATTTGATGTGCATATATTCCGGGTAGACCACCCTCCCGCGCACATGAGCCTCCCCCATTCTCTCCTATCTGCCTCTTCCCTCCCCCCTCACCCTGCCTGAGCCGCAACGCCGACTCACTCCTTCGGAGAATTATCCCATGATCACGCCCAGATAACATTCAGCAGCTGCTTCTTCTACTCCCCGCGCAAGAAGGCAACCGAGACCTCTCCCCCGGCCACGAACACTCGAATAGCGCCCCAGGAATTCCCATTTTGATGGCCGTGAACTCGGATACTCCGGAGATAGGGACGCTTCTGACGCACTCGGACTCATCTCCTTTATGCGCTCTTCTTCTTTTTCCTCCGCTGCGTTTTACGATTTCGGAGAGCAGATGAGGAGGGAAGGAAGCGACTCTGAGCTCAAGAGGAGAAAGCTATGCAGAAGAGGAATACTTAATGTGAATAGCGTGGGTGTAGAGTATCAAAAACTCGAGATTTCCCATTCCCTGTTTCCGAATTCATAGCGTCTGAACTTCGCTTTCCAGCCAGATTTGCGTTGAAGGCACATTACCGTATCATGTTCGCGGCAATCAAAAGTTATATCCACCCAATAGAATGTGGATATATTCTTCTTCTCAGGGCACTCTCAAAAATCACACAGCTAATACGGGGATTTGGCTGTTTACTCCGAGGTCGTAGTATTCGAGGCAGTAGTGATAAGAAAGGCACACTCACACTGTAAGTACTTCTAAACGATACTTGGTGGTATAACTCAACAAAGACTCAGCTACATGCGCGTGAATTTCTCACGCTCACTCGGGGCCAGTTCCTTTCCCTGAGCCATCTCGAAACACAAGATATAGCGTTGGGAGTATACAAAAACTTCACCCGAAAATAGAACTCGGGACCCCGCGGTCGGAATCAAGACCACTCGCAGTAAGTTATCACGGTTCCTAGGAAAGACAGTATGTTCCATTATTCTTCCACAGTAATGATATTGGGAGGACGCATGTGTTAGCATAGCTTATTATCGTATGGAAGAAAGGGTGGAGAGAGACCCGGCGTCGAAATTAACCGGCTCTAAATAAAAGGAACCCTTACGACAACTGTTTAACGTTCAATTTAAAAGACAGCCTATTCCAGAGTCATACCCAAAACAACAATAATACAAAAGAAAACTTTTCAACGAGAAATACTCTCCACAGAGCACTCAGGTGAAAATCAAATTTTAACGCTTTCCAACTAATAAATGACACCGTAGAAATACAGAAATATGAGTATGGTTGCATAACAGGATCAGTGTGCAGGATAGAACAGTTATTATGTCCATGTGATAGTGCCGATGAAGTGAAATCTCTAGATGAATTTACTTGTTGGAAACCAGATGAGATAAAAGAGACCGCAGAAGGAACCATGAAATCCAACCATTGAGATGTATCATTCAACTGCTTAAGTAAGTTCAAGGTAACATTGTAGGAATACCATCGTTTCTACTTCACCGAAAATCGGATGAAAAAATAGTGGGGCGTCAAATGAAAGTACTCCTCATTTTATCGCAGGAGAGGATTGAGCTTCGGTTTTGAAATACATCAATTTAAATGACAATACTTCAAGCCACAAAAATCGTTCCGACGAATAGCAATGAGACGGAAACTATAAAATGTAAACGTAAAACAAAATATTAAAGGATTTTTATAGGCACCGTGAGTTTTACAAGAGAAAGAAAAGAGCATTCCTTCGGAGTTTCAACTTCGGGCATTGTATGCGAGGAACTCGAACCTCGCCAAAACATCAGCAACCATCCGGGGACCGGACATGAGAATAGCTGAGCACATAAAGATATCGAAGGAAAATATCTAGACCGACTATTTAACACCCTCTAAAATCCAAACGCAAAACACATTAATACCACAAGACACCCTTAATGCTTCCATTTTTTATGACTGCATTAACACTTATGCCCACATCGATTCGAGAGCGATAAAACTGTATATCATTAAGGCCATGTCAATTAAAAGAGTGGTCCAGCGGGCAATCGAAAAATACGTTTGGTTGCGTCTCTAAGCATACATAATTAATGTAATCCCGCAATTAAATTATGGCCCGACTACCGGCAGCAAAAAATTATCAAAAATACTCAGTAAAGCCTTTGTTCGTCTGGTCACTAACACACACTTTTAAATGCATGTTTTTTTGCTCTAAAATTAAATGCAGTATCGTGAAATTTACATGTTAACAAATTCGAGTTCAAACGAAGCGATGGTGATGTCAATAATACTCCCCGCAAATTTCCACAGCATAGAGAAATAGCAGATAAATTTTTTGCATGAAAAACTACACTGAGGCAATGAAAGTATACTGAAAAACCTTTCGGTATGTATCCCTCCATTAAAAATTTAAAAAAATCGATAATATATCCCTAGGAACTTTGAGCAAAATTCTGAAAACTGTTTTAAATGCAAGCGATTTAATTCTAATGCGTAGCTAAAAAGGAACAGTGACAAATTATGCGGAGGATGCCCACGACCACCATGATTGGTGATTGGTACCGAAGAGGTGAAAAGAAAATGAGAGAGTAATGGGATAAAAAGGCTGGAAACTGTGAATAAAGGTAAGAAAAAGAAATGTTCATTGTTCTTGGACTCTTAGTCCCCTAAGAACATACAAAGGTATACATTGGTATCAGAGCTCGAGTACACAGAAAAATTGGATACATGCACTAAATGATGTAATAATGGTAACAATATACCATCATATTTGTAAAATTAATTTTTATCATGTAATAGCATTTTATTGAAAAGAGTATTTTCGAAAGACATCAATGATTTGAAGTTTTTATTAGTTCTGGAGAACTATTCCAAATCCTTGCCTAAACGACAGAAAAGGATTTATTAAATGTAGTGGTTCGATGTGGTGGAACGATTAAAAAATCCGGTGACATTCCAGTTGTAACATTTCGATTTTCCTCTTTAGACTGAAAAAATTTCATGATATATTCAGGCTGTTTACAATTGAAAAGTTTAAAAAAAAGGAGGCAAGCGGTAGGAGAGTTCTCAATGGTAGTTGAAGGACACACGAAAAATTCATCCACTGCTCTACGCCGCATAACAATTTACAACACGAACAACGAGCGCCTTCACTCGCTCAACGAGATATAAAGTGGTGCGAAAAGAGTTCCGGCAAAACCCATCGAAGGACATAAGAACACTTTAGGAGGCAACTGATGCTTCTGATAACGAAGAAGGAGCATGGGGGTAGGGAGAAGAAAGAATGACCAGAGGGAAGGGTAAGGATAGGGTAGAGGATGCCCCAGGAGAAGTGGGAAGGCCACATTCAGGATGAATGGGGGCAGTGGCCAGCGGAGTCGATGGGGAGGGCATATTCGAAAAGAGAGGGTGTAGATTGTTACGGGATGGGGCGATTTTAAAGCATAGACAGCTGCCAGACTAAAACCATCAAATACACCACAACAGCTAAATAAAAAGAAATAACTAGAAAATTGAAATAAGTTGTCCTAACAAGGTTCAGATTTTATTAACGTGATGTATATAGAAAACATTCATATTGAAAAAAGAGAAATACTTCATTTTAGTTTGATGAAAGTAGAGAAAATGGCAATAAGCTACCAAATTTTGGTCAGTTTTTACCAAGTTAGTGCGAAGTATTTCCAGTGATTACTTCAATATAAACGTTATTAACAGCTGCAAAGTTAAGCTGGAAACGACTACCTATGTAACTCAGAATTTAAAAACTATGCTCACATTGAAATACAATATAATGGCGTTTTTTCAACGTCGTAATCATTCTCCAAATATTCAAGCCACGCATTCAAACGTTAACCAATACAATTTGCACAATGGTCAGTCAAAGGGCAGTCTTCCCAGGAAATGTTAAATTTCCATCCACGGGCATGACTTATGAGAAGCAAAGGGAACTCCCGTTCTGAGAAATGTAAATGGGTGGAAAATTCTTTTCCTTGAAATGACGTTAATAAGATGTAGACATCAGACTGTTTGAGCAAAAACCGTGAAACAGAGAAAAAACTTGCACTCTTTTATTAATTGTCCATAGGTAGTTCAGCAGCCAGACAATGCAATTTCTTGAAACCCATAATTTCTGAAAATTGATAATCATTTCTGAAAAAATAATCAAGAGATGATTTACCCAATTGTTCGTTGGCCATGAAAATCCTGAACTTACTTGGAACAATTTTTCATCAAATATAAGAAAGCAATGAGAATGTAGGTTTTTTTAGTGATGATAAGGATCAGATCGTTGCCTAAATGTAAACATTTGAATCAACAAATTTTAAGATTGTGGAAATTATGAAATTATCACTCATTTGAGACGAAAAAATTCACTGTCACTCAAAAAATAGTGGATTAAAGAAAAATGGAATGAGGATAAAACAGGCGACCCGGAAGCATAAGTAATGGGTGTAACGATACAATGAGGCCTGCAAAGAACGTGAGGAAAATGGCGTATCGGATAGAGTATGGGTGGCGAGGAACACTGCAGAGAAAAAGCAAGAGGATACAAGAAAAACAGGAGATGCAGAAAGAGGGGGTATAAAAGTCATGCGTTCCGTAATCTGGTCCTCTCGGGTAGATCCTTCCAAGACGAGGAATCGCAATTAACCACCAAACAGTGAAGAGAACGAAACCACTACTCAGGAGCTTGAGTGCAGCATGGAGCCTCTTCGTTGAGATTGTGAGAACGGCTTAATGGTGAAAGAAGAAAGCTATACGCTCCTTTGAAAATCATAAAAAGAAAAAGAGAGTCTCCATACGCTCACTCATGGCGTCAATTTGAGCAGTAACCCCCCTTAGGAATAGCGTAGGAACAGAATTTGGTTTTTTTCGCATTTCGCTAGAGGTCTATTTTTCTAAAAATAATGAATAATGCCTTCATACCTATGAGCCTTCCTTTAGGAAGAATTTCTGAATAAATGCTATTTAATTTAACGTGAATGTGAAAAGAATATTAATTAATGTGCCCTGGAACAACACTTATATGTATAGCTAAAAGATATGGGCAGCCTATCAAAACCTGAACCGGCGACCTATGGATAAATAAAAATGAGGGATCTGAAAGTTGTTAAAGTTAAATAGGTCCATCAAGGTAAAGATGTATATTACATCGAAAGATAACAATTATATCCACCTGCACCATTTACTTAGGTCATAGATGCAGAAGTCAAATTTTTTTACACACCTGCCGAACATCGTGCATTACCGAACTGTGTAACCTGAGAAAAAACTACACAAGACCCCACGAATATATTTCACAGGGTGAAAACTGTCAATCAATTGCTAAAAATATAAATGAGGGTTAACACAATTCAAACGGGGCTTCCTACCATGCCAAAATGACTGACCAGAAACTAATTAAGGTTAAAAAGGTTCAGCGAGCCGGTGAGATATATAATGTCGCTAGATTAACATCCACGATGCTGTCTTCGCTGAGATATCAAAGAGACTCTCTCGCACCACTTATTTCAATCGTACATCCAAATGTCAATTATTTCAAACACACCGGCGCTACTTGAGAGGCATGGAACAAAACATACTAGCATTGGGCATGCCCAAACTACGAGACGCAAGAAGACTCCATGAATATCATTCACCGCGACAAAATTGTCAATCAAATGCTCAGATACACAGGAAGGTCAGCAGAATCGAAACGGGCGACGTGCTACAATATCGAAATGATGGAACTGAAAGTAATTTAAGTCAAGAGGGTTCATCGAAGCGAGGGGATATATTATGTCTCAAGATTTACATCCACGATGCTGTCTCCGCCGAGATATCAATGATATCCTCTCGCGCCATTTATTTCGTCCATAGATCCCGATGTCGATTTTTTTAAACACACCGGCCCTGCTTGAGAGGGATGGTACAAAAAACAAGAACATGGCGAATCCACCAAGACTGACTGAGAGGCTTGTCGAAAGTGAAGTGAAGAGTGGAGGGAGGGAATTGTAGGGAGGAGGAGGTGGGGGTGGGGGAAGCGAAGTGCCCTCGCGGAGGGGCGAAGTGGAGGAAGGAAAAGGGGGGGAGTGGAGAGGGGGGAGGCGGAAGAGGGAGTAGGAAGGCGAATGAGAAGATAAAGTGGGAGGTTTCGTGATGTTTTAAGAGGGAGTGGCCTCCGCAGCTTGATTCGTCCAATCAAATCGCGAAGCGTTCAACAAGAGGCGGGATGGTTTTCGAAAGAGAGGATAAGGTGGAGTAGTAGAGCTGTGAGGAAGAAGGTAAAATGAGGGAGAGGGCGGGGGGGGGGGGAGAGAGTTTGCGGTAGGGGGTATGGCAGGGGGTGAGGGAGGCGCAAGTGCGCTAAGGGCGGGGTGAGGAGAGTCACAGCGGGAGCAGTTGCCTCTCGATCGAGATTCGGTCCTTAGCATTTCCCAGCTGGGGGTGGAGGGAAGGAGGCGGGGGGGGGGGGGAAGGGGGGTTTAGGGGACGAGGCGCGAGGGAAGGAGGGTGACGGGGGTGTAAAACGGACGGAGACGGGTTTCTTGCGAGATAGTGCGGTGCGCAGGGTGAATGAGGCTTCATAAAAGGCGAGGATGGGGGAGGATTGGTGTGCCCGTGGATTTTCACGGGTCTCCGGAACGTCTGAGGCGAAATAAATGAATATTCAGGGCCATCCCCGTTGATGGAAGGCAACAAATTTGCAACAAGTAATTTTACAAATTGATCACAGAATTTATCACGGTGACGAACTCACGTTTGAGGCAGCCGCGCTGCCATGGCTGTAAAGGTGTCTACCTGTTAACCCAAATATTTTGAATTTTGAAAATAATTCCACTTTTTTTATCTCCCACTGAAATTTTTTATGTAGTGACACTGCCACCCTATGTTACAACTCTTTAAAGGCCATTAACAAGGAAATACATGTGTCACGTTGATGGTGACTTGTAAACAGTTGAAACTTAAAAAAAACTGAAACTGAAAAATAAAAAAAACTTTCGGTGGAACAATGAAAAGTGAAGACAGAAAATTTATAAAACAATTCAAATATTTTGATTGGGATCCCATTTTGTGGATTGACATATAATCAAATTTTCAGTACGCTTCTTCCACCATGAGGCTCGTTGCAATTTTTTGACTTGAGCACAGAGGTCTACGTTTAAATTATTGCAGTTTCAATTCAGACGGCAGCAGAATTTGGTTTAAAAGGAATCATTAGTAAGATTGAGAAGAGAATGTAATGTTTATATTTGTAAACCTAATTCAACATTGTGTAAAAGGTCTTTTCTGTTTATGGGTTCAAAGGTTGTCAATGCACTGCCTGAAATTATAAAAAGAGAAAATTCTTTAACAAAGTTTCTTCGCTTAGCTAAAACTTGGCTGTTTACACAAAAAAACATTGATAGAAATTTATAGCAACCTAAGATTCCTGGGTAGTACTTGACAGCAAAGGAGACGTAGAAAGCAAGATTTTAATATAACAAATGAGTTACCATAGCCCACATCAGTGACAATAGAATCCTATTCGTTATATCAATATTAAATATCAACAAAACGTCACTAAAGCGACAACTTTGTCATTCACTTAAAATAGAATGCCAAAGAGAGCTCCAACGTCACTCACGAAGCGGAAGGTAATAAAGCCAACACACATGCTCAATGCAGTACAGGTAAATGCTGCTTTCAGTTAGTTCTTTTTAGGCATAATAATCGAAATGTGTATGTAAATTCCATCTTTAGACTCAAGGCACTCAAAACTTGGACACGTATCTTCATAAAAATATAAGTTGTCAATAATTTTGTAAATTTATAAATCTAAAGATGGGAAAAGTTAATTTATAAACATGTGAGTGTGTATTCAGGCATTCGATATGACAGACATGGGCGCAAAGAAAGAATGACAACATGCTGAAATGGGCATGACGTTAATATAACAAAGATAGACTAATATTTAAACGTCGTATGCATTTAATACAAATCTTAGCTCAGAAAAATCAGTAACCTATGTCTCTCAGCTCCAATGCATTAAATAGATACTTCTCCCTAATATACCAAGGGAATTTTAGTGATATTCATTATTGTCAGCAGTCGTCAAACAAATAGATGATTTGGT
Source organism: Ischnura elegans (assembly GCF_921293095.1). NCBI lineage: Eukaryota > Metazoa > Arthropoda > Insecta > Odonata > Coenagrionidae > Ischnura > Ischnura elegans. The sequence continues at coordinate 108,198,032 of NC_060249.1, forward strand.
ATTAGTCTGCTGAAAATAAAATAGAATCCATTTTAAATATGACAGTCGTTGTAAATATCCGCTCCGTTCACATCACGAACGCTGCTTTGAATCGCAATTACGTCTCACATCGGAAGATAAGATCAAGGAGCAATCAGTCTTGAACACAACGTCATTGGAAATATTCCTGATGCCGTTAGAGATCTTTCGCACTTGCAAGAAACTATCGCAGGAAATCGGTTGAGTTTATTACCCGCCCAAATATGGTATGCTTGAAAATTGAAGGACTTGGCTCTAATTTGAACAGTTTTTATTTTGAAAAAGAATAACAAGTGAGTCCCCGGGAAAAAAAATAAGTTTCTGGCTCATATTCAATGTATCAGATCGTCCGAGGACATACGCTCGACTATGGCATTAGTCTCACTACAATTTCTTATCTCATCAAGTTGTGAACAACGGCCCCCTATGATAATTTTGAAGGCCCGCGTGAGATGTTATTCCAGCCTCCTACTCCGGGATCCCTTTTTTATACCCGTCGAAGATGAGGGAATGGAAGGAGGAGGAAATAAAAATATGCTCCGTGATTTTTTTTTCATTCAAACGCAAACGATTTCGATATCAGATGGTGGAGATCCGAAAAAAAAGGGTGGGACCATATAATTATCCGTTTGCCAGCCTGATTTTTCTGTTTCATGCCGGGCCCGACTCAGAAATCGACTCTTTTAATGCGCGGGTCGCCTATTTATGTCGTAGGGGAGCCAATTTGTATACTCCTCCGTTTCACAATTGTCTTAGCAGGATCTTTCCGCTGGCCAATCCAACGCCCCAACCCCTTCTCTGCCACCCCTGAAAACGTCCTCCCCCAACCACCATTCCGTAAATCCAACCTCGCTCCTGACCCTCCAACCCAAGGGGACTGCTTAGAGGAGGCCCATCCCATTGAAGGCTGATTTCTGTCGCAAATTCGGTCGCATTTTAATCGGTTTTCAAAAATGTCCGCGGCGCGGTTATGAGTGCAATCCCATACAATTTTTTTCCAATATTTTGCCGTATAATGTTTATGATTGCGAGGAATGGCATTGAAAAGTTATAAATTTGATAGACGACACCATCATGTATATACGTTTCGGTTAACACCCCAAGTTATCCCTTATTTTCCCGTGATGATCGGATCAATTTGACCGTCAGCGGTGCGAGTAGCGACTTATGTAAACCCATTTAAATCCGCGGAGGGTGACAATATATTTAGATGCCGACTTGAGGGTCTTCTTTTGTGATATTCGTGCTCCAGCATTTCCAAAACAAAAAAAATTACGAAAATCATGCGAAAAACGCATCGCTCATTTTTTTGGAGGAGACGACACAAGAATCGATGGGTATGATGGAAAGGAGTCCGGGAGGAAAAAAGATGGTGAGGGCAGATGCTTCGCACGAGTAGCTGGAGGGAGGGAGGGGAAACATTAATTTCACGTCTGCATTACGGAGGCCTCCCATTGGTTAAACGGGGCGTGCACACCCGAGCTATCGGTCTTAATCTTTGGCCAATTACGTTGTGCGATTCTTGCGGCATGAATATCTCCGTAGACCTGCTATCCCCGTGGGAGGATTCCCCGCCGAAGGGTGGGGAGTTGGTCAAGAGGTCCGAGGATAAAGGAATGGGAAATGATGAAAGGATTGGGGGAGCGAAGCAGATAAGAAGAGGGAGATGAAAACTGACCGCGGCCGCCACCATCAAGCGGAACAGCATTCGATGGCACAGGATAAGGTAATCTTTTTAGGAGTAATTTCACGTTTTTATCTGCATTATCAAAAAAGACACCGAAAGGCAAATCACCATCAAAAAGAAGGATACTCTCTCTAGGATAACCAAAGACTTGGCATAGCGCAGGAGAAATATGCCTTTGGAATAAGGTTAAGTACATGAAAATTTTCACACTATAAGGACGACTTAAAACATGAAAAATTTAGGGGATTTGTGATAATCAAGGGGTCCGTTCAAAATGAAAATACATTGGCCCAGAAGCTTATTCAAGGGTCCGTTGGTCAGCTAGCCGTTCCAGTGTTTTTTTCTCAATGCAACAAATGTAAATTTTCGGCATCTGAGCCATTTTACGATTATAAAATACGGCCAAGTACCTAAAATTGACAAAGGTGAGATCCAGGATTTTTTACATGGTTGATACGAAATGTTGTTAGACCAAATGAGTGAAGCTGGCGTGGAAAATGGAAGGATCGCATTTACTATTGATATTACTATTCGAAAACGAGCAGTAAATTTGCAATTTGTCTCACAGTTTATAGTAGGCCTCTACCCAGGATCTGGGAAATGTTAACGATAGAAGACGTAGGATCTCGGAAAACGTAAAAGTAGAAGAAAACATCTTCATTTTATATCCATCCATTTGGTGGAGAAAATAAATTTTGAGAAAAACATTCTCAGAAAAGAATCAGACATCCCAAATATTTCTTTGACCGATAAAAGAAGCCATCGAAAGCCATGACTTCATAGCGAATAAAAGTTGCACACAGACTTAAAATGGCTATGGTCTGCGCCATAATGAAGGAAACGCTATCCTTTTTGGCGACTAAGGTCACCTTTCCATACATACGACATATATAACAATGAAAATAAAAAGAAATCGGCAAAAAAGGGACGGTGTTTATACCGCCAGCCTGTAAAGGAGTGCAATAAATAACAGTCACGCAGAGTGAGAAGAAAGTAATAGGTGATATCCTTAATTTGTGGCTGGATCGCACAAAATATATCCGGAATAATAGGAAGAAATCCTGGGAAAAGGCAGAGAGCATAAAAAACTTAAGATCTGAGATCACTGATATTTAGAAGAACATAAAGTATGTAAACTAACTGTCTCATAAAGAGACGCAATATACGGAGAAGGTAAAAATAATCAAGTTTGTGACAGGTTTAGTTGAGCCATGATTCTGGCATGGGTGGAGATTCCAAACAGAATGGCAACACTGTAATGGCGGTCCCCAAGGACGTGGGCTTAAAGATATTCTGCGTTGATAGCGTACCAAATGGTAAGGAACGATTCGGCGAGGACATGATAGGAATACGAAGTTGACATCGCACTAAAAAGGGAAAGTATGGCGGCTCCCGTTTCTTACCAATTTTACCGAAATAAAATCTGAAATTCGTTTTACGGAAAGACCCAAAATAATCAAGTCCATTAACAACTGGATAAAAGAATAATTCTACACACAAAATAATGGTAACGAAAAAAATCACGCACAAAATACGAAGCTCACTTAAAGAGATTATTGAATATTCGGAAACAGCGTCGGACGATTCGCAAAATATTGAACATTAATTTTCATTTTTAATGTCTAAAATTGACATTTGACAATAGCACGTAGAAATTAACTGAAAATTCGACCTATTAAGAAGTGAGCTAAAAAAACTTAGACCGAATATACAGCATGAATCAAACATTTAATTAATCAGATACATGTATCAAACTATAAAAAAGCCGAAAGTTGGTGGGATTCGAAAAATTCTCCATCCCATCACAATTATATAGTCATCGTGTTATCAAAACTTTGCGTAGCTGAATAATGCTAAAAAATGTTGAATAATGAATCATAATTATTTCAAATCTATACTTTCTATCAAATGGAGGCGAAGATTCTAATTTGACAATTATTTTACCATCACTAAGAGATAATTTACGTGAAAGACACAATGTCATTAAAACGCGTAGTAAAATATTCATAGTCAACGCTTGGGTATCACATGCGGAAAGTCCCAGGCAGCCTGCCCATACTGAAAGGACATATAAGAACGACATCACTGAAGGGCACTACAATGGCATCTTTATAGTAAGTGTATAACACAAGCAGTGCTGTGGCTTAATCCATGGTCAACCCCATCCTCAGCTATTCAAAACATTTTTCGATCCGAAGCGCTAGGTGAAATCTATTCTCTCGTGTATCCATCGATAAAAATTGCTTCATTAATGATATCTGGTGATTTTCCGGGTATTCTTCCGCGTTTATCCATTTTAAAAATGGATAAACGCGGAAGAATACCCGGAAAAATCGCCAGATATCATCATAATCTCCGCGGAAGCCTACTTGGATGCGTCATTAATCTCCAGGATGCACTAAGCCAAATCGGATGATGATCAGACCAGTAAAAATAAAACTGTAAAACACAGTCAATTCTGAGATTTTACACATTCCCGGCGAACAGAATTTTTAAACTTTTCTCGGGTTTTCACGCGGGTAAGATTTTGTAATAGCACCGATATTTAGGGTGCAGACTCGTTAATCGGGTAACGAGTCGTTAATCGAAACGTCGGCGCTCTTACAAAATCTTTCCCTCGTGGAATCCCGAGAAAAGTTTAAATATGTCAATTCTGAGGTTAAATTAAGAATCGATAAGGCGTTTTTTTTTAATTTGACAATACCTGGTCAGATCAATTTTAACGATCGCAGTTTATTCAGCGTGTAAAATTGGAAATCAAAATTCTTCCCTTACATTAATTCCTGGGAAGCCTAATGGGTGACTGACCGTAGGGTCCAAGATTTAAATCCCGGGTGAAGCCAACGGACAAGCCATGCAAAATCCTCGCAGTGCTTGGTGGCTCATGGAAAGAAACTGCCCGCCTTACTCAAAGGTTGGTTTATAATGCCTGGTTAATACTAGCCATAAGATGATGCAACCATTATTTTATCTGGCGGTGGCTAAAAGTTCTTTTTATTTTTACGGAGGCTGACAAGAGGTTTCAGTTTCACCGCTATGTAATTTTTAAGGCAGGCTCACCTTATAGTCAGCTCCAGCCAGACATTACAGAATGATAAACAAAGATATCGTACTGCTCACTAATTTTATTAGTACTACAGCTCACAACACGCAGTGAGATCTATTCCTTCGTTTGCTTATCGGCAAAAACTGCTTCTTGTCTGTACCTAATTATGCTTGCAAGGCAGTCGAAGCACCTGGAGTGAGCTGTAAAATAAAATTAGTGGGTGGTGCGTTTTCTTTGTTTATCATTCGATATGCTGTTCCGCCGTATCTCTTCGGAAAAGTTGACTTTAGACATTATAAAACCGGCTGTAAATGTGTGTTATTCACACGCTTGTGCCTGAGTATGTGGTAACCCCTACCGGGTAGGGCGTACCCTCATCGATCCACAAAAAATTACCAACCATCGGGTTGAGTCCTAAACAGAGTGACATAGTGCGGTTGCCGAGTGAATAGTTATTACACTACTATTAATATGACTTATAATCAATCAATCTGACAACAGTACTGTCGCTATGAGCACCTGACGAAGTAGCAGAGAGTGTGGTTGCCGAGTGGATAGTTATTACTACTATTATGGTCACTATGAGCACCTGACGAAGTAGCAGAGAGTGGTTGCCGAGTGGATAGTTATTACTACTATTATGGTCACTCATAATCAATCCAACCGACGACTTCGTCGCTTTGAGTGCTCTAGCGAGCTCGAAGTCCTCCCGAAATGTGTTCGAGACGGTTTGGGCGAGCGAGCGGGGAAGTCGGGCGGGCCAGGGCTGGTCCGGGGATGCTGCAGATGCCTTCACGAACAGTGACAACGCTCCCTCCGCGGCGTCCCCTTGATTCCAGCCGCGCGCGTAACCTTGGAGTGACTCAGATGCCAAGGCAGGGGAGGGAGATGTTGATGGGGAAAGGGTTGGCGGAGAGAGAGCGCTAGGGGGGTGGCGGCGGACATCCCGAGCAAGCTGGGTGGACCAAGTGGAAGGGGAAACGGTCTCAGAGACGCTCCCGCGGAGACCTACCCCACTCCCGCCACCCTCGTTCCGGACATCCCGACAAGTCTGCGAAGAAGCCACGTTGAAAAAGCATCAGCCAAAAAGGAGATTTTCATCAAAAATCCCAAAAAAAAAGTTCGACTTTTTCACATGCTATTCGGCATCCGAGAAGAATTTCTTTAAAATATCTCATTTTTCTCTATTTTGCAGAATTGGAAGCAATAAATAACATTTTATGCGAAGGAGCCAAGTTAACATAGATCATAAGCCATTAGGAGCATTTTCCAAAGCTTCCAAAAAATCTGAGACATTATAAAATTCCACATCAAATGAAATTTCCGAAACATCTATCGTATTTGGAATAAAAACTTGAAATTTTGACTTCTTTGTCTACAGCGATACCATTACTTTAAGCGATAAATATTCCTTGTCTTCAGGCATAGAAACAATTCATAAAATTTCAATGTTTTCCCTCTTCATCTTCGACTGCATTTAAAAAAGGTCGGATTGAATGGAATATTTTGTTCTCCGAAGAATTTTTCTCAGCGCTTAAAATACTCTGGCGTAATACATACTGCTGGTCAACATAATTGCCAGTTACTGTAACTGATTCTGGATTCCAATACGGGAAAACTACCGGCATTATCTTTGTGAAGACACTTCACTAAAGAAGAATCAGGTGCCTTAAGAGTTCAGGTACGCCAGGAATCATCCCCGTATCAGATTCGGATGTTACTTTTTTTAATGCCAATTTTTGCCAATTACGAGGGAGCATTCGTCAGATCATAAATTATGAAGTTGATATTCGAGTAGATAATAGCATGCCAATTATTTTTTTATTTCTCCTCGTAGTTCACTGGATATTGTTATTATGAAAGCTTTTGAGTACAGATGACATCTCGAATGAAAGTTGGACACCGTTATATGCTTTTTTGGAAAAAACACACTTCACACATACATAAATTTTGACTTCTGACCATTTTTTAAGCGATAAAGGTGATGTTACTCATTTCCCACCTGAAAATTTATAATTAACCAGCAAGTAACCCAATTAATCCTCCCATTAAAACCGGTCTTACGATGAATTGTCAGATTCCTAAGGCCAATAATTATGAAACGAACTGCAATCATAACTTAACAGTGATTAAATGTGCCATTACGTCATGAATCAACGCAAGAGGATATAATTTTTGAAATATCATTTACATGAAACCTTCGGTTACTGAAGTGCAATAAAAATAACAGGCCACTTCCATAACGTAATATTCTTATTTCATGAGGCAATCACAACCTTCATCACTTCGTTAATAAGCTTAAAACAAAAAAAAATACCACTCAATGGCGCCTTATCACGAGGTACCATCATTGCCACAAATTTAATTTAACAACGGAATCACCCGGAATGAGACCCTCCCCCATTTATACCCCAAGTGGTGACATTCCATTCCCGAAAAAGATCGGACCAACGAGACCACTGAATAGCGGTATAAAATTGACCAAGGGGCGAATTTTTCACGTTTTACGGTGCAAGCGGACGCGTGACTAACAACTCGGGGAGAGATTTGAAGGGGGCGATTCGCATAAAATTACGCGTGGATTTTTCTCCCGGACCGTTTTCCGCGCGAGAGGGAAAGGCAAGGAGAAAGAAAAAGGGGAAAGAGGGGGAGGCGAAAAACATTTGTGTGGGCCGCAGAGGGGTTTCTCCATGAAGAAAAAGGCACGGCCGAGCGTCTATTCAAATAGGCAGAGTTGAGTCCTACAACCCTCCTCCTCCACCTCTGCCTTTTCATATCCCTTTTCCGTCCTTTTCTTTCAGCCTTCGAATCCCAATTATGCAGGAGACCTCCTTATCTCCCCTTCCAATCCCTTTAAGGCCGTCTTAAGGACATATTCTCTCTCAGTCCCTTCCACACCGAGCTTCCCCTCTCTCTCGAAAGAAATCTCACTCGACCAAGACCGCCCCCAAGACAATACCCCCTCTCCCCTCCCTCCAACCCCGACTCCCAAATTTTCGCTTCCCCCTTTTCTTCCTTACCTTCTTCCCATACCCACTCCGCGCCTCCACACCCCCGCCTTCCTCCTCACCGACACTCCTTATAAACGGGGCCCCTCCCTTCTCTCCACCCACCTAGCACGTTTCCCACGCTCCCATGTAAAAAGGCTCTTCCAACGCGGGTTACCCGAATTGAATTATAATCAGGTTGCAGCGCGGCTCCCTCACTGCGGAGTAATTGCCAACTAATTAATCGGTGAATCCCCACACAACAAAGGCTAAATGGAAAAATAAACTCGACGGAAAAAAAATCACCTGAGCGAAAAAATCATTCCGAGCGGTGTTCCGCATAGCACACAGGCCGCAGCCCTATGCTCTTTGCACCGAGTCTTCTTATGATTGTGATAACGAATAATCAGCCCTGAATTATTGGATCAACCCTTTGTTCCTAAGTTTTTCAATGCTCGACGCTGGTAAATCAGTAGTTAACTCAGTCGAAGTGGAGTCATGTTGTCATGTATGTCTATATAATAACCAGTGAGGATATATTATCATCTATGGTACCTACAAATACCTCAGATAGCATTAATAAAGGATAAGGAAAATCAGCATTCATGATCAGCATTTTAAACAACAACGCCACTTTCTTAAATAACGATTCTCGCTGCCTTCCCTCATGCATCAGTAACTATTGAGGAGTCCTATTTTACAAGAAATTTGCGAGAAGTTTATAATTTTTTAAGGAATTTATATTCATACAGCCCCTTCGTCAAGCCGAGCTGAGACTCTAAGTTTACAGAAAGCGCAAGTTATAGAAACGTCATATAGAAAAGATAATGTGTCCCTCTGAGATAATTATGGCAGCATTTATCCCAGATAACCTACTTGTCTACAGTTTAGCTAGTTCAATTAGTAGTCACAGATTTGTTCTTTCTTGATTTTAGACTGAAAGGCAAGTTCAGTATAATATCTCCCTCAGCGATCTTAACCTTACGACGATCTGAGTGCCTTGTGACCAGCAGAGGGAATAAAAACGCATAAAAACTACCAGAAAAAATAATGAGAATCATGACATCATCTGATGAAAACGGGATCTTTGTTGGATTAATACCCAAAGCTTGAGCGTCGTAAGAAGCGTTGATAATATTGCAACGAAAGGTGTCGGTAAAAGACCTGATATACAACACTTCGCGCTTGACATCATATTTTATGGCGAATACTTAACTTTGAGATCCAACCGTAAGAATAAAATAAACTGCTCCAATAACGCAGATAGACACTACTTGTTTCGTCGTCAAATTCATGAAAACGAGTATATCTATGCAATCTCAGAGTCCTTCCGTCGTCAGGAAGGTACGGGGTGGAATAAGCATTATTATATTTATAAATAAGCTTACACATATTATCTTTCAGGATATAGAGGGAGGAGCTGGCCCCGAAGGCAATGCCTTGCGAAGGTGTTTGGTCAGAGGAATAGAGAATTCCGCATTTTATTTGGCCGCGTCGTGAATGTCATCCAGGATATCTGCCACGTTTCCCATTTTAAGAGATGCAAGGAAAGAGAGAGGGAGTGGAGGTGATGGGGTTGCGAAGGGAGAGAGAGAGAGAGAGAGAGAGTTGCAAAGTGTTTGGAGAGAGTAAAATGCTAGAGGTGAGCTGAAAGGACCGGCCATGCCCTCCACTTAGGGAGGAATGCTAATTTATGACCCCATAAGGTCCAAGAAAAAGGCTTTCAGGAGATCCCTCAACCCGCAACTTTAAAAACTTCAGCGTTTGGCCCATTGAGACCTTGTCACATCCAAGGCTTATCTCGAAGCATTCCGTTTCGTGGATGTTTCCCGCCACTTTCTTCTGCACCCCCTGCACTTACCCCGTCTCCCAAAGCCTTAACACCCCTTGCCAGCCTCCCACATTCTTATCACTCTCATAATAAAATGCGATATTTCTCTAACGAGCGCAAGGCTCAGCCAGTTAATGCGGGGATCAGATTTTTAAAAAAAGTTCCGGAACGGGAAGAAGAAATATGAGCCCTTGAGTGCACAAGAAAACCTTCATTTTTTTCACGAAAAAGCTTCAAATATCGTTTTTCACAGCTGTTCGAGGCGCGAGTGGCGGCTAAATAAATTTTAAGTATTACTAGGAGGAGTAAAATTTGTGCACATTATCCTGAGAACGTGATACTAAACAGAAATCAAGCCGGAATAAATTTCAAATATGCACTTACGGCTTCAAGCGCAGCATTTACACCTGGATGTGATACGAGACTAAAGTATTCCACAATGTTCCTTACACTTACTTGAACTAGTAAGGCAAACTACGAACACAGAATGTCTAACTAGTTTCAAGAGACTTCTCGAGTTACGCCGTCAGTTGACAGTCACAATCGGGAAGACTACCACCCTTCACGATTAACGTCTTCCCAACTAAGGCCTACGCAGCGATATAAAAAGTTAAGACTTCATTCCTAGGCCTCCATAAAAAGACAACCATTCCCTCGCGTAAAAATCTGACCTCTGATACATAGACATCTGATCTCTGACTTAACATATACAAGAAAGATTTTCGGCTTCTTCTCATGGGACCAAAATTGACATGAGAAACACTCTGACCTCCGGTGGTGTCCGACTGAATGACTACCACAATAGCATTAGTTTTCATGGAATCGATTTTCATCGGAAAATTTTATAACATTAAATTTGATACTCACGAAGAAGAATCATCATAATTTAAATGTAACCTACTTGTATTTATTTCATTTGATTAATTTTTCCTTTCTCCATAAGAATACTAGAGTTTGGGTAAGAATATTGGACTCGGATTTAAGTTACTATGCAGCCATCTTGGGCACTTATGCATATATTAACTCCGAGTACTTTACAAAATGAATATTGCTGAGTCTACGACTGCAGATACACAAGGAGGCATTCGTCCTCATACTTACTCCTCGTCAAATGCAATCGCCCTGAATGGTAACAAGGATTACACGGTAAGCGCTAAAAATGGCAAAGGACAGAGCAAAGAAACCTAAATGTCGAAGTTTAAAGGATGGAGGTTTCCAGAGAAATGTTGAGGAACGATGTAACAGCTTCTTAAATAAAAAATGGGAAAATTCCACATGTATAACCTCACCTAGGATGAGTAAATGGAACGCCAAGGATATGGATTTATTCGCGTTATATTATTATACTCACATAGGGGGTAAAATTTTCAAGTTGAACGAATTTAACTTGATATGGTTAAAAACAGACTGAGCAATGACTATAACAGGCACAATCGCAATGAGAAGAATATAAACGTGAAAATATAACTAGGCACAGTTTTAGCGTGGAACATGCAAATATTCCAAAAAATTTCTAATTCAAAAAGAAATTTCAAGCTGCAACACAGAGAAGAAAAATGTAAAACTCAGAATATAAAATTTCAAGAACAATTATACGTGGTATTATCACTAATAAAAGAATAGGAATGGGAACAAAAAGGGTTTTCTTAACAAAAATAATACTGTAAAATAATTCACATGAGACCTTAAATCAGCTGACTTTTACCTTAACGATCATTAAATAAATACAAGCAGATGAACAAACGCACACATGCCTCTCAGGTTTTGAAATTTTATCGTCCAAGAAGCGAGAAAAAAATACTCGATTCGCGGGGATCCACGAGCAATACAGAAAGACATTACGACACACTGACAAGCGTACGAAGAACGCTCCCAACACTCATTGCCGTGGACTATCACAACCTGAAGCCTCCAGAAGTTAAAAGCGTTGAAAATCCTCCATGAGTTGGTCATACAAGAATGGTTAAAAACCATACACATGGAGTGACCCCCATCTCCCCTCCACGGTCCACATTTGCATCCCTTCGCCTCCGTACGAATCCCATCTCGACGGATATTTCCCCGACGGGAGAAAGAGGCGAGGGTAAATGGGTACGTACCAACTTGGGGCTCGGAGCAAGACGCCGCAAACGCGTAAGTCATCCACGTCTCCGCGGATTATAAGAGGTAATCTCTTTTCACACCCTTTACCTCGGCCACCTCACCTTCCTCCCACCCTCTCGGCCCACACTAACGCCCTTCACTGATTATGCCGCTGGTCCCCGAGACCTCTTAACCGACACCTAAACCACCCCTTACCCCATTGTTGGCACGGGAATAAAACCCTCAAGACGCTATTCTTCGTGACGGCACCCGAAGGCGAGAGAGAGAGATAGCGAGGAAAGCACAGAGCGAGTACTCCAGCTCCAGTGTAAGGACTCAAGCAGGCACGAGAATTCTTTTCTCTCCCACCCCACACTGTCCCAAAGCATTTTTTCCCACCCAATGCGATCTCACCCCAACCGCACAGCTTTTATAAATATTTCTCAATCTGCCAGTCGCGCCAAACGAGTCATTTTCTTGCATGTTTGTGCGTGCCAGCACGGACTGTTACTGTAGGAGGCGATCCGCCACTGAAAACCGGAGGGAGTTTGACGCATTGTGATGTCGAGGAAAGAAGAGGTGCGGTGTAGGGAGGACGGGGAAGAGATCTTGGGATCTTTTTCTCGTGACACGCCTGCGACGGTTTTATTTAGGGGACGGCGCGCGATGCTCTCTCCGCCGCCTCGATACAGATACCAAATCTCGGGCAGGGGGGCTATAAATTTCTGAAATTATCATCCCAAAGCCTGGTCGTTAGATACCATGTTTAGCAAAACTTCTGGAACTGACGTCTACGACATGAGGCGCGACTACCTGAGTGGACGTAGTCATTGTATTCAAAGCAGAAAGGGAAATAGTCTGCTTCGCTCCCGACGTGGTGCAGTAAGCAGTCTAAAGCGAGCTCTATGAATGGAAAGATTCGCAGAATGACTTTCCCATCGCGAGGCATACTTCCTTCCCTTCGGGGAAGAGTGAGATCTTTGAAGTCAAATTACTTTCGGTGAATTTTCAATAGGTAGCCTACTGCAGTGCCTACCACCACCTTCCTTTTTCACGATTGGCGTTTTTACAGGAAAATGGCCACCTTCTACTTTTTCCTAGACTCTGGTCGGACTATTTCATTTCTCCGAGCTATTTCAGAAATATAATCATGTTCTAGTAGGCTGGACGGGAAATAGCATGTTGTTTCTGCCATGATTAATATAAAATACATACTGAAAACTAAAAAGTAATTATATACAGACACTATTAATAATAAATTAATAACTAAAATTTGTCGTTCCAATGGAGTTGTAAATTCATTTTTCAGCACTCAAAAATGCCAAAATTGGCTGAAATTAAACGCAAGACAACTATACAAAACAACAAAAATGTATTCTTTGTAGCGTACGTGCATGTGGCATACCCAAAAACAAAAATCCTCGAGGTGCAAGGTGGCCCAGAGAAAAACATAGGTCCCCCTACCCTGAACGTGTAAAAGTCACGCGCCGATAAGACAGACACACACACAAGACAACAACCCCGGGGGCAAGGGGAGACTCAACCACGACGAAGACAAACGTGCATGAAACTAAGTCTGTGGCTCTGTCCAACGTAGGCTCTAACCTTACCATTAACAAAACTCTCTGTATACCTTCCCTAAACGCGTAAGATATATGATAAGATGGTAAAGCCTGGATCACACGATGATTTTTTCGTCATTTCCGAGTGATCACTCCAGCGATCACTCGAGTGAACACTCGCAAATGATCGTCGTCGACAATTGTTTTTCGCGATCACTCCAATGATGAGGATTCCCATCACTTTTTTTCGTCACTCATCTGGTCGCTTTTTGTGTCGGTGAAACCGTCACTGAAACACCATATCAGCCTATTATAACGCATGCCCGTATGGAGCGATTGCAGCGCAACGTTTGACAATCGTGGGGACGACATAAGTAAACATAAACACGATATATATTTTCGTGATGAGGTTTCTACGACAACGAGCTAAGATATCGGAAATGATGCGAAAAGCAACGGCTGAAGGGACCGTGTGATTCAGAAAAGTGATCACTCGAGCGATCACTTTTTCGGTCGCGCAAAGCAATCTCTCGAGTGATCACTTTTCGCGACAAAAAATTATGTGATTCAGGCTTAATATAAAAAATATTACATCTATATGCTTGTCTAGAACCACAGGAAAAATTGAGCACAGTTAATTGTGTCAGCAATCGAAGAATTTTAAAAAAAATCCACCGTATCATTGCACGAGTAGATACGGAAAATCGCTCAAGATAATCCTACGGCCTGGCACCCTCTCCCCGGAGTCGTCCACTTCCTCCCATATCCCATTCTCAGCTCCATCTTACACCTCCTGCCGCCAAGTGAGGCGCCCCCCTCCCCCCCTCCGACACCCTCCCTCTCACCTTCAACCCTCCCCGCGCTGAGGCTATCCGCCTGATGAATATTAATCGCGAACGTCCCTCCTGCCGGGTACACTCATGGCTAGCAGTAACGCTCTTGTAGCGTGGTGTGTCTACAGGCCAGTCGCGTCGTAATCTTCATTTGTCACCGGCGTCGCTGCTCAGATGGAGAGGCACGAGAGGAGGAGGAGGAGGCAAGAAGCATTCTAATGGCGGCTCGAGATGCTAAAAATGTCAGAAGAATTTGCGAACACAATAAGCATAAAATTGGGGAGGATTACGGGCATAGAGAGCAATTATGGGTAGAAAGTCAATAACCCGGGGGACGCAATAATCGGGCCAATATCCGACCGAGGGAGAAAGCCTAATGCGAAAACACGAGTCGACATCTTTAAGGATTTTAAAGAGGGATTTTAAAGCGAAACTCCATACAGCCACAGACAAATTATTTTATATAGAAAGAAGGATGTATGAGAGTCTTAACGATCCACGGATGAATGGCCAGTGGACGCAACTATTTAAAAAGGCGTGATCACATCAAACACCAAATCTTCACGTGGCAAGAAAAATTGGAAAAATACAACTCCCAAGCAGGATGGGAAAACTGCAATCTCCATTCTCATTCATCTCTCTTCACGACTATCAAACGAGAAAGTAAAAAATCCCTCTAGCTTTGAAACCTTGACTGCATGAAAAATATAGAGCTAATTATGAACATAGACAAGGTCAGATACCAGAGATTCATAAAATTCACCTCTGGTAATGCCACACCAAAATGTATTACGGTCGCAATACCGATTTTCAGAGCCATTTATTCAATATATACAATTTTATACAACTTTGTTGACATTTCTGTATTAATACGATCGTTGAGAAATTTTAAGCCAGGATAAATACAATATCAAATCGATTTCTTTATCGAAAAAAGTCACGCGGAATAAAAAGTACAATTTAAAAGGACAATTTAAACCCTCATTGTTATTGAAATCATAAAATCTATTTCCATGACGAATGAAATAGAAATATTTTAGCCCGTGGTCGTCCAGCATAACATTCGAAACATTATCACGATGCATGTGCGCAAGAGTGAGGATATTTCTCTTCCACTAACCTCAGCACAGCCACTATTAAAGGCGTCATCTGCAAGGATTCATAAACGTTCAACGGAGAGGGGTCAAGGACAAGTGGGTGCAAGTAATCTGTGGAGAAAAAGCGACGTGCAGGGAGTCTGAGTTGAGGGAGGCACAGAGACAGTGGAGGGAGTACGGTAGCTGGATCGCGCGGAAGATTGGGAGAAGAGGGGAGTGGGGACCACTGTGAGACTATAAGCAAGCCAGAGGAATGTGCCGTGCTGTAACGGCTTTGGCGGAAGAGAATGAGGGAGTGAGACACGCGGCAAAGAGCCGTTCAGCGAGGAAGACATATTGCCCCTGCCTTCCACGATTGGACGAGAGGAGCGTTATGAAAGAAGAGGAGAAGTTTAAGCAAAGGAGAATATAGGCACGCCGGGAGACGAATGGAAAATAAATGAAATGGTTCAATATGCGGGTTCATCTAGGGGACCGGACTAGGCGATTTTTCTACCCTTATCGTTTCGAATGATGTAAAAATAAATGGCAGATGGACGCCAGGCACGTAGCCATGGGGAGAGTTGCGGTGACCAGCCTATCCTTAAATTTTCTATACTGGCAACGACTCCCTTCGATACGATTGCATTAATATTCAGATTAAACTGAGTGTAGGCATTTCAAGATTTGGGAGTCTTGGAGCGTAATAAGTATTTTAAAGCAATGTATGGTTAATTATTGTTTTTTTAATCTGATAAGTAGGCGGGCATGGAGCTCCTTACCTGGGGCCGGGAAAATAAGGGAAATCATGTCCAACCAAGCAGTGGATTCAAGAAGTGAAAAGAGATCAAACTGGAATCTGCGTGTGAGTAAACATCAAACGCCGAAAAAGTAATCGAATAGGTTTATGAAATGCTCATGCCAAAACACCCACCCACGAGACAGACGAGGTCTTCTTCGATGCAAATTTCTGACTTCATGCCAGGCGAACACAACTCTTTTCACTCCAAAAATTACAAGTAACGATTTCGCATTTTCATACGCGATCTTATGCATTTATTGGCGTTGGTGTTGGAGGAAGAGAGAGATTGTGTCGAGGACGGTAGTTTTATTTTTTTCCAAATTCCTTTCGCGCTCATCTTGTTTGCAGAGAGAGAGCCGGATTCGCTGCTCAGCGCCTCGGTGTGTTTGCTGCCGACACAGAAGGGTGTCCGTCAAAGAGATTTCTCCTCCCTTTCATTTATCCACCACTCCTGGGCGTGGATCCAAATATTAAACACATAAACTTATATTTCCTGCCAAATAAAGCCCCGTTGCTTTTGTCGGGTCTCGCCGAGGGAAAAGGACGAGTCACGGGCCTTAAATAAACACGCGAGTTTGCATTGTCACGTTCGCCGCCACCTCCCCCCTTTTCACCCCACCATTTCCACCCGAGCCCAAAGCCCTTCTCGCGAAGGTGCTATCTCCACAATCACGAGCCAAGAGGACTACAAGACGAGGTTTCATAATTTCTCTTCCATATCCTGTTCGCAAGTAATTTCTCTCTATTTATATAGGTAGGCACACACACCAAAATTAGCATTTACAGAGGAAGAGTATCTCTCAGTCCAAGATAGCCGAGCTCCACTCATTCGCCTCTGGGAAGTTAAGATTAATTCATCATCTAAAGTATGCTCCGTTGAATATCTAACCGGTGTAAGAGGACACTTTGCGGTAACAAGGATTCCAGCGACAAACCGAATTTACCTGCGTAATGGCGAGAAATTGAGATTTGACCAGCACAGCGATAAGAATTTCATTGATTATGAAATAATTTGAAGAATATTTAAGGGATCGATTTCACACTACCCTTAACTAACGCGGTTGCAGATTGGAATTTGTCAAAAATAAAGCGAGGCATTTGCATCATTACCTCCATCTGGTCTTTTTCGTAACTACAGCACGCACAGCCACCATTATTTGACCTATTTTAGAATTTAGTTGTAAAAGAGCGACCCTGAAGAGAAATGCATCACAGACTGAAACAAAAACAAGCAAGGAGTTCCAATACTCGATACATCAACGTTGAGAATACTTTAAAGCAGCATTAACCTAATAAATAAAGTGAACAGAAATCAAAGTAATAAGTACAAAATAAAATAGAAAGATAAACCATAACTAATGCTCCCACCACTAAGTATGAAGTCATTAATCACCTGAGGTTTCTCTTAATCCAGAATAGAGTCCTCTATAGTGCCGATGACCTAAAAGATTTATTCAAAAAATAAATTATTAGGATAGGATGATTATCTATCATGAATGAAATACTGCCAAGAACGAATACGTCTCAATGAGTAGAAAGCAATGTATAAGTAAAGCTTAATTATAACTCCTGAAAATTAAAGGGCTGAGTGAGGATGAAGTTACTTCAAAGCATCTGAGAAACTTTGCAGATTATTACGCATGTACTACGTTTAGGGTGGAGGGAAAAGCGAAGCAGCTATTTCATTCCTCAGCCGGTTATTAAGGCAGCGGCCAGCCTAGGTAATTAAGAAGAGAATCTTTATAAGGATTAACAGGTATGCAGCTCATTAAGCCTCTACAAAGGCACCTCGACAATCACACCGTCGAACCGCAAGGATTAAAAGAAGGAATTTACGGAGATTAAAATATAATGGAGTGCTTAACATTAGATAAACGCCTGACTTCTTTTGTTGGAAACAAGCATCGACCGTAAATTCTTGCGCCTTCAGAAAAGACATATAGAAAAAAAGCCATTTTTCAAGGATGCTAACCCTTGAAAACATCCCCAACTGACTGAAAGCATGAGAAATAAAACCAAGAAATCAGTCTAATATGCGCGTTAACTTGTTGGATAATAACTCAAAATCTCGGCACAAAAAGCCTCCCCGGCATGTTTTTTCCGATTTAATCTCCGGCTGAGGACTCTACGCACGGCGAGTTGAGGGATTTTGCTCATGGGAATTGCACCATAGCCATAGACATCTTCATCATCGCGCGCTTTAATCCCAAAAGGAATGGATCTGTCCGAGCGCAAATGCATGGCCGCATGTGCACCGCTAGCTGATTTACACCCGAGCGCAGTCGGGAGCAAGCGGGGTCCCTTTTAGCGGCGAAGTAGCACCTTGTAGCACCGCGGCCTCCCGATTGTCTTAAATTGAGCATGGCATCGGCGTATGGCACTCATCCAGGACTGAGTTTGCACCACTACTCGCTGTACGGGACTGTAAAAAAAGTAAACTAACTCCAGTTATCTAATTTTTTTCTACGGGCCAATGGCGAGTTTCGAAGCCATAATTTGAAGGAAGGCCTATATCCTCCCATACTTTCGCTTCCCAAAAGATGTGTACAGAACTTTAGGATCCACAATTTCTCGAAGTCTATTAGTTCCACACACGGTAAAAATAAATACTTACATACGTCTATGCATCATTTCCCCAGGACAATATAAGAGGCGGAAGTTGTTGATATTCTTTCAGAAACTTCTGACATTCCATTTCCATTAAGCATACAATTATGAAGTTTTTCTTCACAAGGAAAGCCTTTTCTAGCTCTCATATACAATACGATAGCTGGATTTCAATAGCTATAATCAGTGCACCTAAAGGTAGTACATCAAAGACGAATTGGAAAATAAAATGGAAACACACTATCGGGCTTACAATTCATGCATTACCGAATGAAAAAAACTGCTGCCTCAATAAGGGTCCATTATTTTCTTCATACATTGAGAGGTCATTCACGATGAAATGAACCTTCTCATGAGTAGAGTTGAACAATTTAATCCTTATTTAAACTTTATTGAACCATTCGTCGGATATATCCAATCCAAATTTTATCAAATAGCAAACAAGGAAATTCGTTCCAATACCGTGAGAAAATATGAGATAACTTCTCACGTCATCCAAAAATTAATGAAATTAATCGCAGGAAAACGGAAAAACGATTCAACAAGGAGAAAAAAATAAGCAAAAAATATGTGAACATTTTTCTTCCTCCAGCGTGGCTAAATATTCCATCAAAATCCGCCTAGTGCCGCATTAGTTGGCAGTAATGACCGCTCATTCAATTTACCCTCAAAGCAGTATTAAGGCAAATGGAACTCGCGACCTTATAATAAAAGACCCCAACGCGCGTCGCGGCGTGGGCGTTCCTAATCGGCGGCGCGCGAGGGGAACATTACTCATTAATTACTAGGCCCCACCACCACCACCACCCAAACTCTTTCCTCCCCCTCTTCCCCTGTCCATCCATCCTTTCTCTCTGTCTTACTCACGCATGCACCTCCACCCCCTCCACCTCCAAAAACTTCTCCTCCACGCGTACAGAGAAGGAAGGGACTGCGATGCCCGGCCCATCCATTCCCAGTTCCCCTCACATAATCCGCCTTGCCCTCCTCGGGACCCAACTCCTTTTAAAAACTTCATACACATAAGTATAGCGTGTCGGCACCGGCTGATGGATAGCCTTATCAAAAAGAAATATCTCTTTGTGGCCGAGAGGGAAGGCGAGAGGGAGAGACGGTTTTGAGTGAGGCAGATTTTTCGCAAGGTCCGATAATTGATCCGTCCTTCTCTCTCCATCCGCCTTCCTCATTTCCCCCACGCCCACCCTTTGAATGACTTTTACATTAACCCAGCACATATGCTGGATGCTTATAATGCATGGCACTCCATATACTCTCTCTCTCTAACGCGCCTTCAACTCTCTCGATCAAGCCTCGTACACTTGAGATTTCCGCATCGCCACGGCTGTGCTCTTCATTACAAAAAAAAACATCTATTACATGCGCCGCATGCTTTGCAGCGAGGCAAAAGTAAAGAGTAGATAGCCCTTTACTTGCGAGAAAAGGCGAGATGAGATTAGGGCATATTCAATGAGAATTTACTCTGAATAAAGCCGTTGGTGATGTTTTTTCGGGTTTTACCCGCGTACTTATTCGGTTTTTGCCCGACGTTTCGTGGCCACTGCTGGTCACTTTTTCTTATGAAATGAGATTGGTCTTTCTGCAGAGGGTATTTATATGGAAGAAGGTTGAGGCACCACCAACCGCACCAACAGCTACAATGACTCGCGAGAGCTTCAGCCAAGAAATACACTGAAAAAGCCGAATTTTCTGCTTAAGAATCCCTACAAGGCCTTCAGCATTAAAGCAACTAAGGTGGGTGAGATGTACTGGGAGGACATCCTGATTGAACAAAAAAAAAGAGATGGCACTTTTCCACAAACGTATTGAGTAACATACGACACGTGTTGACCGTTAGGTTATTCTCAAGTACACTGTTGAATCAAATAGATTCTTCAACATTAATGGCAATCCAACGTGCATTAAACTGTACCACCGGTCAGGACTCTTTTCATAAATTTGATTGCAATGCCGTGCATTCAGACTGTGGGAATTTACATTCGACGGATGGCAATTCCATTTTATTTTCCGAGTAACAAGAAACAGAAACATATAAATTGGCTCACGTTTTCAATCACGTCCAATATCTTCCGCAATATCTTTCAAGGAAAGGAAGAACTGATCGAGGAGGGACGAGAAAAACGGCGCAAGGGCGCAATTATAAAATAATCCTCATCCGAATGATTGAATAACGGTGCATCGTTTAATGGGAAATGTGATATATGACGCTAAGTGCGACATCAAATGCGAGCGAGACTTGGCATGGGAACAATTACACGTTCTCGTGTTTTCCGGGATTCACAGCCCTACCTCGAGAACATATCACAACACTGGGCTTTACCCTTGTAATGGGGCTTCATAAGCCCATCCCGCTCCCCATATGGCAACAGATAGACTTAAAATGGTAAATAACGGCTGACAGTAGCCATTATTACTGCCCATGACATCGTGAGCCAATAAAAGCAAAATGAAGCCATTTTTATGATCCGAAAGGAGAGGAGTTTTGCAATGCGGGTAAATGCCGCTGATCGGCAACTCTTGGGCTCGGCACCCGCCCAATTAAAACTTCAAGCCATAAAAATTAGAACGGATCTCCGCTTAACTCGACGGAGCGGACGAAAATAACTCGGAAGACGAAGATGCCAGCAGCAAGGTAGTTGACTCCGATATCGACAGCAAAATTCATTCGCTTCGCACAGAGAGCGCCACTGTTTCGTATTACTGGACACTTCCTCCTCCCTGACAACGGTCGCAGTCAGTAGTCCCCCCCATTATAAACAGATTCACGCACAAGGAAGTTGGGAGATTAAAACGATACGGCGTCTGCATGCCTACTCCGATAGATATATTTTTCATTTTTCCGTCTCTACGTGTGGAAGTGTGTTTCTCGGGGTGCGTTCAACTTCGAGCTGGCCTCTGGCCAAGCTCTTCAAGAAGAGGGCCTGGGAATCCGCCCTGGAATATAGGCACTGTTGGAGGATTCGGGGAATCGTGGCGCGATCGAGGGAAGGAAACGTTGGTGGGGCAAAGGAATGGGTGGATCGAGAACAGAGGTGGACTCAGCGGAGGTATTGGAACTACGTGGACAGCACAAGGACGGATGGCAGCGGAGGAACGAGACATGCGTGAGAATGGGACAGGCTCACCTCTTTCCTCGAAGTTCCCCACTCGGAAAACTGAAGACCTCACGTAGAAAAAATGAAAGACGCCCATTGGCAATTATGACTGCTGTTGAAGCTCATATCTTTGGTTTCATCGAAGGACCATTCTTATTCATGGGATGGTTCGCCGTACCCGTAGAAACAGCCAATTCGGTTTCGCGAGGCCATTCACGACGCCGCGATCGTTTTTTTCCTTCCCGCTTCCTTCCGACCTTATCATAAACCTTTTCCAACCCTTCCGTTGGTGTCTTGGCGATAAGGCAATGAGATTCGGACCGAGAATCTATTGGATATAAAACGATTTTTTTCTGTTCCGGGTGAGGGGGATAAAAAAAACTATCGTTACGTTAATGTCGAAGAGTCGAATTTTAACAAAGAGAGGAAATTGGGTTTAGGCATATCATATAGGGTGGGATATTATATCCTTATTTTGACAGAAATTTTGGCTATTGAGGCTGGAGGCTGGATTATAAATTTTCTCATATAGACTTAGCCCCTCTAAATTCACCCCCTAATCAAGCAACACGTCCTACAATATAGTTTTTAAATCCATGAAAATACCAGTCATTATCAATAACAAAAATATCCGATAACAGTTACTATTGCATGTAGAAATACCAATGAAGTTATTTCTTAATTAAGTTATCGCTGAATTTCAAAGGAACCACTGATTACAACTACGCAAAAGCCTTTCAAAGTTGGTATAGCAGAGAGAAGTTACAGGAGAAAGGGGTAAAAATTGAAGCGCTCATGAGACAAACACATTGATGCGGGAGAAAAATTCTGGTTGCATTTATATAGCCCAAAAAATACAAACTAATTTTGTCTAAATAGCATTGACTGTACTGGTGTTCAGGGAGATCGGATAACGCTACTCAATTCTACCCCGCGAAGGCTGCTCACACTCCAGTATTATACAGTAACGCTACATTTTACCTACTCGCCACACCCGCGTAGGTATCTCAACGATTAGAGACGTCCAGCGCCAGCTCAAAAAAACTAAAAGGAACAAAAACGAAGCACCACCTTACGGTCAGCCGGCCTCCTCCGGTCAACTCTTTTGACCCCTAACCGCTCCGAAGAGTCTTGTTTGACCCGACACGTTAATCACTTCACACGAAGACGTTCCTGAGATGGGGAGGGAGGCTTAGCCGACGCAGGGAATTGAAGTGGGGAGGGTGGTCGGGAGACTTGGACGATGTGATAGAAGACAGCTTCTTAAAGGCCAAACGCTGAAGTACTACGTTAAACGCTCCATGTAATTGCTCTTTACACGGTTCGTCACAAGCTCTCCATGAATAGCTAAGGACTTCTCTATAGGGACACCGTTAAGCACTTCTCCCCCGTTTGCGAACGCAAGGATGTTGAATGAACCCGCCAGAGAGCAATAGGTACAGGGAAAAGCTATTCCAACCGTTTTAGGAATCCTGTAGCTTTTCCGTTATAAGGAATGTGTACTGATGCACTACCGTCCACGGCAATTTTTGATTGATACCATTAGTGTATGATCAGACACATGAAAAGACTAAACACCTATTTTCTTTCACTGGATTCCTTTTGCAGAACTTAGATCGGAAGAGGAAAATCTAATATAGCTGAGAGAAAATTGTAGCCTACATAATGTCCCTTATTCTGAACAACACCAGTTCTTCAAGCACGTAATTTAATGCATAGGACTTGATGAGAACATAACCATCACATTTCAAAACACTTTCTTTCAGAGTGCAGGGGTAAATTTTGGCACCTCTGAAAAGGAGTACTATGAACAGGCTCAATGATAATTCAGAAAGCTAAATAAAAACTAATTTAAAGTCTACCTTTCCTTCTATCGTCAAGCCAGCAAGAATGCAGTTGGAAAGAACTCTGGTACTCACCTGCAAAAGGAAAAACAAATATTTTAGTTAAAAATAAAAAAGAGCAATCAAAATATTAAAAACTTAAGTAATACCAAAATGACCTCGTTCTGATTTTTCTAGAACCCGGCTTAAATTATATTACTTAAAGGGATATTTGTGGGTTAAAACCAAAAACATACGTGATAACATGCACAATATCATAAAATAAGCAGCAGCTGAATTTTTAAAGACAAAACACTTACCTTTTCGTCTCTAATTCCTCATTATGAAATTAGGAGCACGTACTTTAAAGCTTTCAAAGATGTTCATATTGAACATTATTTAATTTTTCCGCCGATTAAGATAGGTTTGTTAGAAGTAAAGGTAATAGTAGTAAAGGTTCGCAAAATAAGAGCAATACGGGCAATAAATAATAAATTTTTTATAACTCGTGTGGGAACGTAAGGAAAATCCTAACTAAAAGCAATGAAAAAACGCTAACATAGCTTCAATGTTCGCACCAACTGAGGAGGAGTAGCAGCTGACAATTACAAATTAATGCTCACCACCGGGGAGGTCACAGCGAGTGGAAATATATTGCAGCCATTCGGCAGAATGCATTGAGGGGAGTGGCGGAAAGTATGCGCTATTTGGAAAATGAAAGGAAGTCGACGGAACGCCTGAGTCAGATTAAGCGCGAGCAGGATAAGGAGCAAGAGAAAGAGATAAGGATGCAAGGAAAATGGAGGGCACGGTTAGGGAAAGAAATAAAAGACCGCGGCGAAAGAGTCGGGGAGGAATAAGCTGGATATCTATAGCCCCCCTTTGCTTTTCAATTATTTCCTAGATTCAGAGATGAAACTCGTCCACCCTTTTTTTCCTCTCCTTGAAAAAAAAATCCTCCCCGTCCATCCCCCTCTCATCCAACCCTTTCTTCAAAGGAGAAGGGAAGGGAGGAGGAAAATCTTTCATCTCTCCGATCAAAATAGCTTTGGTGCATTTCGCGTTTTTTGCTGTTTTCCCGCAGAGAGAGATCGCGCGAGGGCGACAGATAACGAGGGGCGGGGAGGAGGATAGGGGCTAGGAGGAGGGCTGGGGCGGCCGGGATGGTTGGCTGCCTCCCCAGGGGTGGTGGTGACTGCCGCTCTTCTCATCCCGCAGGAATAGGGCGAGGGAGGGCGGGCGGGCGGTAGGTGTGAGGGCATGGTACGGTGGCGAGAGCGCCGCTTCTCCCGCCCGGTGGGGTGGAGACGCGAACTGTGCGATGCCAAAGCGACAAGGGAGGTTGAGGGGATGAGGGAGGCGAGGGGCCCAGCGGGGCGTGACCATCGATATCAAACCACACACTTGTGCACCTTCCTCATCTTCTTCCCCCATCTCACCCTCAGTCCCGCCGCTCCCTTAATCCCCGTGGAAAGCGTGACGCTCGAAAAGGAACTAACTACCGATTGGTCCTCTATGTCTATGAGAATACATAACAATACATAACTCCATGTTGGGTATAAAAATAAAATTAAAAATAAACGTAATAATTTTCCGAGTTTTTTTTTCACGAAAGCTAAGAAAACGTTGGCAAAAACATTTTAAGCATGCGTTAATATTCCATACAGTAACTTCGTATATATCAATGCAGGGATAAATGTTATTTTTATATGAAGAAAGAGGACTAATCTTTGCAGTCAATGCGTGATATGTTTCTTTTTAGAGTCAAGAACTACATGAAAGTAGACTGAAAACAGAAAAAAAACTAAATTTGAATTTGTTCTCAACATCAGCACTCAAATTGGCAATATTGCACATATGCATCGTTTTCAAAGAATAGACCGAAAACAAAAATCGCTGGAATGCCAATTTTAAGCTATATTAAAGGATATTTATGCGGCCTCCAGCGACGCTTTCTAGCCAAATAGTTTATTAAGAAGCCTGCCCTCACGTCTTTTTCCAACCCTCCTTTCTCCGTCCAATACATACCACCCTCGGCTGAATGAATGGTTATCAACCCTTACGCAGTGAAAAACACCATCTTTTATAGAATAAGTTTTAAGCTGCACCAAAACCTTATTTCTCAATACTCCATCCCGCTCCTTAGTCCGCGGTCGTGGTCTCAAATAGTTAAAAGCATAAAAACTATTCTGTCCAACTTAGAGCTTAGCCGCGAGACCGATAGGCCACCTACAGCGATTCTTGTTGCATTGAGGAACAAAGCTTTCGACAAAATACCACTATATAGTCATCTAAAAGTCACCATCAATCTTCTACACATAAAATTGAGCATCGGGTACACAGAAAACGAGGTCTGATATTAATGCGTAAGAAACGAAAGACAACCATACTGATTACGTAGTTTTAATGCATTCTAATTACCCAACGTATTCACTAAAATAAAAATGAAATCACAACTAAAATTCTGCAAACTAACAACTGCTAGCAAATTGCAATAAATGCTTCTCACGCTGATTTGAAGAATACCGGCGACTGTACGGCGTACCTATCATGCAAACGGAGGGATCTTAGCATCATATCATGGCTACCTACGGGTGGAAGTTCTCCAGCAACTTTTTAGAATTCGATTAATGGATACTATAATGAAGCTAAGCTATAAGTCCAGAATGGAAGTGGTCAAGCGTTCCAAAAATAGAGTTCACACTGCTTTTAGGGCATAATTTCTCAACTGGTATGCAAGCTGCAACCTTTTAAGCTGAGGCTCCAAAGAGAGCATTGAATCTTAACTGCTTGTTCACACAGCTAATCGAATGAAATGTCTTACATGGAGTAAGATACCGAAGCAGCTTCTTGAGTGGAGCCTTTCCCATCATACGGCAAGCAATGCCCTCCAAACATCAGCAGAGAGCTGCGTGGAATAATAAAATGATCGATGACGCTGTACTCTCACAAAAAATTAAAAAGAACTTCGCACTTTCCAATCCAAAACAACTCAATAATAAATGTCTCAACAGAAAACAGTCTTGGATCTGGAGCTACTGACCGTGACTGCGACAAGAAGAAATGTGCTGTAATGAAATGTATCAATGCATCGAATAAGTTAGCCCCACAAGAAGACACTATAGGTCTTTAGTTAATAGCATGAACTAAAATGCAAGTTTAATAAAATGAAAATTAACGTAAAAACATCCTCTTTACTACAAAGCACAGCATATGGTAGGTACAAATTTTTCAAAAAAATATTTTCGAACTAGGTAAGAAGAATAAATCAAACGAACTAATCAGTGAAATGATTAATACCTTTGTTAATAATTATTTCAATTATTACTATCTACAGAAGAGCCTATAAATACGGACGACCATCTTTCGCTCCTCCAATCGGTGGTAAAGCAATAACCACGGCTTAAAATTTGATAGGGGCATTATTCTGATCCGTGCTCGGGAAGATCGCTGATTGGCTCATCCAGTCGATAGCATTTTTTTCTGTGCGGATGCGAATTTATTATCATATTGCTTATTTCGAAAGAAAATTGTTTTTCAATTCAGTTTGAAACTCATGAAGTTGAATGCGAATAGGCAATTAAATTAAATCTATTTTTAAAAGCTTTGATCTTCTCACTTTTTCATTTTTCTACATAATATTGGCATTCAGAGGAGAGCCTTTTCGGAATATGTACCCACCGCGTGTGTCCATCTATGTAGACGACAGTTTCGCCGGCATAAATTTCGCCTACGAATATGGAAACACGCATATCCCATAAACCTCAAGGCAACACAAAGGAGAACCTCGGCATTTTTCTAAGTGTGCGGAGGAGAATGTATTCACATAAGTACTCTATTTCAAATGAGAATTTGCCTGCCTCGGGGGCGGCGGGGTAAAGTCCTCGCCTGCTACACAGGAGTCGCGGTTCGAGTCCCGCCGGGGTAAGTTACCCCTATCCAGGGCAAGGTTGTTTGAGTACGTTAAATTGTTTACATGTTAATAACCCCGATGTAAAAGGCCGTATAGAGCTGTTTACGGTGGTATGGATATAAATAAATAGATAAATAATAAATTTAGTCTCGATTAAATTTAGCCCTTACGAAGGAGGAAAAACGGGAATTTGATAAAATCTATTTTTAAAACCTTTGATTTATATTACTTTTCCAATTTTCTGCATAATACTGACATTTTTCTATGTCACTGGGATTTCATGTCGATCTCAGCTTTCGGCTACGCATACTACGCAGCCACTTTGAGCGGTCTGAATGCATTTCGTTTGGGAATATAACGACGGGTTGTTTTAGAGCTTTGGAAATGAGTCCCCATGCAGGATTCTGCACCACGGCCGCATCACTGTGGTGGTCAGGTGGGTGATTGGAGCTGCGGGGGTTGGCTGAGGAAGGCACACGGAATCGCAAACCACCCCTTTCTCCCCACACCCACTCCTGCCTCCGCCACAAAATCCTTTCGTTATGCATTATTCAGCTCCCGGCGTTGAACTGCAAAAGGATGCGTCTGCTCTCTCTCTCTCTTCCTACTCGCGTCTAGCCTCCAAAGCCACTCCCTCCCTCACAACGACTACACCTGCAACCAGATCCGCCGCAAGAACCATGGCGCGCGGACTCGTCATGTCTGCTAGGATCGCCTATCCGCCGTGGCCACGGATTGCTGCGGCTAGACACACTGCGGCCGAGCCCTAGTTCCTAAAAATTGGCTACCCCTGAGGCAGGAAATGCATCGCTCCACGGGGTTCATGACTGGTCGAGGAACGAAAATGAGAAAGGCATCCTTCCCTTCACGACAGGCCGGCAACGTGAAATCGAACCTTTGGTTTTCACGAAGCCAAACATGGATGTGCACAAGGAGGCCGCGACCGCATGCTGATATTCTGATATCCTGACCGCATGCTGCAATGTTGGACTGAAAATTTTCACCAATACAGAGGGAGGAGAGTAAATATCGAATTGCTATCAAAGTCGTAAAAATGCCCTCACACAAAGATTCAACCCTAAGGTTGTTTTGGGTTGGAGACGATAGGGACACAACTGACTAAGCCGCTAGCGAGTGAATTTCAGACATACAGTTTAGGAGGGGGGCTATCCCTAACCTTTTGTGTCACGTCACACGTGAAAGGACTTACATATATTTTGAGGTGACCCAAGGCTTTGACTTCCGGAATTTGAACCTGGTATCCTCATTGGCTTTCTGCTGTGGAGATGAACCGTCATGGAGAAAACGACTGGTCAGGCAGAGCACAAAAATACGCACACGTAATAGGCCGCCGACGTGAAATCGGTTTCGGAAATCCTCGGTTTTCATTCAGGAAGTCTGAAATCATGACTACACGCTGAATAGCTGAGCCTTAAATTGGCCGACATACAAATACAGAGTGGGTGGAGATTGAATAATAACTTGCAATCATGAACACTGAAGTAAAAATTCAAGGAATCAATTCAAAATATACGCGACCGTGATTTAAGTCTCAGAAGATTCATAGGTATTGTTTCACTTCGGCAGGCAACAGTTCCTTAAAAAAATCGGACATTCGGGAAGGAAATGCGCTTGCATGGTCCACGAATGGTCAGCTAGCAAAAATGGGAACCATATCCCTCCTTGAAGGGCCGGTAACGTTACATCGAATCTTAGGTTTTCATGGAGCCACGCATCGATAACATAATGATTCCATGACCGCACCCTATTTAATTTTTATTAAAGCTAGCATACCTGAACAGTGAAATTGGATAGACAATGAATTGAGATCTTTAGAAGAAGACGAATGCGGAGAATAAATGAAAAAACAACAATGAGATGGTACTGAAGCAAACTCTTTGAATATTTAAATTGCATCACAATTTGAGAGCACGACCTACTTATTCCGCTATTAAATGAATTTACAAATTATATTATTAAGTCAAGATGGAATAAGGAAGTTGACTCGGATATTTCCTCGAATGCAACCAAAAACTATAAGATATCCACTGAAAATATGTTTAATTCCAAAGATAACGGCTGCTCCAGAGCTCCATCATCCAAATATTCAAGGGTATAAATGATATTCAAAGAATAAAAACATGATCTTTAGTCTTTAACCCCTTCCAATTAGATCAATTTTCCGAATATCGTGCTCCTATTCTCTACGTATTTTTTTTCTGTGGTTCTCTTTTAAATGGTTGGTAATGAAATGATATTTTGTAATCAACGTGGAACTGTGAAATTATTAAACATGAAGAACACAGCTATCGCTGCTCGAATAAAGTCCTTTTAATCCTTCCAATGCATAATGTTTCATGAAATATGAATTATTCATGTATACTACGTATGTTTTAACATTTGTTAAGCTTTCAAATTAATTATATTGTCCCTCTAAATAGTGCTAAAATTATGCAAATCCGATGACGAGATGCACTCGTCATTGCGCGGTTTGGCGTCGAAAGCTCATGACGAGACATGATGACGAGAGTTCATGACAGCTCAAGGGGTTAATACCTACTACTGAAATCGAAGCACTGGTTTTGTCGACCAACTCTAAGCGGCAAACTCTACCTCTCCGCAAGGCTCTACTTCTCCCATTTCATTCAAATCCCTTCGTCAATCTCAAACCTCGCACTTGCTCTCCCTGTGAGGCCTCAGCTGGCCTTTTCTCGCATTCAGTCGTTTTTTCCCACGGAGCCCTTTCCCGCGTTACTTTGTATGTGCTCTCGCGCGGTGATTTGAAATACATACTGATCAAAGGAAAAAAAAAACAAGAAGACCAAGTTTGGAATAGCTACTAAGTTTAGGAGCAAAAAAGACTTATTAGGAAAATCGCAGTGGTTTGAGTTGGCAAGCGCGTTTGCCACACACACTAGATGGCGGATGTGGAGGTAAAGGGACGTGTACACAGGCCAATTGGAGCGGCAACTGCAGAACCGTGGGAGACAGGCCGGGAGATCGATTGAGCAAATTGACGGCATTTGTACTCACAAGGACGTTTTAAACGAGGCACTATAATGCACATACTAATGGACCAGCCATTTGCAGAGTCCAGCGCGCCCGAGAGGAAAACTTTAAGGTAGGTAAGGGCGGCTTTGCCGTCTCGTAAATCCGTAAATTTCGTACTCAAAATTTGCTACTTTACGAAAAGCAATTTTCACTCACCTCAATTCATACGTTAGGATCTGTGCACATTCATAAAACCGCAGGCCTACAACTACATTTGTCCTAAAACTGCACTCACAACCCTCACGACACATTGCAAGTAAAAATTCAAATGCTAAATATGAACAGGCCATCAACCCGGAGTCAAGATTATTTATGAAAGCCTATTTTAACTGGAAGACAACCTTTGATAACATATTAAATATCAGCGCCATATCAACTTTTCCAACGCCATGTGTGAAGGCACAGAAACCTAAGATGGAACGTTTAAGAATATGTCTTTCTCATTTCAGTATTCCTGAGTGAATGTGACTGAACACAAATCGAGGAAGGTTGTCACATACATTATTGCTCAGAAGCTTCAGCCTTGGCCTAAACAGGGGGGGATAAGGGCCCGCGATGGATCCTCAAGGGGTTGAGAAACTTAACACTTCTCCATTTCACCTTCCCTTTCATCTGAATCATCTGCAAAAACATTCCATTCGCGACCGAGAAAACATTCGGAACGCCGCAAAAGGCTAGAAAAGTAATAACGAATAGTTTATGGACATTCAAAAAGCATCAAAATATGTCGCTCTCGACTCCCAATGAAACCTTGAGTGCTGATTTCACTCAGTTCATCATCAAAGGCCCTACCCCATACCATCACCACAATGAAGAGCGTTTCACAAATGCGATTGAATGTCAGCTGAGGCGACGATGATAGACTCTATATCCTAAGGGAGCGTCACCAGCTAAATCTATGGACAGCCATTCATCAAAATGACTAAAGATGAGGTAGCTACGATAAGGAATGATCATTTAATCATTTTGCGAAGAGTACGATACATTTTCAGGGGTGACACATTTTTAATTTGAATTAAAAAAAATCCTTTCTAGGACAGTATTTTGTGGAAAAGGATTTCTAACTTTAAATCAACCAATTTGCGTGAATCAAGTATTTTCGAGATAATAATGAGCACTCTCAATAGAGGCATTCCCTTAAGAAAGAGCAATAAAAACAATCAAAGCGATAAAAACAATCATAAGAGATAATAAAATTTCCGAGGACACATGGAGCATCACTGCTGAGCTCACCTCCACAGAAAGAGTAGACCACGCATTACCATGAAATTACATGGATTAGGGACAGGAAATACTCATACGACATCCGATAACGCAATGCAATTCAAATGGCTCAATCCGCTAACTGCAAAGTGAGGCCATCAATAATGGAACAGATAATCAATAACAATCAATAATTTCGACTACAATGTTCCCCGCCCCGGAAACCTACCGCCCCAGGGAAGCACAGGGAATTTTCAGCTTGATGCGACAGGCAGGAAGGAGGTGTGGGCGGAGAGGGTGGTAGAAACAGAAGGTGCAGGTGAAGCGGAGGCCACGAATATGAATATTGGATCTTCGTCGAAAGTGGGAGCTGCAAGGGAGTGGCTGATTCCCAAACTTCCACCTCAGGCAGATGCCTCCTAAGTTCTCCCAGCCGTCGTAGGTATACATCGTACGATTCGTTAAAACGAGTTACATTTCCTGCATCCGTGTACTACCTCGTAAGCCAACGGTTTGAGAAATGCTACTGTAGAGCATAATGATGTAAAAAGAAAGGTTGTAATATATTTCCACTTTAATGTTCACTCGTAAAACTCGTTTCAACGCATTCACTCGTCATCTTCGGATACTCTTTATCGTTCCGAGTTGTGGGAGTTTTTATACCATAAGCATATATTTTGTAAGCATAATAGGGAGAGGGGTGAGGAGAGGATTTTAAGGCAAGAGGGGCATTAATAATTCCTTTTCCAAATATTCCTCGCGTCGAAACTAGTTGTACGAGTAAAAATTAAAGTGGATATACACTACATCCTTTGTATCTTTCATTTTTCTAAGTAAGCCGCCTCGAGAGGCGTGTTGCGGGAGATGCTCGCAAACCAGTCTATGCGACAATACTAAAATAGTTTAGGTGCGCGATTCGAGAGATTCGATTGCTTGAGTTCGACTTAAAATTTATTGAAGCCCTGCATTACTTCGAGAAATAACAAATATCTGCACCTACACCTTTTATATTCTATATAATAAACCCGAAAAATACCTATCCACAGGGCAAAACATCTCTCTAACGAACACCAATGAAAAGGACATAGGTAATTTTCAAACATCTAAGATACATAAATACGTAGCAGGATGAATAAAAATCAGCCTTCACCCTATTACTCATTAGATAAGATATTTTTTTCCAAATTTGTCATTTTCCCAGACATTCCATTACTTACCAGGAAAAACGAAATACTAAAGGAGTTGCCATCCCACGCATAGCATCGCGTCATTTGAATGGGAATTGCAGGGGACGCGAAATGGGCTGGATCCAGCGTCTATAATCGTGGATGAGATGAGAAAGAAATCTCGCGAGACGTCGTGAGCAAGACGAGAAGGGAGGAAAGTGAGCGGATGAAGGAGATGAGGACGGTATGCGAGAACGCGCCTCGTTTGGAGCACCGCCAGCCAGCATATCGCGCCAGTGAATTACAGTGCGAGAGAGGGGCGCTAAAGGATGAGACATTCCAACACTCCATCTCTCACTTCCCATCCCTCCCACACTAACTCCGACGAAAAGAAACATTTTGGAAAGTGAAGATCTAACCTCCACTTAAACTAAAGCACTGCCTACCCAAATGTGCCCTTAACCTTTCCCATATTCCTACCCCTTAACCCCACTTTCCTCTTCTCAAATGCCATGACTCTTACTTAACTTATATTCAACTTCATAGAGTGTAGTTAGCGCTAACCATAAGATGATACAACCCTCCTCTTTAAATGGCGGTGACTGAAAGTCCTGGTTAGCTTGATGTCTGATATAATACTTCAGGTAACCTGAACTTTCAACCACCCCTAAATTAAGTTGAAGGCTGTATCATCTTATGGTTAGCGTTAACCAGACATTGTAAAACTGGCCCTTAACGTGACAAAAATATGACCCTGAAACAAATTTTCAGCTAAACACCCATGGGACAGCTCAAGCAGCTGGGAACTGTGGCTTTTACATCCAAAGAAATATATCTACTTGGAGTTGAAATTATATTTCAGCTCATACGAACGGTTGGTAAGGCTGCGGTGGACGAAGGAGGTGAAAACATCTACGCAGGAGACTGAGAGGACGAAATAATGGGAGTCGCCTCTTATATCACCTACAGTATTTTACTATAAATATTACAGAAACAGAACCTACTATAAATATTAAATGTCACCTAAATCCTTTGAGGATACCTTGACAAAAATTATGACTGGTCGCGCCAACAGGAATAGATTTAGAATAGGGTAGAGTTTGAGAAAGAAGCAGAACTGCGGGATCGTTTGGAACACCGTCAGCCAGCACACAAGACTTGTGAATTACACTGCGAAGGAGAGGGGCGCAACCGGTGCTAAAGGATGAGATATTCCAACCCCGGCGATCCCTCCCTTCTTCATTCCGACGAAAAGAAACATTTTGGTAGCATGCGCTTCCTCCGCGTGCAACCACTTCGCTCCGCCTTATGGTGCCATACGAGAGGGGCCTGTAAACGACCATCCCCAGGATAACCTTTCCTCTTTTATTCCTACGCCCATCTCACCAGCTTGAAGTACGCATCCCCACCTTCAAGCATCATTCTTCTCCCACGCTTCAACCTCGCTTGTTTACCTTGCTTCCTTCACCTCTCTCTCCCTATCTATCTCTCTCCCACACACTCCCACTCCAGGATTTTTCATGCCTTAAGCCTCTGCCCCCCCACCCTCTCTCTCCACTCTTGACTACATATCTCGAATTGCCTCCTCTCCTAACCCACACCGCCCACCCATTTCCCTTCTCACACCCACGGGAAGTGGTACGCACACGGTGCTAAGTCAAAGGGGTCGGATAAGAG
The DNA here is from genome assembly GCF_921293095.1 of Ischnura elegans. NCBI lineage: Eukaryota > Metazoa > Arthropoda > Insecta > Odonata > Coenagrionidae > Ischnura > Ischnura elegans. The sequence goes on from NC_060249.1 coordinate 108,232,509, forward strand.
CGCACCTCACCTCGGTGCGGGCAAATGTTTGCCAACATTCCAGCAACGTTTGACATTCGAAGAACACAAAATGTATCCGCGGAGGAAAAAAGTAATGGGATCCTTGAGTTGAGAAATCAATTACCGAGACATACCGAAAAATATTTTCGCAACACTTTTTATGCACTGCTATCACCAAGGAAAAATAAATATTTCTTTGGAAAAGAAAACTCGAAACGAAAGATGAGGGACTCTAAGTTAGGACGAGCATCTGATGCAAAAAAATGTCTTAGTTTACCCGAAGTAAGACGAAAAATTAATCTTGAATAGAAGCGATGAAATAAATATCAGGTATGGAGATATATCAGAAAATATCGACCGAGAACTAAATATTGAATTCGAGTGGATGGCTTTCACCCATATACCCGCGCAAAAATGAAATTTCAAAACATAAAGGAATAATCATGAATGGGATGAAAATCTGCTATATAGCCCTAAATTTTCAATTAATAATGTTTATTTTAAAAAACTAACATTTCGGAGGGTTTTCATTTTACATTATCGTCTCGGGATGCCTCCACTCTCATCCTTATGGTGACTCATAATATACGACGCACGCAAGCTAATTGTAGGAGTAAACTGACAGCTAAGGTCATTTAAACCATTGAAGAATGAGAAGGGAAAGTGTAGAGAACTTCAGCTTCGGCGTCAGTTTCCTCTTGACTAAAGGGCCCAACAGGTTCACGGTCATCCAACATCTCATTCAACGGACGATTACTATAGCCACTCGAAAAGCCCTCCTCTCAGCACTTGGGATTTGGAATTCCTCGGGAAAATTTCCAACACTTCCGGGATAAGGAGGTCCTGAAACCGGGCCTTCTAGACTTTCTGGGCAACTTTTATGCTGAAATCGCGCTCAATCTCCTCATTTGATACCTTATTATTCACGCGAAAAGAGCTTCAACTGTATCAATGGTACCTTTTTAAACGCAAGAGTGAAAAAAGACTATGTGAAGACAAGGTGACATCAACGTGAGAGAGATAAAAGATAGAGCAGGCAACATAGAATATAAAATAAACAGGAAAGGACTAGTTTTTTAGGACGATGGCACGAAATTCACTACTCCCATATCAACATTGTACACAATTGAAATTTTAAAGCCAATTTGAGAAACCCTTATGGATTAAAAAATTCCGCTAACGCCTATGATATCTTACAACAAACAAGGGTCAATTCTGATTCAAATTCAATTCCATGCATAAAGTTTCCGAGAGCAAACGGCCGGGCAGGGAACACAAAATCGTATACTTCAAATGAATAAAAAAATATACGAAATATTTCATGTGTAGAACATCTCGATTCAATGGAGAAAATTCCTTGATAAACAAGCAATACTTACTATAGCAAGAAATTTGTAATGTATATTGGTCATGAAAATTTTAACACCTGCAGTCAAGTCTAAATTTCACTTGGGAGATTAAAATCTGGATGGTGATATCACATCACGCTTTCATCCCTGGTCAGTGCCAAGGGCCATTTCTAGCGCCACTTTAAACGCTACTCAACGGTCCAATGCCCTGACTTAAGTCTCCCATGTTAGTTTCGGCAGAGTAATAAATATTTCAATTCAAGGACAATTAAGGCATAAAGCGATGCTGGCTTAATCATTGGGCCGAAGGTGCTAGAAGAGGAGTGGGATGGGGGGCGGACGGGCGCTTCGTGAGGAGGATGGGGAGGGAGAGAAAGGGGGAGGGGGAGGCAAGAAAAAAGGCCCGAGTGGAAGGGGTGGATGAGGACAATCCCAGGAAACGTGAATAACATTTCGGCTCGAACCAAAATTTCACAGGTCGAGAGCGGCCACGTTATAATCCAAGCAGCCAACATTCCTCATCGAGTATAAATTCTCCCGTTTGGCACTGCCGCCACTATTAAACGTGGGGGTGTAAATTTTTGAATGCCATATAGTTTATTGCTATGCCAGCCTTGAACTGCTGTTGGACTCAAGTGAATGGTGGCGGATGATTTTTTTAGGTGGGCACAAGGAAGATAAAAACATATGAAAAAAGAGACTCTCGTGAGAGTGGGAGGCTGAGCGAATGGAGCTGGGGTGAGATGCAAAGTGGAAGCGAAGAGAAGAACAGGGCGGATGCGGGTGAAAAGTATTATGGAATGGGATGCTAAAAGGGAAGAAAGGAGTACCCATTGGTTTAGGAGGCCGAGAAAAGATGAGGAATGTAACTGAAGCAACAAATACGTGAGACGGGACGGGATAGATGAGAAGAAAGACCAGCATTGAGATTATAGAGAGACTGAGGCAAAAAAAGAACTACACCCGAATATGAAGTATAAATATACTGTACATAAATGATTATAAATAATGAATAAATTGGAAAACAAATAAAAATTTTAGTTTTCTTTTCCATCCGAGAGAAATTTAACAGCAGGCATAAAATATATGACAAGAAAAATGTGAGACAGATCAAAGTGGAAACGAATCTTCAGTATGATTTTCTATACGAAAATATTCATGATCCGGTTGCCCGAGTGGAAAATATAAATTAAAATATGCACAGCAAGTTTTCGTTGGTTAAACGTTAACAAAATCAGCAAGAGTAAAATTGCTGAATTTAAATTAGAAATCCATAGAGAGAGAAAAACATTATAATTGGGAATTTTATCGCCGCCTATCTCTGGCAACTGCGCAATATACAAGCAACAAAAAACCAGTTAAAGGGAATTTATTGATGCGTATCATTAATATAATGACAAGTAAAATGTTACCACTGCGTCAAAGAAACATAAATGCGAGTTAACTCATGTATAATCTATACACTTCCGCAAAAGGTAAGAAGAAAAGGAAATGCAATAAAATGTGCAGCGAAACTTGTAAGAAATTATAGATGATTGGTTTTTATAACGGTTTGTATGATGTGATGTAATTAATCTAGTTTTATGCTTCCAGGAGGGGATGGAGTACTATAAAAAGTTAGAACAGAGCAAATACTCCTACTGGAAAAATTAACACGTAAGTGTTGGCTTCCACCCGGTGGGCCCGGGTTCAAATCCCGGCAGCGGCAGAGAATTTTCAGAGACTGCCCGATCCCTGCTTGAATGTTGTGTTGAGGACATTTCAAGCGCAACACTTCGTCCGTCGGATGGGACGTTAAGAGCAGGCTAATGCCGACGCCGGGTTTCTCTCCACCCTTCCTTACCTACCCTTCCCTCATGGCGCAAATGACCTCAGCTGTCGGTCGCCTCCTCCTAATACCATACCATGATGTAATGCATACAATGCATGCATACATACGTAAGAACTGGGTAGTTAAATGTTGAGGAATAGAAGGTAATTATATCATTGAGGAGAGCGGACCCGAAACGTTGCCACGTTAACAGTTAGCATTTTCGAAGATGCAATTGAATTCGATGTAATAAAGCTAGAATGAAAACCTCGGTTTTAAAATGCGCGATAAAAACGGGTGAGAATTGGTGAGCAATGATTAACATAAAGGCATGAAATATTTTGGCTGGGTGGCAGAATGGTTAATGGATGAAAACATGGTGTAAAAGGGAGGGAGTTCACAGTACAAAGAAAGCTACGTGGGTTTAAAAACACGGCGGAACTGAGAAGGGGGAGTATAAATGGTGTATCTGGAGATTCTATGTATTTGGGAGGCGCAGCAGTGTCGGGAGGAAGAAGAGAAGAAAAGAGAAAGAAAAGATACCCGAGTATGGGGTAAGAGGAGGAGGCAGGAAAGGCGAGATGGCTGAAAAGTTTTGAGGACGTAATAATTTGGCCAACAAACAAAAGGAATAAAAGTGGAAGGGTAGGTGAAATGGTGAGAGGAGAAAATATAATGCAAGGAAATGTTTGTTACCACATAAGAAAAGGTGGGGCTAAGGGTGTTAGCGAACGGGAGAAAGAGCGAGAGGAGGTAGAGGAATTGGCTATGAAGGGAGAGAAGAATGCCGGGCCATGAAAAGAGAAGGGAGGAACCGACGAAACAAGGAATCGAGAGGATTTCATTCTTCGCCAAAGAAGCGAGGAAAAATATTCCAGAATTTAGTACGCAGAAGATAAACTGAATCGATACAATAATAAATGCGTACGTGACGATGGCACAATCATGAGTGAAAGACAAAAGGGCTCCCGAAAGCTCGAGAGGTGATATAAAGTAGAGTGTAAAAAAACGCCAGGCGAATGAAAAATGGATGAATGGATTGATGGACGTATGGAGGAAAAGAAATTATACTCTCTCTTGAGCATGGAAGGAATATATAGAGAGAAAGAAGCACATTTAAGCCTTAACAGCCAGGGAAGAGAAATAGTACTCATTCGCTCAGCTCAACGAGAATAATGTAGTCGAATTAATTATAAAAACTGAGGAGAGAAAATAAATTTCAAGGACCTTAGTGTAGTTTCCCTTGCATAATTTAAGATCTCATGCGATAAACGACATCTGAAGAAAAAATATGCCCCCTTTAGAAGCCACAAAATGCCATTCCCACTCGAAAGTACTCGATACTAATCACTGGAGCAGATATTGATAGATTCTGATGAAAGGATGCCATTTTGCGTCGGCAGAAGAGGCAGGTTGCTTTTCGGAACTCTGCTTCGACTAGAGGACGCCTAAAAGAACGAAATTCGACCAAGGAATACTTGGCTTGATATAATCCGTGTGGTTCAGTCCTTAACCCACAGGTGGTCACGGGGTCGACAATCTTGAGTCCATTGTAAAGGTACCTAAATACCAAATTATACAACTACCCAAGTAATGCACGTACAATAAAGGCAAGAACCCATAAAAAGTGCTCATGATGCTATGCCGACATGCAATGTCCTTAAAGGTAACACCACAACTCAACTTTTATCCACTGAAGTTTTAGGGGTGTTTTACCAGAGCTAACGGAATAACTTTCCTGATACACCCGTAAATACAGGAATAAAAAACCTTTTAGATCACTGATGATCCATTGCACAAAATTTGAAACGTCAACAAGGTGTATGTAGATATAATTCCATAAACAGACATGGTTTTCCAGCTCCAACAGGCTAAATTACTTCACACCAAAGAAAGCAAAGTTCAATGGCTGCCTAAATATTTGTACACGACCGCAATATATTGGCAATGGCGACTTCGGCGACTGGTTAAAGCCAAGTCATTTTTCACCTCACACACAAAATATGTCAGACCGCAGGAAACAAGATAAGAATTGGAGGAATGTTCCGGCTATCCGGAATGGTTGGTTCAAGGCGGCCTCACGCGGATAGATAAGTGGACGAATGGAGGAGAGTAAAACTAAAGAGGACAAAAAAATTATCTTGGTGGGAGGCATGCTATGGGATGGGGAGAGGGAGAGAAAGAAAGACGCTTGCGGATACCTTGAGGGGATGTTTAATAAATGGTTGGTTGAAATTATATGCGGACACAATGGGAGGTAAAGTATGGAGTCAGGCGCGGGCGGCGATTCTAAGATGCTACATGGATAAGGAGAGTGGGGGGGAAGGGGTTATGGGGATGCGGACCGACTGTGAGGAATGAATATATAAGGAAGCGGGGAGGCTGGCAGCGCTTAAGGTTTAGCGGTAGGAAGGAGACAAGTAGGGAGAGATATGATGATGATGGTGAGAAAAAATGGTGGACAGCGTACCTGGGAGGGCAAGAGAGGCGGAGGATGGGGGGAGAAATTCAGATGGGTGAGAGAAAGGGGGAGGGGAAAATATGAGATATATGAGATATGAGAGGTTAGTGGGGAGGTTGAGGGGAGGAGGTGGGCGATAGGGGGCGCAGGACAACGGAGCGAATTGGGGGAGGGGGGATGGGTTTTAGGGCATGGCGGGTGGGTTGGGATGATGCAGAATATGTAGGGGGGGATCGGAGGAGAGGGGTCAAACGCACCGAGCCGCCCAGCGCAATTCGGGCAGATGCTGGAGGGAGATGGTATGAGCACAGATGAGTAATGTGGAATGGGGGCACATTTCGAGATGCGATTCATTCAACGGTCAAACGGAGAGGCACAACGTCACGCCTGTCAATAATTAAAGGCTATAATGCGGAGCGGATACAAATGGAATGTACATTTGGAATAACTGAGATGCAGACTGCCTGAGCGTGAGAATTCGGAGCAAAGGTGAGGAAGCGACAGGCCTATCCTCCCTAGTATACAAAAGGGCCGATTAGGCTTAATAAGGGTATTCAGAGGGCATATGGAACATCATCTCGGCAAGATACAGTACAATGGGCACCAAAGGAAATTTGAAACTTCGTTGGAGATAATTATTGCTAAATTTAATTCTATGTAGTCTGGTATCAACTTCAATGAATAATTAAACTACTTATAAAGTAAATGAAATGAATACCTTGATAAATTCTGTATAAACCAGTTAATTATAGTCAATCGAATTTATAAAATAGAAATAAGAGAAATATTTCATAAAATATTACATAATGGGGCATAAAATCATCCTCAGGTTCTCTTCACTTTCCTATCTTTCTCACAAAAATTATAATAATAATGCAAAATATACTCTGAAAAGCATTTTATACTTTCAAACGAGAACAATTACGCAGCAATGAGCAGGAAGAGTACAAATTACACACGAAATAAACTCAAGTTACCGCAATAAACATTGGCACCACTTCTCAAAGTTAACTACCCTCCAATTAAAGCTTGTTTCCGAAAACAAAATATTAGCCGAAGCAAAAAAAAGAAGGAAAGTTACAAGCAGTGCTATGAGAAATAACATTAACGCAAAGATATATTTAGAGGTCTCTGAAGTTGTCTATGGCATATTATCTAGCGATGTTTTCTCACTTCAATAGACGTTTCTCGGTTCTCTGTTCCAACAACGAGCGAAAATTATTCACAGGATAATATTTATTAAAGAGGCGAGCTTCGCGCAATGTCGTCCTTTCGCTACCGCATTACTCTCTCAAGAAAAGAAATAAATTCTCCAAGAAACTAACTTGACTCACGAGGAAGTCATGAGCAGTCGTTAGCGACATTAATATACGCCGATTACACCAATATGGCGGACTCACCATCATGCTAACAGCACAAACTCTCATTCACGAGCTACGACCTCGGATATTACTGTCGCAAAAGACAATTAAAAATTTTCAACGTCTATTACACGGCTATATTTCCCTTCCATAAAGTTCATCTTTCTTGTCATCGCCTCTATCATTGCAATTCTAGCTATGTCAGCGTACACGGCGATATTGGATTATCAAAATTGTTTACACTGAAATAAGCAATATGTTTTAAAGCCAACTTCTGTATTGCAAACATTTTATTCACCGGAAACGATATGATCTGATCTGATATTGATATTTATATATGATATTTATGATCTAATCCACATTTCCATGAATATTATTAAAATACGAAGAAAACCTAGATTATCCGAAGAAAAAAAATATTCTAGAAAAATTAAAACCACCCCTCACATTTTAGATTAAACGGAGAAAATCTGTACGGAATTGTACGAATCATTGTTTCGTCTTCAATGCCGCCGATACAGCTCCGAGGTGCAAGAGTACAAGGAGTTAACATTGACAGGGATGAGAGGATTACTTCAAACAGAGGTAAGATAATTTCAAAGCACATAGCAGCATTACTATTATCCCCTGTTATGGCAACCAAAAGCTGATACCTAGTACATCATTTACAGTACCATACCCTTTAATAGTCCTAATAATAATAACAACCGGCAAAATAATCTGCTAAGGCCAGTTTTGGTCTCAAATTATAATTCATATTTAGTTTTATATGATTTTCTTTCATTGATTATTTGACAACAGATTTTTTCTGTTTTCCTCTCAGTACATTAATGAAGTCAATTTGAGAAACCTGGGAGCTAAACGAATAATATTTAAAGGCCATCGAAAAATTGGAAACGGGAGTCAGCCAACAGCCGGTCTCACGGGGATTCAACTTTGCATCTCCAGCTTGGATTTACGTGAAGAAAAAGCCAATTTTTCCGTAAAGAATTACCAAAATGCTTGGCTATAAGCCTCGTACTAAAATGAGGATATAGATACAGAGTTTCCACCGCTAAAACTATCAATACGCAGAAAATTATCCTTCGAAGACTAGCGACACAAGACTGAATGGGGTTTACGAATGGCGATTATCAAAAAAAAATTGAACGAATAAGGCTTACGAATAGCGAGTCCTTTGTATCGCGCAGTATTTTACGACCGTGACTGAACAGAAAACGGGAACATTCACGCCGAAGACTAATTGCTGCCATTCATTATATCATCACTTGGCATGACAAAAGGCATCCATTTCATGCAATAAGGATAAATTTCCACGAATCCGTTGAGTCCGCAGTTTAGGCGAGGGATCCAGGCTGGAATTCAAAACGATTATAAGCCTTAAACAATAGAGGGCATTTTAGTGCCTGAATGCAAGATACGTAGCAAAGATAATGACTCTCTTTATATTTCCTGATGTCGAAGACTGCTGGACAGTAGAACAGAATCACAAACAGCTAGCCAAAAAACAGAAGAACGGAAAAAGTTGTATGTAATTTTTAGTAATTATCCATTTGAATAGGAAGTTCAAAGGATTAATAACATCGATTCTAGGCTTACAAGCGGTAAATTTTAAAAACTTATATTTCAAATTATTCAAGAATAATAATATATATTCTTTCAACAGGCACATAAATTATTTGGGAGGGTGGATTTTTTGAAATGTTATATTATCGAAATAGGAACTGATACATCTATAACTTCCCACATATCACTAAAAGCATAAAAACTCATGCTTTTGTAAATATTTTATGGAATTTTTTTAATTCGCCATTTTAAAACGTTATCAGTAAAATTTTCCAATCGAAACGGACATGAACTGTAGGGGATTTAACGCGTACCACTGGGTGAATGTATGCATTATCATATATATTTAAAAAAATGAATGCATTAAAATTACCCAAACTTTAGAAATGTACGTACATAAGAACACGATCAACCTAAAGTAGGAAAAATAATAATTTCAATTCCATAGCTAAATAGATAGAAGTATTAAACAGGAGGAAAAATATAATGCGCGTGTCGTTGGAGCGAGTTGAGGAAAAAGTCTCGATCAAAACAAGGCAACTCCCCTGAATATGAACACCTTTTCCTCCCTCCAACCAAGTACCCATCCTTCCCCATCCATCCATGCAACTCTCTTCCCGGTTCTCTCCCTCTCTCGCCTTCCTATCTCCCACTACAATCGCCTCTTCCTGCACTTGCCCTCACTTTATCGCGCCGATGAATCCTCTCGGGGCGAGAGGGAACAGCATCGTCCCGGACAACCGAAGGCCACGGCGCGGGAAGGGAGGTCCCGTCGGATCCGTCCTTTTGATTATAAATCCCCAGGCAGCGAGCGCAAGGACCACGGCAAAGAGGGGCTCCGAACGTCATCGTCCAACGGACCCAAACATGAGAGCTAAAATGCACGGCCGTCTCCAGGCACGGAGGAAGCTATGACGACTTCGGCACCCTCGATGCTGCTTCATGTTCCCCAAAAGTATTGGGTACGACGAAGACAAGAAACATTTTTCGGGGGGATTCAGTCGAAGTCGGTGGTATATTTTGCCTTCGTGGTGAAGGGGTTACGTCTCCGCCTCCCAAACCGAAGGTCAAGAAGGTCGTCCCACTATTGTACCTAGGTATCTTTTGGGCAGGGGATAGGTTTCTTTGATCGTACATTGTTTAGCACCCCGATGTAAAATACTGTCTGGAGGTAGAGAAAAGGAAATCTATAAAAAATAATTTGAACAAGAAACCTAATAATGCATGTCCGAACTTTTTTAGGGGGACTGGAACCTATTGAACAATCCTACTGCCTAGTTCACCAAACCCATATACTATTGCCAAGCGTACGACTAAAAATTAATTCTGATTGTGAGTGAATGAAATAACCATACGATTTGACACTGGTTTTCTGGTTTCACTGATTTACATTTTCACTGGTTTACATGGCAATGAGCTCAAATTCAAGCTGGAGTTCCGATTCTCCTTTTCACATTAAAACAGGAACATTAAAAACCCTATCAACATAAAATAATTAGCATGAAGTTTAAAATATATAAATTTATTTACCAACGCCTTGCCAACCGAAATTGAGTCAAGGTTCAAAAAGAGAATTAATAAAGCGTTCAGAGTAAATTGTGGCAATAAAACAGTAAACGTAAACATTATATGTAGTCACTCCCCATCAAAACACAATCGTTCTTTCAGATCCAATAAACAAAAGACTCCCTCTCCATATTCTACTTAGCAATCCAAAAACCTCTTTCTAACCTTAAAAGATAACCAGTCTCCACACTTTCCTACCTTTCCACCACTTCAAATCTTCACATTCACTTTCCCTCATCTTCTCTATAACCCCTATCACCTATTTAAGGTTTCCAATCTCGTCTCACGGCTAATAGTTCTCCCTTCCCCTTGTCATCTCTTCGCTTTTCCTTCCCCGGGCGAACGCGAGGACAAGCTGTCGTAATTATTCTTTTTTTATTCGGACTGACAGGAGTTTATTTAGAAGCGGACGCTACAGACGGTTAGGAGCTAAGTGGATAATTACGGCCAAGCGACGAAAAACACTTTACCACCGTTTTGGCCTTCAAAACTCTTCCGAAGAACTGTGCAAATTGATCACGTCGAAACGGGATGCAGAAGTTTCGGGTATATGTTTCGTTTTTTGCCCTATGCACGCGGCGGCGGCATTTTGGAAAAATGAATACGAGCTGAAAGCAACACAATGATCACAATTACATATTCGGAAAATTAGGAGTCAATAAAAACTTATAAGGTAATGCTGAGGAAAATACCTTGCCATTAAACGGCAAGCAACGATATCAAGCCATTATTATTTACTCAAGATCACATAAACGTAGTTACACTATCAATATCCTGTCTCTTGATTTTGAATCAAGAGGCAGGTATACCGTAAGGTTTTTCTGTAAAAGTGAATAACTTTTCAAAAGAATTCTCGCAAATTAAAAACCTGTACTTTTGGTTACAAAAAAAATGCACGAATGAATCTTTTTAAATCAATTTTTAATGAAAAAGTAAAATTAAAAATGAGTATGATGTAATCCACAGTTAACGAATGTCTTAATAAGAAGAAACGTCTTATGAGGTGAAAATATGTTCCACAGCCAGTGATCACAGCCTTAACTACGATTAAAATATAATTTAATTTTGGAGAAGGCTATTCCATTTTATTTTGTTGATAAAGTTTTCCTCGATCAAAATATATTTAGATTATTTTTAAAAATAAACTGCGGGAGTAACTATTCAAAAGATAAACATGAAGATATGCAAATTCATTGTCAGGAAAAGCTCAAATCGAAGCAAACCTTTCGAGACAAGGTACCCGGAGTAACAATTACCAAAAAAATCTGATTCAAGCTATGTGTATATACTATTATGTTTAAAGTATAATACGTATTCTTGCTCAGTATTTATGAGATAATTAACTGAATCTATAACAAATTGAGTCACATCACTCTACGATCAGTATAAAGGAGATTTCATTATTTCTACCTAAATATTGAGGTGGATAGATTCTATTTCGACGACCTGTAGTGATTAGCTGGTAAAATCAGGATTAAATTTAAGCGTGAGGATTATTTCAGTTTGGAGTCGAAATTAACCACTTACTATAAAGAAAGGAAAAAGGCGTCATCCTTAGTGCAAAAAAGGTGCAACACGAGGAAAAATAGGCCAAATGATCTTAGAATGAAGGACCTCAAGTACCTTAAATAAAATTTTTGTGAAGCCATAGCTAAATGAATCTATTTGAGTATGTAAATTCAGGGTAATAGGAAAATTTATCAATTTAAGGCTGAAATGACATGACACAACGCTACAATCCCTCTCAAGAGGTAACAGGGTTCAATTTTCGATCACTAGAATATTCTCGCGAAGTAAACTTTTAACCTCAATCAATTACATCTTAATGCTTAATTAAACGCCGATCGGCATCGATAAGGAAGGAAGCGTAAGGAAACAAACAAAAATAAGTATAAAATTACTAAAATTCTAAAAAAGATGCATGAGTCTCGGGGGTGAGATAAAAGTAGAGATCGATACCACGATATTCCGGATTCGTCCATACAGGTGAACCTACACGTGCCTTTTATGCACATTAAAATTGAAGCAGTTTGTCTCAATATTATACCGGACCAATGATATCAAAAAGGTAACATTTTCACCCGAGGAGCCAATTCATGATATGATTTTGCAATAGTTGATTGGGGTAGCGCGACTCACGGGGCTTGTGACGCTAGTGGTCCATAGCAAGCTCCTTATGACTTCTAATGATAGTTTTTTGATGTTGGATAAAGTAATTTGCACTAACAACGCATGTACAGTTCACGAAACCAAGATTTGTTGCGAAAATAAATATCAAACATGAACAAACATTTCCAACCATGCCCGCCAATTGCCAATTCGATAAATCCGCGAACCAACCTCAGCGAAAATCCTCATGTGCGATTTATAATCTCTTTTTGGCACCTACCGTCCTTCCCTGGAGTAAAAACGAAAAAGGATACATAAACAGGTGGAACTACAAGAGGAGGAAGCACGATGCGGTTGAAAAGGCAGAGATAGAGTGTAAAAGAAAAGAGGCGATGGGAGTGGCGCACGAGGAAAACGAGAGAGAGAAAGAGAATGTGGGATAGATAAAGGAAAGTTGGGGGGCAATGCGGAAAAAAATATAGCCACATTTAAGATGGCTTCAAAAGATTTTGGCAGACGTATAAATTGCACGAAACAATGCGTAGGTGGCTGCGTACGGGAGGGCGAGGAAGAGTGATGGAAAGGGAAGGAGAAGAGGAAGAAAGATGAAGAGAAGAGGAGGAGGGCGAGGAATGAGGAGGAGGAGGTGGGAGGAAGAGCAAAGAAAAGAAGGGAAGGCGGTTGGGTGGGTGGGGCGAACACGAAGAGGAATGGGGAAATGGGGAGGGGGGAGAAGGAGGAGGTAGAGGAGCAATGGCGGGGTCGTAAAATTTTTGAGTGCCATAACAACAACCAAGAGGCGGAGCACTAAAGCTTTATGAAATAACTCTTGTCGGCGCGTCCTTGCTTGCCCTGGCCCCTCTCCCCCTTCTCTGCGCCTACGAAAACTCTTTCTTTCTCCCTCCCCTACCCACTGTACACATCCAACTCCTCGCCTCACTCCCTCCACCAAAAACCCACGAAATCCTCCTCAACATCTTCCCCATCTACATACAGCCTCCTCCACCTCCTCCTCCTCTTGCGGCCGAGACACAGCGAATAAAGCGACGTCATCTTTTCGGGCGTGTTAAAGGTAATCGCCGTGGCCGTGTAATATCCTGGACGCGGGCGGGCGGGTTGGCGGCGGGCGCGACTCTCCTGCTACACCCTCCGCTCCGCGCACCGCTTTCGCGTTTCGGGGACGGCGCACGGGAGCTCTGTCCGCCCTCCCCGCGGCCGACGGGCGGGCTGGCCGCCGCCGACCCAAACCCACCCACCCCCGACACCACCACCGCCGCTATAGGAGCATGAGGCCCGCGGCGGGTCGGGTGCATGATTTACGCCCTGGCCCTCGGTATTAACAATAACGATAAACGCCGAAATATATAGCCCACAGATAAATGCGTGCTGTTACGCGAGACGGTCTCTCTCTCTCTCCTTCTTTTCGTCGTTTTTTTATTTATCGCTTGTGTTTTCCACCACCGGACCATGTTTCCGTGAGCAGCGTGTCCTGTCGGACCCTAACATTTTAAAGCCGACCAAAAAGCGCTAGA